>NC_137063.1:27788483-27981290 GCF_032717465.1 Coenobita brevimanus | reverse complement strand
AAATACAAGCTTTGTACTTTCACTTGAACCTTATGTAAAATGAGTTTGTATGATATCTTAAAGGTTAAGTGGTAACTTGAAAAAAGGTATCAAAAATGGGGAAAAATTCTGATGTAAGTAAAAAAAAAAATGTGGAAAATTTGAAACAGGAGCTGCGGACTTCTGCACTTGCACACACACTCCTGGGTCATGGGCGCTGCAGCACATGGCACTCTAATCCTTACAGACTCACGGTGGGCCGTGGTGGAGGTAGACAAAAAATGGGGTATTATTTTAGAGTAAAAAAATGGAGTACGAAGATTGGCAATTTTTCATGCAATCCCAGACCCTTGAAATTGAACACTACATGGTATTTGGATCTCTCTAAGGCTTTACCCAGTGATTTTGACCACCCACCCACCCCCACAACCTTGTTTTAGGGGGTAACTAAGATAGAACTTACAATTATCAGGAAATGTCATTTCTTGAGTAGTGAATGTTATTATTTTACTACTGAAACCTCATAATTGCAAAACACAGTGGTATGCAATCCAAAATAGTTGCTATTTGTCATTTGTGGTGTATTTATGGCCGTGAGAAAAATAATTTGTTCGAATTTTCCTTGACAATTCTCAAAATCATGAGCACTTACTTGGACTCACAAACAATCACCACAGACAGGGTAATAATGCCCCTGGCAGACAGCCTTCTGACATTTGGTGCACCGGAAGCATGTCTTCCTGTCAGTCCGAACAGGGCACTCCCGGCACTGGACAGGTGGACTCTGATTCTTAGCACCCAGTGGTGTTCATTATTTTATCAAGTTCTTCATCACTCAAAAAATGGTGGGCCATGATTTCACAGTTCACAAAGAAATATCTGTGTTCTAAGAAATATTCACTTCCTGGAAGGAAAAGCACTTTAGAAATCATACTCAAACTACTTGCTGGATATGACAAACCCTGTGTCACATATGTACGGGAGTACATACAATGGGTGTAAGATACCCAAGGGCTCCGATATGGAAATTTCCTTTGAAGAGAGCTGAGCAACACTACCTCTCCCTACCAGGGCAACACGTGGAAGGAGGGTATCTGGGTGCCCAGCCGTCTCAGACAATAACCCACTCGGTGATCACGTGAACTCGGGTACGCGTCAGGTGTGATACGCCCACGTATGTATTAAAGAGTTAAGAACAGAGGAATTAGTTGGAGAAGAACAGGGAGGCTTTAGGAAGGGAAGAAGTTGTGTGGATCAGATATTCATTCTTAGATCTTTAGTGGAAAAGTTTCTAGAGAAAGGAAAGAAGTTGTATGCTGCTTTAATGGATATGGAGAAAGCATATGACAGGATCGATAGACAAGGATTGTGGAGGAAAGTATTAAGAATATATGGAGTAGATGGGAAGTTGTTGAATGCTGTGAAGAGTATGTATGATGGTGCTAAGGCTGCAGTGCGTGTGGATGGTGAACTGAGTGAATTTTTCTCTTTGAAGGTTGGGTTCAAACAGGGATGTGTAATGTCTCCATGGTTGTTCAATCTGTACATGGATGGGATAATAAAGGAGGTACAAGGTAGGGTAGTGAATGTTGGAGTGGCCCTGATGAGAGAGGGCAGTGTCTGATAATGTGTTGTTGAGTGAAGACGAAGGGGAGCTGCAAGGCTTGGTGGATGAGTTTGGGAGAGTGTGTAAGAAACGGAATCTAAAGGTGAATGTAGGGAAGAGTAAAGTGATGGTCTTTGAGGGAAGGTGAAGTCAGTGAATGTACAGAGAGGTTGGATGGTGAGGAATTGGAAAATGTGAGTACATTTAAGTATTTGGGTAGTGTGATGAGTAACGATGGAGGTTTGGAGGGTGAAGTGCTTGAAAGGGTACAGCAGGGAAGAAAGGTTGCTGGTTCCTTGAAAGCAGTGATAAGAAACAGGGAAGTGAGCATGGAAGTGAAAAAGTTACTACCTGACAGTATTGTGATACCAACTCTAACGTATGGAAGAGAAGCTTGGACGTTGTTGGAAGGACACAAGTCAAGAGTGAGAGCAGTGGAAATGAGTTATTTAAGAGGATCCTGTGGAGTCAAATGGCGAGATAGGCTGACAAATGAGGATATAAAAGAGCGTTGTGGTGTGGATGTGGATGTGACGGGAAGTATTAGGAGGAATACACTGAGGTGGTTTGGCCATGTGGAGAGGATGGAGGGTGAAAGACCGACGAAGAGAGTGTATGTGAGTGAGGTGGAGGGGGGAAGAGGGAGGGGGAGGCCAAGGATGAGATGGAGGGATGGGGTGGAGAGGTATATGAGAGAGGGGGATGTGAGTTGGGAGCAGGGCAGTGAAATGGCGGGGGACAGGGCGACGTGGAGGCGATTTGTTTGTGGCCACCCTGAACAGGATTGAGGCGTCTGGCAATAGAGAGATTGATAGATAGAGTTTGATGGGTAGAAAATTGCAAGAACTTGGTTTTTAATGCATTAATAATAAGATTACTTTTACCTCAATCAGCTATGGGCCAAGTCAGATATTAAGTGTGCCATTTAGTGTGTCCTTTGTCTGTTGAAGTAACTGGTGAGGTGGACGCTGCGGGAAGCAGATGAAAGGTAAAGGGTGGAGTCCTCTGTGTATGGGTGGATAGGGTTAGATGTACAGCTTAGAAGGTCATTGACGGATAGATGGAAGAGAGTTGATGGTAGAACAGAGCCCTGAGGAACAGTACTATTGATAACCCAAGGTGAAGAATGGTGGCCGTCTACAAAAGCAACTCTTGAACGATCAGAAAGGAAGCTAGAGATGAAGGCTCAGATAGAAGGACAGAAACTGTAAGAGGGCAGTTTCAAAATCAAAGACTTAAGCTAGGCTCAATCGAAAGCCTTTGAGATGCCAAGTGCAATGGCAAGGCTTTCGCCAAAGTTCCGAAAGGTAGATGACCAGGAATCTGGAAGGTAGGTGAGATCACCAGTTGAGCGTCCCTGGCGGGACCTATGCTGATGATTGGAAAGAAGGTTATGATAAGAAAGGTACTTTTATTTTTAAGAATAGGTACAAAAACTTTAGAAATAAAGGATCTTAAAGGAACTGGGAGACAGAAGGCTGGAAATGGTCGCTCATCTTTGGGACAGAAGGCTGGAAATGGTCACTCGTCTTTGGGACAGGCTGAATGAAAGCATACTTCCAGCAAGAAGTAAAGGTACAGGTGAGGCGAAAGAATTCACCCATGGTCCGTCTATTTTATGAAGAGCGTTTGGGCGTTGTCCCTCTTGGGAAGTCCCCGTCCCACAGTGTTGCCATACTTTGTACTGGGCAACTTAATCGGATTAGAAACAAGGCGCTAAATGACAACTCTCCCTCCCAGCACACCACTCTCTCTCCCCCCCTCTCTCTCTCTCTCTCTCTCTCTGCATATAGAAATTGCATTTTTATAGATTTATTTCTATAAAAAGTCTATACACTTTTATGAATTTTTAGAATTTGAGAAGAAGCCTCCAGACTGACTTTCTGTCTGTCTTGTTGCGCTCTTATTCATTCCCTTTCTCCATGACCTTTCCCCCTACTCTCTGTTTCTGTCTGTCTGTCTATCTGTCTGTCTGTCTGTCTGTCTGTCTGTCTCTCTCTCTCTCTCTCTCTCTTTCTCTAACATTATTTTTTATTATGACTGATTTTCTCCTTAAAGTGTGAGGTTTATTTGTGGTTTATAATTTCGATTTATTTTCCACACCACCTTTGAGGTTGAGGAACAGCCTCCTGACTGTCTTGTTGCGCTCCTATTCAATTTCCACCACATTCCCTCCCTCCCTCCCTCCGTCTTGCCTTTTCTCCCTTATCTCCGGCCTCTCCAACCTCCCTCCCTCGCTGTCTGCCTATCCCCCTTATCTCCATTCCCTTTCCCTTCTCTCTCTCTCTCTCTCTCTCTCTCTCTCTCTCTCTCTGTTACTGTCTGTCTGTCAGCATTATTATTTCTTATGAATGTGATACTTTCCATAAAGTATGATGTTTTATTTGTTCTCTATAATTTCGACTTTTTTTTCCACACCACCTTTGAGGTAAAAGTCAAGGCTCGTTTTTTTTTTATAGAGGTTTTCCCCAGGAAGCCTAATCAACAGCTTTTGAGGGAACAATTATAGGTCCTCTGTTTGCCTTCTCTTCTAAAAAATACTTATGTATGTTGTAAATAAGTTCTTTTTCTCTACTGTGGAGCACACGAGAGCGAGTAGCAGGAGTAAGAGCATCCATCTCAGGTGGCGGTCAATGGAAATGACCTGGATTAACACGGTCACTCTACCGTTACAAGCGTGGCAACGTCGGAAAGCAACGATGCCAAGTGTTGTGATATTTATAAAAAGTAATTGTTATTAAAAGAAAAAAAAGAGGCATTTATAACACTATTAAGCCCTATTAAAGAATTAAATATATATATACTGTAAATAAACTTCAATTAGAAGTAGTAAATAGCTGACATGAGACAGAGAGGAGTATACGTTTGGCAGAGAGGCGGCCTAGGAAATTCCCAAGAGGGACAACGCCCAAACGCTCTTCATAAAATAGACGGACCATAGGCATGGTGTAAGCACAGAAGCACAGTTCTTGAAACAACAGGAGGATACCATCAGACCCATGTTCCTTGTTAGTGCTGAGGCCAGTAATGACAGTAAATACATCAGTTATAGAAATTTAATGTCAGTCATGAGGAAATGAGAGGGAGGAAGTGATGGAGGAACAGCACCATAATCGTCTAAGGTTGAACTGGAGGAGAAAGTCTGAGCGAAGATTTCTGCTTTTTCAATAGAAGAAACAGCTACAGAGTCATCAGAATGGAAAAGATGAGGAAAAGATGAGGACGTAAAGTTGTTAGAAAGATTTTTGGCAAGGTGCCAGAAGGCGCGGGAAGAATCTGAGTTGGAGAGTTCAGAACATTTTGCACGAATAAAATAATTTTTAGCAGAGCAAAGGACAAACTTAGCATGATTCCGGGCAGAAACAAAAAAGATGAGATTCAAGGGTGGGTTGGCTCCAGTACCTTTTGTAGGCCCTTTCCTTGTCGTCAGTAGTTGTACACCATCCGACAGAATCACTCCACTGGAAGGTTTAGCCACGTACAGATGCTCAAAGTACTCAGCCCAACGAGGCACACCACAAATGAAACAGCGTCAAGGTAGTTAAGTATATGGAATGATGCAAAGTGAAATGAAGTGATCGATTGCAGATAAATCATCTATATACACCTTTTTGTCATATCCACTGTTGGCGAATCACTGGGGCTGAATGTCAGGCAATAATGACTGTTTAAACTCACTTGAATAAAGCTCTCGTGGCAGCAACAGTATCATGTTTGTTGGTTGATTTCGTGGTGATGGTGATGAGGGACGGGGATCATAACTCAGGCCACCGTTTAGTCTTATATTACTTTTTGAAGATATTCTTTGTTTTGTACAAGTCTCCATATTTTCGTTTTAGCTCCTTGACTTCGGTGACGCATTATTTAGCTTGTTTCATACTAACAGACGATTCGGTTTACCTTTTTAAGCGGTGAAAGGTGTATATGGAGACTGCTTTAATTCCTTGAGCAATATGCATCACAGAAGCTCAAATAAGTTGATTGAAATTGCGAGGAATAGTTGTGTATCCTTCATTTGGTGCTCGTTGGTTTATGGTTCGTACGGTCTTTGCATTAGCGGTATTTGTAGCTCTTCCTCCTCAGCAAAGTAAGGGCTGGCTCATATACAACTGTCCTTTTCCACACCTCAGGGCAACTTCTCGTGTGTTGTGGGGACGACTCAGTCAGTGTTATCAGTACCTACCCTGCATCATTTATCCATATTCTACTCCCACTGCCATAGCCATGACCACACTGGCAACCGAGCCGTTCCCGCAACACATCAGATACTTCCACATGAGTTTCTAGTATAGCACTATTTACGTGCCACCCTGTATATTCTTACTTGTTATACGTTGCTATAATCTTATAAGTTATTAATGTAAATAAACTTAATCATAGGAAGATATACTTTATCTACGCGGGACTATAAGAGATATACTATGCATAATGTATGGCCAACGATGAAGTGCAGTGAAGTCATCTCTGCATATGTAAATCAGGTCTGTGTGTTCGCTGTGACAACTTTGGTTTCTTTTATTGTGCACTGACTCTTGTTATCATCCTTCATATCGTGGAAAGGAACTCCGCCACGTGGTGGCACCAAATTGACCTGATGGTGGAGTTTCCCAGTTATACAAATGACCCTTAGCCCCCTCCCTATCCTCTGAAAGGAGTATGGTAGATTGCAACTTTTACTACTATGCCTCTCCGTGCAAGATGCCCACACCAAGCCAAACAACGAACCAAGTGAAGCATCTGTACAAGAACTTAAAATTCCCTTACAATTATTAAGTATTCAGTTAACCTCCTCACTGCTCTAATCTTTCTGCCCCACCAAACACGTTTATTTTTCGTCAGAAACTGTAGCAGTTAGTGCGGGCTGATAAATTTTAACGTGGTAGGTGGGGGCACCTAATATCCATAGAATACAAAGTCTACTCACGGTCCGCCCGGTGTCGTGTGCACGTAATGACTTATGCTGGAAATCATGGTTTCGCTCAGTGCGCATGCGCCAAGTGGCCGTTTAGCTTCCATTTTGAAAGTATCCGCATGTTATCTCAAATTTTGTGCCATTTATCAACAACACTGTACGTAATACATGTGCCAGGAAGATAGTTGGATGTCTTATCGACCTGTAGGTAACTATAGGTCGATATATGGATATATATAAACAAAGATATATATGTATGTCACAGGCAGATTGTAAAATTTGTCATTTCGTGAACTATGGTTAGTTAAATTTAGGTTTATTTAAGTTAGGTTGATCTAGGATATGGTTAGGTTTGGTTGGGTTAGGTTAATTTAGGCTTAATAGAGAAGGGAACGGTAACTTTCAGCATAAAGTCACTCCGTGCATATTATGACACCGGGAACGAAAGAAAAAGCACCAGCACGTGGGTGATGACGACATACTCTCCTCTCTTCCGTCTCCCGCGTCCCAGCTCATACCTTACATTCTTACACACTATAATTTCTCTCTCTTTCTTACCATATCTTAGCATGTGTGTGCACATTATGTAAAAAATAACGCAGATAAATAATGTATGAATCTCTAGCCAAACAATTTATTGGTTTTAGTCATAGCATGATCATCACATACAAGCTTTGAAACAGTATTTAAGCACATGGACTAGAAAATTGTCTCATGTCACAGATAAAGTTTATTGAATATGAATCTCTCTCTCTCTCTCTCTCTCTCTCTCTCTCTCTCTCTCTCTCTCTCTCTCTCTCAAACAATCACTCAGAATATTTATACAGCTTTATTTATTATCAGTTTACTCATTTTGTTAAAAGTTTTTCTGCATGAAATGATTTTTTTTATTTAGTACTCGCATTCTACGAAACATACGACAATGAACAAAATAATTATATACATCATAAGGCAGAGAAACAAATCTAGCTATTTTACTGGCTAGATTCTGGGCAGTGGCTTTTCCAGTTTGCAGGGCTTTAGCTTCATGATGACAAAATTAATAACTTTTCCATTGTTTTTTTTATTTTTCCAGGAATTCAAAGCTAGGTTTCATCAAATTTTCATTTCCCATGCTAATTTCACCAATCAATGTGTCTTCTTTGTTTGATGCCTTTGGACCGAGGTAGCCATATTGAGAAAATTTTGAGCTAAGAATCCACCAATATAAGCAAGGCCTTCTTGCTCAGTACCTTCTTTTAACCCTTCAACTTCTAAATCCAGGTTGTCTGAAATATTTTCCTAGCCCATACCCTCTGCCTCTGGTTCATCGTTTTCGTCTGACAAGCAGAACACCACTGCAGACAAGGTCAGTTCACGCTGGAGATTTTACTCATTATCCTCAGACATTGGAGCATGCTCATCACTGAAGCTGGAAAATGATCCTGCTGACATGTTCACATCATCAATTTTTTTTCCTCCACATTGTATTTTGACCCCACATGTGAACTATTTTTTCTGAGATGTGACTTAACCCGATGTTTAACAGCAACAGGAGATGGATGATGATAACATACTCCCATTTGTCTGAGGCAAGCAAAGAAGTGCTCCAGCCCATCTTGATCCAATCTGTATGTTAATTTGGAGATATTGTACTAACCCTTTACCATTTCCTGTAACTTAGGCAAAGACTTTGATGAAATGATCAGTCCTTTCTGAAGCTGGTAAAGCCCTTTACTCCCATATATTCACACTGATTTTGCTGTACATGATATGTACTTTGGTGTTTTGTCATGGGTTTCTAAATCTAACCCATAAGCATTTCTAGAATTTACATCCCGTGGAACGCGGAAATTGAATATATCAAACCAAGTATCAACCAGATAAATGAACTTATTTGTACTTTCCCAATATCTGTCCTGTAGTAGTCCTTTTCTTTACCATCTCCTCATTTCGTCATTTTTCGGGAAATTGTGGAATGTGATGTTTCGTCTCTGTGTGGCACGAGAAGCGTCACTGTACTGAACAGTAATTGGGGATTTTTCTTCTCCTTGTGTATGGAAACAATTGTGGAAAGGTGTCAAATAAAATATCAATTGCAAATGGGCACACTACTCTCCATGAATGTTGATAGGCTGAGGAGCGAGTGAGGGCCGCAGGGCGCGAAGGGAGAGTGTGACGTCATCACTCATGAGCTGGCGCGTTTTCTTTCGCTCCCGGACGGCCCATGGGTAGACATTGTATTCAATGGATATTGGGGGCACCCGCCATCTACTTATCTGAAGTAGTGGCGCATTCATGTGACTGTAAACGGATGCATGATTAGGATTTATTGCAAGTCTGGTCACCCTCTCTTGCATATTGGGACTGGCATCATCACCCCGGCCCCGACGCTTCAGGGGTAATTTTCATCAAAAGCTCTGCTGATCTGTGGTAAAGCGGCTTTAGCCACACGTAACCAAGTATATGGTGACGCAATCAGGTGGAGAAGGGACCGAGATTTGTGCTCCTAATTATTTCTTGTTTTATCGTAATTATTTTCGTAAATTCATGTATTCTTGAGATGATAGACAGAGACGCAGACAGACACAGACACAAAGAGACCGACACACAGGCAACAAGCAAACAGACATGCACATACAGACAGACAGGCAAACAAGCAGACAGACAGACACAGAAAGATACGCAGACGGACGGGCACACAGCCAGACGCAGATTTTAAGACAGACAGACAGACAGACACACACACACACACACACACACACACACACACACACACACACACACACACACACACACACAAACAGATACATTGACAGACAGACACACAGACGGACAGACACACAGGCAGACAGACAGAGACAGACAAATAAACACACCCACACACACACACACACACACACACACAGGCAGACATACGCCTACACAGATAGATACACATAGCAACAAACACACACACACACACACACACACACACACACACACACACACACACACACACACCTTTCACACATTTATTTTTTAACCCTTTCTTCCCTGACAACTCCCTTAGTAGCAGTGGTGTCTTTTGCCTATACGTTGCAGTAGCCATACAGTACACCAAAACTCAACAAGCAGTGACCCAGCTTGAACAGTACCCACACCCACTGGAACACCGGCTTAGAGAAGGTGACTGCTTCAACAGCCAAATCAACCATCGCCCTTCTCACTCAGACATGATTCTTAACCTTCTTCAAGTCTTTCTTCAACCAACCACTCCCATGGGGAAGACATCCAAAAACTCTACGATATACTTTGGATACCTTTCTCAACGTACAGTTACCGCAAAAGAAAAAAAGAAATCGTCTAGTCGGTAAGGCACACACCGTCAGCCAGCCCACTTCACCAACCAATACATAAAACACATTTTTTAGATAAAACAATAAGGAAAACATAGTATAACAACTTGACTAAATGTAGTACTTGGCTGTTAGTCGTTGGTTGTTCCACCCTCGGCTTACAGTACCTCTGTTAATGGATTTGGCATGCTGTCAGTTTTGCAAAATAATTATACGAAATGCGCTTTGCCAGCCATCTTCACTTGTCTAGCGGCGGCCTTTAATCATTCTGTTTTACTTACAGTTTCACAATTACTGAACCCTTCATGGACCAAAGGAATCACAACACCTGTTCCTCCTTCTGCAGCTTACTATAGGAGCCATTGTGTTGGCAGGCGGGAAATATAAAAGCTGACAAAAACAAATCGTCGACCAATTTAGCAGTAAAATCCTCGGAGCACCAGGACAGTTCAGTTAATTTTCCCGTTCACATCACTATTAAGTATGGGTATGTGAGTCATTGTACTTTCAGCAGGTACTCTTCATTCATGAGGTAATGGGTCAGTTTCAAAGTGACGTATTAATAACCACTGGGAGTCACAGAGGATAATATACTACTGTGGCACCTTTTTTTTTTTTTTCTCCTCTCCAGATGTAGTCGATAAAGATCTTTATATTATTACTTCTCACACATCGCTGTACTCTTTCAATTTTAACTTGACCTAAAATTGCTATCTCTCCGTCTCTGTTATAGCAAGAACAAAACCCCTCAGGATTATGTTGGCCACGAAGAAGTGCTAGAGAAGGAATGTAAAGCTGTAGTATAGCTAGGTGAAATAAGCCGGTGAAAGACGAAAATCTGAACCCAAATAAGGTGAAAGAATTATACTTCCAACTCTCCTCAAATCCTGGCATTGTATCCTCACACCTTTAGCCACCTCCCCTCCCTCTCCCTCAACCACAGGCCCTTCCGGATGCCAGCCCTTGTGTACTCATCCTATAATTCGCCATAATTCTTCTCCACCAGCGTCGTCCGTGAGATATTCTGGCCTTGGCGATGCTGGTGTGAGTGCGGTGCTATAAGTAGGGACTTGTGTGCTGATGCCACGTTAAATATCATACCGAGCAAGGCCAGTGGTGTGGGATAAGAGTATGGTAGAACGATTTTTTTCGTGCTTTTGTGGATTTATTCCTACTATAAACAGGCGATTATATTTATTTTACCTGACTCGTGTCATTCTTCTTTTATTCATGTTATTTATTAAGGCGGTGATAAAATTAATTAAAAATCTTGATAAATCTCTGAAGGCATGTGCCTATCTTTATGCCAGATTTTCTGTCTGTATGTGTACTGTATATGTTTGTCCTTTACTCTTTTCGTACTAGACGGCCGGGATCTCAGCATAATAATATCGTTGGTAATGCCGCGGAATAAAAAGCAAACGATATTGTACAGACCATCTTTCTATCTGTCTGTCTGCTTGCTTGTCTTTTGTGTGTTCTCATCACAGTTGAATAACATTACCCGTAGATAGTACGAATAAATGAGCGGTCAGTGTGGTTCGATAGTGCAGTAATTCTCATTCTGCCTGTATGTCTGTCTGTATATATCCGTCTGTCTGTCATCTGTTTCTTACGGGAGGTATTCTCATCCAGAGTAAGCTATATAATATTATTTGGTGGTAGCAATAATAAAACAGGCAATAGCAGAGTGCATAATGGTATGTCCGTCTGGGTCTTTTCCCCGTTTATCTGTCTGTGTATCTGCCTGTTGTACGATGTTTTCCATCAAGGCGAAGGGAATGTCTAATAACTGCAAACTGTTGATGGAAAATTTTCAATCCCATTCTGACAGTATATGAGCTATGATATTACAAGAATTTGTATCAGAGATTTCTTTTGACTGACTTTGGTGTAGGAGGTTAGCTACCGTTGTTTGTGTGACTGTCCTGAAGGTGGCTTCTGTCCAACTCCATTATCCTCAAGAAAATTCCAAGCGGGATTGATTGTTTTTAAATATACTGCAACACGTTTAGCTTTCATTCAAGATAATACATCGCTCACTTGTCTTTCTGTGACGCTCTGTTTTATGTTACTGTGTATTCAGAAAGATTTCATTCGTATTTACGAAATATAGGTTCTACAACACAATCTATGTGTCGCTAGCTGTCTCGATTCGTGAAGCAAGTGAATAACCTACCTCACCATCAAGAAAGGTGTTGGCAGTTGGGGGATGGGGATGGAGGAGGGGATGGGGAGGGGAAAGAGGTTTGGAGTTGTGTCCGACCACCAGACCATTCTTGGATTCCCTGGCTGTGGCATCAACATGGCCTGGATACTTTCTCTGGATAGAAGCTGTGCATAGCAAGCGTTGGTAACAGGTGGCCTGTTAGCGCATAGCAAGGGTATCAGCTAACGTAACCATAATCGAATATGTACAGATTATGTGGGACCGAATTTGTACTCAACATATTAACTTGTAATCGTAGCTAACTGGTTGCGTTAGCTGTGTTGTTGTTGCTGTTGTTGTTGTTCAATTCGTCTTTCTGGTCAAGCAGACTCATCAACCTCCGGCAAGCAACCGCCCCCGCAGGGCCGTCCCGTGCAGTGAACCGATGTTCCCTTGCGGCTGACAGCGTCTCGCCTCAGCGAGGCGCGGGGATTAGTGTAGATGTTTGGTTCCTGGATGGATGCCACAGTTGCATCTCTCTACCCAGTTACGAGGGGCACTATAGTAGGCTTCACTTCACCCCATTATTTAGTTATAAGGTTACCAGCCGGCATCGTAAATGGTCTCTTGGGTTACAGGAAACCATTATGCTTGTCACTTATGTAGCGCCAAATATAATAAAAGTGACAGGAAGGAAACGGAGAAGTGGGCAGAGAGGAGGACAGACACAGAGTGAGAAAGGGGAAGGAGGAAGCTGGCAGCATAACATCGAAATCAAGGAAGTGGATGATGGTCGCCACAAACTACCACCATCGTGAGCTATGTAACTACCTTATGTATGACCTTTAGCAGTGCAGGAGTTAAATGAACTCGTGTAAGCCAAACAGTTAAGTCAGCAATAGTCTGTAGCGCTGAAGGACATAAATAAGGTTACTTCTTACTCCTACCGTTCGAAATACCTTGATTAATTTAATAAAATCCTTTAACAACAGCAAAAGTGAAATAACTACATCATCGGAGTGAAGCGGTTATTTACCAAACATCCTTCCCAAGTTGACTGAAGTCGTCTGTTGGTGGATTATCATTATCATTATGGTCATTACTGTTAACATGCCGAGTGATGAGAAGGGTGGGCAGTGAACTGAACGAACGGAAGGCAATGTCTGATTACATGTGTGTGGATGAGACAATGAGAAGGTATATATATACTGGATGCAAGAGCATATAGAGGTTGGGGAGTGGACTTTCTGACCACCACTTGGTGGTGGTGAAAGTCAAAGTACAAATGCGATGGATGAGTAGGAGAGAAGGGCAGGAGGAAGTAGTTCATACAAGGAGGGTCAAAAGATTGCAAGAGGATGAAAAAAAAGGCATAATACAAGACAGTAGTGGAGGAGCGATTGGGTAAATATGAATTGGAGCTGATGGAAGAGGTGGAAGGTGTGTGCAGGATATTGACAGTGGAAATCTGTGCAGCATGTGAGGTGGCGTGTGGGGTGAAGAGAAGACGAAAGGGGATGCAAGGAACAGCATGGTGGAATGAAGAGGTAAGAAAACTGTGGAGCAAAAGAAGAAAGCATATAGTGAGTACATGAAAAGCAGAGGCATATAGGAAATTGAGAGACGGAACTGAATTATACATAGAAAGGAAGAGAGAGGTGAAAAGATTAGTAAGAGAGAGTACAGAGAGAGGATGAGGAATTTGGAAGGAATTTGTGTGTAAAGTGAAAGGTATGTAAGAAAATGTTCTGGAAGGAGGTAGAGTTAGACAGGGTGATAAAGAAGTCAGCAGGGGAGTAAAAAATAAATATGGTAGATTGCTAGTGGAGAAGCAAGCAAAAGTGGGCAGATGGAGAGAACACTTTAAGGAACTGCTAAGCTGAGAATGAAAGTAATGCAAGTATAAGTGGCTGGGGAATAGCTGGGAGGGGGAGGGAGATGAGAATGGAGGAAGAATCAGTAGGATGGAAGTAGCAGAAGCAATGAAGAAAGTCAAAATGGGGAAAGCCCCAGGAATTGATGGAGTGTGTGGTGAAATGCTGAAGCATGGGGAAGAGATAGTAGTAGAATGGATATGGAAGATGTGCAGATTGACCTGGGAGGAAGGTAGAGTCCCGGATGATTGGAAGTCAGGTATAATTATTCCCTAGTATCAAAGAAAATTGGAAAAAGAAGTGTGTGATAATCACAGGGGCATTTGTCATCTTAGTGTAATAGAAAATGTACAGGGCATGATACTCATTGACAGAGTTAGGGAAATTACAAAAATAAAATAAAAAATAGTAGGATAAAAACAGGGAGGTTTTAGGAAGGGAAGAAGTTGTGTAAATTAGATACTTATCCTCAGGTCTTTAGTGGAAAAGTTTCTAGAGAAGGGAAAGAAGTTGTATAAGGCCATCATGGATTTGGAGAAAGCATATGACAGGCCGGATAGACAAGGAATGTGGAAAATACTAGGAATATATGAAGTAAATGGGAAGTTGTTGAATGCCTTGAAGGGTATGTATGAGGGGGCTGAGGCTGCAGTGCGTGTGGATGGTGAAGTGAATGAATTTTTCAGTCCAAATATTGGACTGAAACAGGGATGTGTCATGTCTCCATGGTTGTTCAACCTGTATATGAATGGAATTATAAAAGAGATACAGGGTAGGATAGTGGATGCTGGAGCAACCCTAATGAGAGAGGGCAGCTTTTGGAAACATCCAGTTCTGCTGTTTGCAGATGATACAATATCTGTTAAGTGAAGACAGTGGGGAACTGTAAGGCTTGGTGAATGAGTTAGGCAGAGTGTGAAAGAAACAAAATCTAAAGGCGAATGTAGAGAAGAGTAAAGTTGTGGTCTTTGAGATAAATGAAGTCACTGAATGCACTGTGAGGTTAGATGATGAGGAAATGGAAAATGTGAATGCATTTAAGTACTTGGATAATGTGATGAACAAGGATGGAAGTTTAGAGGATTAAGTGCTTCAACGGGTACAACAGGGAAGAAAGGTTGCTGGTTCTTTGAAAGCTGTGATTAGAAACAGGGAAGTGAGTATGGAAGTACAAAAAATGCTGCATGATAGTATTGTGATAACAACTCTAATGTAAAGACGCGAAGCTTGGACCTTGTTGGCAGGACACAAGTCAAGAGTGACAGCAATGGAAATGAGTTATCTGAGAGGAAGACAAGGAGTTACATGGAGAGAGACTGACAAATGGGGAAGTGAAGGAGCATTGTCGTTTGGACGCGGATGTGACTGAAAGCATTAGGAGATATACACTGAGGTGATTTGGCCATGTGGAGAGGATGGAGAGTGTATGTGAGTGAGGTGGAGGGAGGAGAGGGAGGGGGTGACTGAGGTGGAGGGAGGAGAGGGAGGGGGTGACTGAGGATAA
This sequence comes from Coenobita brevimanus, assembly GCF_032717465.1. NCBI lineage: Eukaryota > Metazoa > Arthropoda > Malacostraca > Decapoda > Coenobitidae > Coenobita > Coenobita brevimanus. The sequence goes on along the minus strand of NC_137063.1, from coordinate 27,965,949 downwards.
GATGAAGGGATGGATCAGAGAGGTACGTAAGTGAAGGGAGTGTGAGCTGAGGGGAGGGCAGAGAAATGTAGGGGGACAGGGCAACATGGAGGCAATTTGTTTGTGGCCACCCCTAACGGGATCAAGGTGTTTGGCTATAGATAGATAGATCGATAGGCCATGTTTTGTGGAAGGGTTCAGGGTATGTCAAGGATTCCATTTTGAGAACAACCAGCCAAAGGTTAAGATCACAGGAATAAGTCAAAGATCAAGGTTACTTGAGAAGGTCACCTTAAACAGCTTTTTTTTCTAATTCGGACTAAAGTTGGTGGAAATGGTAAGGGTCAGGAAAGAATGAAGTACCTAGAATTTTAGACCAATCGGTCTAAGGTCAAAAGCACTGGCAAAATCAAATGTTGGGTCTGCGGTTGTTGCAGTGTTGCACTCTCTGAATGCTCCTTCTTGGTCTCAATTCATCCCTCCATTTTGCTGTTCATCTATCTCTTCTTCCGATCATCAGTCTCTGAGAATTCAATCCAATTCGCCAACGTTATTTCTCCACATTGTTCTAGAATTACCTCTTCTTCCAGTCAACTCACTCCCATTCACACTCCGAGTCAAGTTCTCATTCTCTGTCTGTTCCGTATACTCCACTCCTCCGTCTTGTTCATGCTTACTTCTTCACTCAGTCACCTTACTCTATGCATGAGGCAAAGGGAGGTATTACAACCCCATCTTTTCACCAGAGATTGCCCGCATCATAAGAAAACACAACTCGTTAAAACACTGCTCCCCTCTCCCACACACACACAACCACAAGATGTTATCAAAAGGCCCCAAAACTAAGCAGTGAGATCAACAAGAAAATGACTACAAAGAAAATGGAAAAGTAGAAAGCCTGTGTAACAACATTTAATCATTCCACAGACACCTCTCGGCTTTACAAAATAGTTAACATCACTAAGTCACAGACAAGCATCTCCAAGACCCACACCTCCATCACCACCAACACCCAACACATCCCTTCCTACAAAGAACAAACATTCTCGTAAACCACTGGGAAAACATAAGTCTCTTAAACACGCACTGAGAGTGAAGAACAGTCTTCTCAACACAGGCAGTCCTTTCCAATCAACCACAATGCAACCCCCTTCACTCCAGAACAGACACGTAGCATTATCAAGAGAACAAAACTCTACAAACACAGGGCCAATTGGCATCAGCAACCTACGCCTAAAATATTTAAAACCGCATGGCATCCAGGCTTTCACAAACATCAGCGTTATTCATACGCACACTGTAGCATTCCCAGTATTAGGAAACACTGAACAATTACTGCTGTAATTAAACCAAAAAGGAACCAACACATAATTTTTTGTACAGATCTATAACACTACTTACCACACCATACAGAATAACTAAACGCCCATGGGCGGATCCAAGGGTGTTGCCCATGCTGCCCCGGGCAACAGCCCTGCCTTAACAGACTGAAGAATAGTATACAGTATTTTGTTATGTAGACTACATCTTTTACTGGCTGTTGTGTTTATTTCTCCCATACACATGTCATGTAAAGTTATAAGGGCAACACCTCCTAATTATTCTTGGATCTGTCTCTGACGTCTCAATCACAACAAACTTTTTTTTCTCTCTTTTTAAAATCAGGATGGTAGACCTGCGTCTTCTGTATTTGTCATACCTCATGTTGCTCCTTCGCAACACAAATTTAGAGTACTACACTCTGCAAACACCTTACTAACTCTCTCACACAACAATCATCTAACATCATCATTGCAACAAAAAGAATCACTCTCCTTACTCTACAGACAACGCATTAGACCAATGATGTCCTACGTTTTCCTGGCATGGGCTCTCATCTTATCCAATACTCTCTACAACACCTTGGAAACCATACAGTACAACGCCCTAAGCATCACCTCTGGCTGAACCAATACCACCTCCCCAGCTCATTTTCACTCTGAAACTTAAATCCTCCCTATGAGAGACTCCTGATATAAGAAGCACACAAGTCTATGTAGCAGCCTGTGAACATTATCAAACCTTGTGCAACAATATCCTACCTCCAGATATTTCAACAATAGGAGTAATGAAAAATTGCACAGGGCATTGCAGTACCTCGATTTAAACACTATATTACAAGCCCGACTTCCACCCATCAGAGGTGCCCTTAAACAGATATGATCGAGTTCATCTTGTTTGTTTTAGATCAGGACATCACCCAGCCCTCCTCATCTATTAGGTTAGATCTGATCTGGATTAAGTGGAAGTACAGATGACACGTGCCTCGCCCGTAGAAAGGGCCCACAAAACGTAACACATAATGGAGCATAATGGAGTACTGCACAGCACATGCTTCACTAAGACGTAGGCACAATTAATCGGTGCATGTAGGAAACCTGTGGGACAACTTCATGGGTGCAGTTGCTTACCTGCAACTATCTACTGTATATCGTGCTCACTCTCCATAGTTCTCACTATACAGTAGTTCTCATTCTCCATTTGCTCCATATGTTGCTCGATCTTGTTCTTCGTCTGTCTTTCTTCACATACACCTGACTCATACACTAACATAGTCAATCTCTCATTCTTCATTCCCTCAACTAGACCAAATATCAAACTATTTCTTCTCATGGAAAAACTGTTTACTTCTTCAAGCCGATGACGTATTATCTATTTTATTCTTACTACCACCAGATGCCTGCTATCAGCAGAAAACATCTGAACTCTAACCCTGTACTGCAAAAAGTCTCTCGAAAGCTGAAAAACATATCACCCAGAGCTAACAAGGATAAAATTTAAAATACATCCTTTTTCATCCTCCCTTTTTACCTGCGGCGAATCCGACAGGTCGATGAGTGGTGCACCTGAGGAATCTTTTTTTTTTCTCTCTCTCTTCAAGGAAAGTTCGAATATTTTCTCTTGGAGAGCTCTGAGCGATTTTCTTACGAAATACCAAGTTGGTCAGTCTGAAATTTTGAGTTCATTTAACATGTCATCCGTTGTGTCAGCAACAGCTGACTATTAGGCGATTTTTAATTTCGGCTATAAAGAGGTATTTTAGCAACGTTTATATGAAATACAAAGTTGCTCAGCTTGAAATTTTGAGTTGATCTGACATCAGCTGTTGCGGTTTCGCCGCAGGTCATTGAAGATAGTCTCTTCATGTATTATCCCAGCTGCTCCTTGTTATATCCTCCTTCCTAGTTCCTGTGGAACAATAAGCTACTCAAGGCAATTAAGATGGAGCCTCACGTACAACGGTTCCAATATTCCAGGTGGCACAGGTTTTGATATCATGTGATATGCTGCCAGGAGAGTAGGTCGGTTTCGACCCTTGAAATTTCTAAACTACCGTATAGTAGCCTAGCCTCTGGCCCCTACGATCCGAGGAGGATAGTATGGAATTTATTTCTGTACTACCTGACCTGCGAGTGTTCCTAGGATCTTACTTGTATCAGTATTTCCCTTATCAAATTCTCTAACATTCAATCATACAGTCAGTCAGTCATTCCCAACGTAATTCATCTCGCCTCAGTTGCCATCATTCTAACCCCACTCCTCATACACACTCTCACTCATATTCTCTCAGCTTCACTCCCACACTCACTCATGTCCAATTTTACACTCACTCCCACACTCACGTCCAATTTCACACTCCCACGCTCACGTCCAATTTCACACTCCCACACTCACGTCCAATATCACACTCCCACACTCACGTCCAATTTCACACTCCCACACTCACGTCCAATTTCACACTCCCACACTCACGTCCAATTTCACACTCCCACACTCATGTCCAATTTCACACTCCCACACTCACGTCCAATTTCACACTCCCACACTCACGTCCAATTTCACATTTCCACACTTACGTCGAATTTCACACTCACGTCCAATTTCACACTCACTCCCACACTCACGTCCAATTTCACACTCACTCCCACACTCACTCACGCCCAATTTCACACTCCCTCCCACACTCACGTCCAATTTCACACTCACTTCCTCACTGACCCTCGTCCAATTTCACACTCACTCCCACACTAACTCACATAATTATTTTCAGGCACACATACTGATTCACATTCACGCCCACACCTATTCTTACAATCAGTCACTTTCAGTTACACTCACTCCCACACCCACACTCCCTCCTACACTCACGCTTCCTCCCACGCCCACACTCACTTCCACATTCACACTCACTTCGACATTCACGCTCACTCTCCCATTGTAGGGCAAGCCCCAGTGCAGGACTCCTTGGGCTTACTGAGGGACACAGGGACATGAATTAGAGTACAAAGGAAGACCCCGAATGGTACTTTCACATCTACCCTTCTCCTCTACTATGTCATGTGCAGCTGTGAACAAGAATATCGCTCATTTTTAGTCTAATAGTTACGAAAATATCACACCATATTCATTATTCTGAAAACTTTAGTGGACTCTGAAGGTCGCATCGCTGGGTTTCGAGGGTCAGTGTTCAGTGTCTCGCTACATATCGTTATGAAATGAATCGATATGCGTGTCCGTGGCTGAACGAGGTGGATTGCAAAATAAGTGCTAGGCTGTGGGATCGACATATTGCTACTCTCATACAAAGAAGAAGGGTGTATGGTCTCACGTCCTGTCCTTTTCAGTCACATTCACAATACACTGGGATTACTCAGGTAGTCTCTATCTCTCTCCACAAGGATGACCCAACCTACCCCAGCTCGACAACATAACACAACAAAATCCAGCAAAACCTAATCCCTCTCATCTAAACTTACACTAAAGCATCCCAACCTAAGCTATTCCATCCCAACCAGTCTAAACTTAAACCATCCCAGTTATACTAAATTTAAACCAGCACAACCAAACAAAATCCAAACCAGCAAAGCCAAACATAAACCAGCTTAATCAAACTAAGCCTAAATCAACCCAACTTAACCTAAATCAACTCCACCTTTTCGAAACATCCAAGCTTAACCAACCTTTCCCAACTTGATATAGCCCATTCCAAGCAATGCCAACTAATTAAACTGGACCGAAGCTCATTTAAACTACATCAACCGATCCTAATTCATCCCAACCTAAGTAAAATTAAAACCAACCCACCTAAACCTAGCCTAATCTAATCCAGTGGGAGCAAAATCAACCCTACCTGACCCAACGTAACCGAAACCAGTCTAACTTAGTCTGATCTAACTTGACCTACTGCTTCCCCAGGCGGCGACCGTGGGACATGCGTGACGGGAGCAGTAAGGTGAGTGTCGAGGAGAGCAGCGTGGTGGTGGCCGAGGATGGGGACACGATCCAGATGAGTGGCATGGACGACGCAACGGGTAGCCAACTGCCCCATACTGCAGAGGACGTAGAGCCGGTGTCGTCCGTCCTTCTGGTGAGTATGTATGTGAGGCAGGGTGTGTGAGTATGCGAGGAACGGTGCGCCGGTATGCGAAGAGTGTGTATGTGTGTGAGGAAGGGTGTGCTGCAACGTAAGGGAAAGTGTGTGAGTATGTGTGGGTGTGTGATGATCTGGGTGTGTGAGGAAGAGTGTGTGGGTGTGAGGGAGGGTGTGTGGATGTGTGAGGGTGTGTGGGTATGTGAGGGAGGATGTGTGGGTGTATGAGGGAGGGTGTGTGGGTGTGTGAGGGAGGGTGTGTGGGTATGTGAGGGAGGGTGTGTGGGTATGTGAGGGAGGGTGTGTGGGTATGTGAAGAAGGGTGTGTGGCTGTGTGAGGGAAGGTGTGTGGGTGTATGAGGGAGGATGTGTGAGTATGTGAAGGAGGGCGTGTGGGTGTGTGAGGGAGGGTGTGTAGGCATGAGGGAGTGTGAGTGGGTGTGTGAGGGAGGATGTGCGGGTGTGTGAGGAAGGGTGTTAGGGTATGTGAGGAAAGGTTTGTGAGTATGTGAGGAAGGGTGTGTGGGTGTGTGAGGGAGGGTGTGTGGGTGTGTGAGGGAGGCTGTGTGGGTATGTGAGTGAGGATCTGTGGGTGTGTGAGGGAGGGTGTGTGGGTATGTGAGAGAGGGTGTATGGGGTATGTGAGGAAGGGTGTGTGGGTGAGGGGGTGTGTGGATGTGTGAGGAAGGGTGCGTGGGTGTGTGAGGAAGGGTTTGTGGGTATGTGAGGAAGGGTGTGTGGGTATGTGAGGGAGGGTGTGTGGGTGTGTGAAGGAGGGTATGTGGATGTCTGAGGGAGGTTGTGTGGGTGTGTGAGGAAGGGTATGTGGCTGTGTGAGGGAGGGTGTGAGGGTGTGTGAGGGAGGGTGTGTGGTTATGTGAAGGAGGGTGTGTGTGTGTGTGTGTGAGGGAGGGTGTGTGGGTGTGTGAGGGAGGGTGTGTGGGTGTGTGAGGGTCGGTGTGTGGGTGTGTGAGGAAGGGTATGTGGGTGTGTGGTTATGTGAGGGAGGGTGTGTGGGTGTGTGAGGGAGGGTATGTGGGTGTGTGAGAGAGGGTGTGTGGGTGTGTGAAGGAGGGTGTGTGGGTGTGTGGTTATGTGAGGGAGGGTGTGTGGGTGTGTGAGGGAGGGTATGTGGGTGTGTGAGAGAGGGTGTGTGGGTGTCTGAGGGAGGGTGTGTGGGTGTGTGAGGGAGAGTATGTGGGTGTGTGGTTATGTGAGGGAGGGTGTGTGGGTGAGGGAGGGCGTGTGGGCATATGAGGGAGGGTGAGTGGCTGTGTGAGAGAGGGCGTGTCGTTATGTGAGGGTGGGTGTGTGAAGGAGGGTGTGTGGATATGAGGGAGGGTGTGTGGGTGTGTGAGGGAGGTTGTGTGGGTGTGTGAGGGAGGTTATGTGTTTATGTGAGGGACGGTGTGAGGGAGGGTGTGTGATTATGTGAGGGAGGGTGTGTGTGGGTGTGTGAGGGAGGGTGTGTGGTTATGTGAGGGAGGGTGTGTGAGGGAAGATGAGTGGGTGTATGAGGAAGGGTTTGTGATTATGTGAGGGAGGGTGTGTGGTTATGTGACGAGGGTGTGTGGGTGTGTGAGGGGGGGTGTGTGGGTGTATGAGGAAGGGTGTGTGGGTGTGTGAGGGAGGTTGTGTGGGTGTGTGAGGGAGGTTGTGTATTTATGTGAGGGACGGTGTGAGGGAGGGTGTGTGATTACGTGAGAGAGGGTGTGTGTGGGTGTGTGAAGGAGGGTGTGTGGTTATGTGAGGGAGGGTGTGTGAGGGAAGATGAGTGGGTGTATGAGGAAGGGTTTGTGGTTATGTGAGGGAGGGTGTGTGGGTGTATGAGGTTGGGTGTATGAGTGTGAGGGAGGGTGTGTGGTTTTGTGACGAGGGTGTGTGGGTGTGTGTGGGAGGGTGTGTGGGTGCATGAGGGAGGGTATGTGGGTGTGTGAGGGAGGGTGTGTGGGTGAATGAGGGAGGATGTGTGGTTATGTGAGGGAGGGTGTGTGGTTATGTGAGGGAGGGTGTGTGGGTGTGTGAGGAAGGGTGTGTGGGTGTGTGAGGGAGGGTGTGTGGTTATGTGAGGGAGGGTGTGTAGTTATGTGAGGGAGGGTGTGTGGGTGTGTGAGGGAGAGTGTGTGGGTGTGCAAGGGAGGGTGTGGGTGTGTGAGGAAGGATGTGTTTATGTGAGGGGTGTGTGTGGGTGTGTGAGGGAGGGTGTGTGGGTGTGTGAGGGAGGGTGTGTGGTTATGTGAGGGAGGGTGTGTGGGTGTGTTAGGGATTGATTGATTGATTGATTGATTGTAGTAGAAACTGGCGGCGCAACTGCCAGGGTCATATGCCGCCGGACAACAAGCTAAAACACGCGGCAAGTAAATAGTGCATAATCGAAATAAAGTTAATAACTTTTACTAGAAATAAAACACTGAAAATAATAAAAGAACAGTTAAAAGAAAAAACAAGTACTTATAAAAGCGGAAGAAGGCCCGCCTCCTGAAGAAAACCAAAAAGATCAGTAAAATCGCTATGGTCTGCACCAAGCATCGAGGAGAGACAGTGGGCACCATCTACCCCTCTATGCCTGTGGAGGAATCTCTGAACCAGGTCCCCCAAACTTGGACACTCGACCAGCAAGTGACGGACAGTAAGGGGAACAAAGCAATCATCACAGTACGTTTGAGTCTCACCACTCATCTGGAACCCATGTGTAAGCCGAGAGTGCCCAACGCAAAGCCTAGCAAGAGCTACCTCCAATCGCCTAGGCATGGAAGGGAGAACCCTTGTCACAACCACTCTCTGAAAGACCTCTTTCAGCTTATTATGAGCAACACCATCCCAGCGTCTCTGCCAACACACATGAATTCTGTCCCGCAAGTAAGATGTTAGATCAGATGCAGGAAGCGGATATTCTGTTGGGGGCTGTTGAGTAGCTGCAGCCTTGGCCAATGCATCCACCATCTCATTACCCACCACACCAACATGTGCGGGAACCCAGCAAAAATCCACTCTCTTCCCCCGACGACGAATGACGAATAGCCACTCCAAAAGAGCTAAAACTAAGGGATGGGAAGAGTTAAAAGAGTCTAGGTCCAAAAGCGCCCCTTGAGAGTGGCTAAAAATAGTAAAATAATTGTCAGCCTGAGCAAACACCAACTTCAAGGCCAAAATGATGGCTGAAAACTCTTCAGTAAAAACTGAGGCAACCAAAGGAAGACTACCTCCACGGCTAAAATTGGGAAATACCACTCCAAAACCAACACCTGATGTGGATTTAGAGCTATCAGTATACACAGGCACAGAACCACCATGACTAGAAGTATGATCTAAAAATAACCTTAAAAGACACTGAGGAGCGACAAAATCCTTTGAGCCAGCAAAAGGCCTGCAGAAAGTTACCCTGGGTAATATCCAAGGCGCAACCCTCGGGATCCGAACAGGACTGACAAGTACTGCCGACAAACCAAACCCCTTCATTATATTCTGAACCCTATAGCCAAACGGACGAGGCATGCGAGGGTGTCTACTATAACGCAAACGACAAGACTGTTTCGTCACACACTCACAGACAAGTGAGTCTGGAAGGCGACGAATCTGCAGCCAGCCCTTTACTGCAACAGACTGGCACAGTAGATCTAAGGGAGGCACACCAGCTTCCACCAATAAGCTGGGAATTGGAGAGGACCGAAAAGCCCCAGTTGCAAGGCGAAGACCAGCATGATAGACAGCATCTAGAGTTTTTATACTTGATTTTGTGGCAGAGGAGTATACCTCACAGCCATATGACAGCTTAGAGGTTACAAATACCTGAAACAAATGCAAGAGTGTCCTCCGATCAGCACCCCAAGAGGTATGGGACAGAACACTCAATAGATTGAGAGCCTTCATACATGATGATTTAAGAACTGCCAAGTGTGAGACCCACGTCAAACGACAATCAAACGTCAGGCCCAAGAATTTTATCTGTCACACAACGGAGTCTCCTGCCACAAAGCTGGAGATCAGGGTCCGGGTGTACCCCTCTCATCCTACAGAAGTGCATAGCCACAGTCTTTGAAGGAGAAAACCGGAAACCCTTGGAAATGGCCCAGGCAGAAATCTTGTCCAAGGCAAGTTGCATACACCACTCAATAGCAGACATGTGGGAGCCAGAAAACCATATAATTAAGTCATCCACATAAAGGGATGAGGATACCCCAGCAGGCACAGTGTCAACGATACCATTGATGGCCCCCTCAAACAGGGAAACATTTAAGACACTCCCCTGTGGGACACCTTCCTCCTGGCACAGTGGTGCAGAGAGGGTAGAAAGCACACGGACCCGAAATACATGATCAGTCAAGAAGTCTCCAAGCAGCACAGGCAGGCAACCACGTAAACCAAAGGCATGAAGTTGTTGGAGGATGCCATGGTGCCAGGCAGTGTCATACGCTTTCTCAAGGACAAAAAACACAGCCACAAGATGTTGCTTTTTTTTTTTTTTTTCATAAATAACAGAACGGAGGAAGGAAAAACAAATGAGTAAAAAAAATAATCCATACACCAGAGTACTGGTGTCCTAGATTACTGGTGTCCTCTGTTCATAAAATATCTTTAACAGTTAGATTTGGACAGTTGTGGGTTGAAATTTGGAGGGAAACAACTCTGAGGAAGCGAGTTCCAGAGAGATGCAGTTCGGGGAATGAAAGAATTCTGATAGGCAGAAGTTCTGCAATATGGCTGAGTGACATTCCAGTCATGAGAGCTACCAGATGCCCGTGTAGCACGAGGGAAGGCATGGAGAGGTGGCACCATGGACACAACTTCGTCTGAGCATTTGCCAAAAAAATATCTGTAAAATAATGCAAGGGAAGCAACATTCCTTCTTACTTGCAGGGGAGGTAGTTTATATGTAATGGCAGGGTTGTTAATGATTCTAACAGCTTTATTCTGAATTTTGTCTAGTTGTCTTAATGCAACCATTCCACAAGGGTGAGCAATATTCAAGCTGAGAGCACACATGACTCATATAAATTATAGCTAACTGCTCATCGGTGAAGAAGTTACGGACTCTGTACAATAATCCAAGTTTCTTTGAGGCGGTTTTAGCAAGCGATCTGACATGAGAGGTCCAGCTGAGGGCACTGTCAAGTGAGACGCCAAGAATTTCAATACTTTTGGAGATGGGAATATTAGTAGCACTGAAGGTAATGTACGAATCTGGCAATATCTGTCTATTTGTAAACTGTATAAATTTAGTTTTACTAGCATTAAAAGAGACAAGGTTGTTTTATCCCCATTCACTGATTGTAGATAGATCTTGATTTATGGAGATGGCTATACTGAGTTGAAAGGTAGAGATATTAGACTTTGTAAATGGATGTCTGAGTGTGAATGAACTATGTAGTGTTGAGTCATCTGCATATGAGTGAATAAATTGTGGGTGACAGATAAAAGATCATTAATATGAACCAGAAATAGGGTTGGCATCAGAACTGATCCCTGTGGCATGCCGGCGTTAATTGAGTGGAAATTGGAATATATATATCATCTACTTTTACTCTTATTTTCCTGTCACTAAGATATGAAGAAATCAAAGGAACAAAAGACGTTAGTCCATAGCAAGGGAGTTTGGACAGCAGGGAACGGTGCCATACTCTGTCGAAAGCTTTAGAGATGTCAAGAGCTACTGCATGTGTTTTTCCAAAAAGATCAAATGATTGATGGATGGTATGAGTTAAGAGATTGAGTATGTCAATGGTGGATATTTCGTGGCGAAAACCATATTGTCTATCACTAATTAAGTTGTTGGATTCAAGATGTTTAACAATGTGCTTATTAATTAAAGTTTCAAATACCTTACCAAGAGAAGATGCGACGGCTATTGGTCTGTAATTGGAGGGGTCAGACGAACTTCTTTTCTTCAGAACTGGGTGCATATTGGCTTCTTTCCATGAATTTGGGAATAAAGAAGTGCGTATGCATAGTCTGAATAATTTAGCTAAGACAGAGGCAAGTTCAGGGGAACACTTTTTCAAAACAAATGGCGGAATTCCATCTGGGCCTGGAGCTTCGTTGGTAGGTCAATTGTCTAGGATGGATTTTACGTATCTTGTCTGTATTTTAAGTGGGGCAATTTCTGGAGAATCAAGTTCCAGTACTGGGACATTCTGGCTGGTATCGTTTGTGGTAGAGTTTCTGGCAAAGGTACTGGCAAAGATATCAGCTTTCCCACGTGGGTCAATTGTAACGTTGGCATCTGAAGATTTTAGTGGGGGAATGGAAGATGACTTGTTAAAGTTATTATTGAAAGAATTAAGAGCTGACCAGAGTATTCTTTTGTCATTAGGGTTGTTAAGTAATTTTGATGCTTGCTTTTGAAGAAAGTTTGATTTAGATATTTTTAATACAGCTTTTGCATGATTTCTAGCAATTTTAAATCGGGAGAGTGATTCAGATGTTTTTGATTTTAAGTAAGAGTTATATGCTAATGACTTTTGGGCTGTTGCTCTGGCACAGTTGCCATCAAACCAGTTTGCTTGGAGGCAAAAGTTTCACAGATTGACGCCTCGAGCCTGATAAGGCTGTCTGAAGTGCACCGTAATTTACGGAAACCACTCTGCACCGGAGAGAGAAAGCAACCCTTCTCCAGAAACCACATAAGCCTGATATCGACCATCTTTTCGAACAGCTTGCACACACATGATGTTAAAGTGATAGGGGGATTGAAAATGGTCTCTACCAGGCTTGGGAAAGGGGAGGACAATACCCAACTTCCAACTCCTCGGAATAGAGCCCTCACTCCAAACCCTGTTAAAAAGGTCCAATAAAAACTAAAGTGAATCAGTCGGTAGATGACGCAGCATAGCGTATGGAATATCGTCAGGCCCAGGAGCAGTGTCACCACACTCTGAAAGGGCAGCACGCAGCTCACAGAGACTGAAATATAAATTATACGGCTCTCTGCCACGAGAGCGAAAGTCAAGACCCAGCCTCTCTTGATTCCTACGACAGGTAGGAGGCAGCATAAAACTGATTTGCAAAAGCAGAGGCTACTGCATCTGGTGCAGACACAAGTTCTCCGTGAAGGCACAACACCCGAGGGGAGGGGGGCGAGAACCTATCAGAAATCTTGCACACCTTTTTCCACACCATAGCCATTGAAGTTGAAGATGTAACTGTAGAAACATACGACCTCCACAAGTTACGGCGAGCATTCTTCATGACCCATCTATAGTGAGCACGTGGTTTGCGAAACTGTAGTTTTAGAAAAACAACATTATGATTGGCAAAATACCGATGGGCAGCTGCTTTGTAAGTTCCCTTTGCTATAAAGGAGTCATCATTCCACCATGGCATAGGTCTCCGGGAAAAAACACCAGAAGTCCGTGGGATAAAATGAACCCCTGCTGAGAAAATTGTCTTAGTAAAATAACATTCGGCATCATCAATAGTTGAAAAATCACTAACCCTGTTGGCAAAATACACATAGTTCCTCAAAGAGAGACCAATCAGCCCTGTCCAGGCACCAGTGTTGCAGATGGGCTGCAGGAACTGAGCAAGTAGGCTGGACCACTACAGGATAATGGTCACTACCATGTAGATCATCCAAAACCTCCCAAGAAAAATCATGGGCACAGTCAGAGGAGATGGTAAGGTCAGTGACAGAATACATGCAAGTCTGAACATGAAAATGGGTCAGCCTCCCATCATTTAGGACAACCAAATCTAAATCCCCAACCAAAGAGGCAAGAAGATCACCCCGGGAATTTGAAAGTGAGTCACCCCACAAAGGATGGCGTCCATTAAGGTCACCAAGGAGTAGGAAAGGGGGTGAAAGTTGGCTGATAAGGGTTTCTAGATCAGCACGTATAACAGTAACGGAAGGTGGAAGGTACAGACAACAGATGGTATAGCACCTCCCAACGTGCATCTGTACTGCCAGAACTTGAAAGTGGGACTGAATCTCAAAACAAATAAAGGAGACATCATAACGACACAAAATTACACATCCCCCGCTGTGACCACCAGGAGGAGATGCATGGAAGGCCTCATACCCCCTAATAGAAGGGAACTGTCTGTCCCCCACCATTGTCTCCTGAAGACAGACACATAGTGGGTTCACAGCAGAGAGTAATAACTGCAATTCCTCCCAATTTGCCATGGCACCTCTACAGTTCCACTGAAGACAGATTGGTACCGATTGAGCCATAGTGATTAGTATTAAATATTATGAACTTAGAAACACCAAAGCTATATAGCAACCTCGTTGGGAAGGGAGTGAAAGCCCTTCTTCCTAGGCGTGGAGCTCTGCCTCACCAACCGAGAAGACAATGAAGATTTAGAGTTTCCATGGGTGGAAGTACCATTACCCCGAGACATGTCCCGCTCATCGCCAGAATGAGTCCGAAGCACAGAGACCTTCTTGGAAGACCCACGTGCCCCGTCTGCACACCCATGTGAGGATTCAGCTGGCACCTCGGGGCCAACCGAACCCCCCCCCCAACTGACTCAACCAAAGGTTGGCTGCTGGGTGACAGATCAGAGGGAGCAAGTGACTGAGCTCTTTGAGTATCTAAAGACCCAGGCCCCACCACACCTGAGCAAGAGGCAGGGACGGGAATCCTAGAAGGGCCATCATGAACACCCACAGACTTAGATGCCACAACTGGCTGGGTTGTTGAGCGACGAGCCCCCTCAGAATCCTCATGCGGTATGGAAGTTTGAACCTTAGAAGGAGGGGAGTCACCCAAAAACACCTCACTCCTCACTCGTTTGAGGTTGGCAGATGCAACCTCCATCTCTGCACCAGAACTTAAAGCATTAGATACTGTAGTGCCACACTGTAAAGAGTGAACAACAGTAGCAGAGCAGGCAGATGGTACAGGAGCAGCAGTCGGTACGGGAGTAGCAGCCGATACAGGAGCATGAGAGACACTGTTTTTTTTGGATATGTCAGGACAAGGATGCACAGGAAGGACATCGGGAGTTTTGGATGTGTCAAAGCAAGGTGTACATCGATACGGGTGTTTGTCACAGGAGGAACTGGAGGAACTGGGATGGGGGAGGCACCCCCAGACACTGGAAGAACCACTGCAGAAGGGACACCCCCAGAGACAGGAGGCACCTCCCTGGAGGAAGCACAGATGCTTCCAGGTTGCACTCCTTCATTGGAACCCCCCGGGCGAGAAGGCCAGGAAGTAGAACCCCGAGAATTTGATGGGGCATTGTGTGATGGCAGGGGCACCTGCCGGGTAGCTTTATAGTGAGACAACACAGCAGCAAAGGTAACCCCAGGGCGAATGAACCGCTCCCTTACCCTGGCTTTTGCCTCAGAAAAGGAAATTTTCTCCTTCGTTCAGACAGAAATAATCTCATATTCATACTTGCATATTTCGCAATCCCTTGAGGAGGCTGCATGTGCTCCTCCACAGTTCAAACATTTAGAGGGTTGAGAACACTCATCCATACCATGAGAAATTCCACCACAATTTCCACAAACTTCAGGAAGGCCAGACACTTCCCACCTGCAAGAACGGCGAACATGACCAAACCTTTGACAACAATAGCACCTTCTAGGTCGGGGAACATAAGGTTTAACCTTAAGCTTCCATCATGCAGCGGTGATGACCTCTGGCAAAGTAAGACGATCAAATGTCAAGATACGAGTGTGCATGGGGGTTAAAATCTCATCAACTTTCTTCATTATTCTTTGTACTGCTACAACTCGCTGAGGAGCCAGCCCCTCTAAGAGGGAAGAATCAGAATATGAGACCAAGGCACGAGAATATACAACCCCTCGGGACTGATTTAGGACCAAGTGACAAGAGGCAGATACAGGATAACCAGCGACCATAGTTAGGGACTGGATGCGTGAACTCTCCTCTTCATTCCTGGGTTCTAACAATAGAGAACCATCACCCTGCAGAGAGACCTTGGGGGTAAATCCACGTGCTGTAACTAGACCACTGTGAATCTGAAAACAGTTCAGGTTCCAGAAAGAAGTACCATCATCCGTTTTGAGAACTATATATTTTGTGTAGGAGTGTTTCACAAAGACACCAGATAAAAACTCAATACAGGGAACATCTGAATTCGCAGTTTTGGCAGATGACCCGGAGGGTGTAGGGTCGTCGGCGAGAGAGTGACCAGTTGATGCCAACTTGTGCGGCTGGTCACCTACCACACGAGTGGTTAATGAATTGTTCAATGTATCCATATATACATTGGTGAATAGAAATTGGCACCAGGAGCCAAGAGAAACCACCTACCAGGGAGTGAGCCTACCGCCTACCAGACCGAGCGCAGTCTGATGGGAGCGGGGTACTTCGTCCCCAGAGGGTGTCCCAAAAAGGACACCCTGTGATACGAAAGTTTGCTCCCACCAGTACAAAGACCCCCTTCCCCAACCCCCCCCAGCCGACACCTAACCAACCAACTCAGGACAGCACCGAGGCGATTCCTCTGGAGGGCGGGACCAATGACCCATACGTGTAACCTACGTTTCGGGCAGCGCTTAGTCAGACCCCTCACCCACAACCCTACCCGCATGGGAGACCCTGCCAGATGTCGTTACATCCACGGGCAGGCTTGTGGGATCGCAGGGGCACGCAAGCCCCCCCACCACAACAAGGTGGCTGCCCACGGGGAGGTGTGAGGGAGGGTGTGCGGTTATGTGAGGGAGGGTGTGTGGGTGTGAGGGAGGGTGTGTGGTTATGTGAGGGAGGGTGTGTGGGTGTGAGGGAGGGTGTGTGGGTGTGAGGGAGGGTGTGTGGTTATGTGAGGGAGGGTGTGTGGGTGTGTGAGGGAGGGTATGTGGGTGTGTGAGGGAGGGTGTGTGGATATGAGGGAGGGTGTGTGGATATGAGGGAGGGTGTGTGGGTCCGTAAGGGATTTTGTGTGGGTGTGTGAGAGGATGTGCGGGTGTGTGAGAAGATGTGTGGGTATGTGAGGGATTTTGATTACTTGTGTGAGGGAGGATGTGTTGGTATGTGATTGTGAAGGCATGTGGGCATGTGAGGGGGTGTTTATAGGTATGTGAGGTGGGGGTATGTGAGGGAGGGTGTGTGGGTATGTGAGGGGAGGTGTGTAGGTATGTGAACGGGGGTGTGTATGTATGGGAGGGTGTGTGAGTATGTGATTGAGGGTGTATGTGGATGTGACCGAGGATGAATGGGTGTTCGAGGGAGGATGTGTGGGTAAATGAGTGGAGGATGTCTCGGTCTGAGAGGGAGGGGGTGTAGGTATATGAGGTAGGGTGCATGGTGTGTGGGTGTGAGAGGGAGGGGGTGTAGGTATATGAGGTAGGGTGTATGGTGTGTGAGTGTGAGAGGGAGGGGGTGTAGGTATATGAGGTAGGGTGTATGGTGTGTGGGTGTGACAGGGAGGGGGTGTAGGTATATGAGGTAGGGTGTATGGTGTGTGGGTGTGACAGGGAGGGGGTGTAGGTATATGAGGTAGGGTGTATGGTGTGTGGGTGTGAGAGGGAGAGGGTGTAGGTATATAATGTAGGGTGTATTTGTATGTGAATGAAGCTGTGTGTGTATATTTTATTTATTTACATATTTTTTTCTTTGCAAGGAAGAAGAAACCAGGCGCCTGCAATTTATTCCCTTCAAAAAAAATTAAAAACAAGATAATGAAGAGCTATATTCAAGATCCATTCATTTCGAGATGCCTGGCCACACTGCGTGTAAAAGCCTGGAGATCGGCAGTAGGAGATACAGACAGAGGAAGAGAGTTCCAGTGTTGACCTGTTGCATACATGAAGGACTGGGAGTAACGGTTAAATCTTGCATTAGAGTTGGACAGAAAAGAGATAAGAGTTTGCTGCTAGACGGGTGCTGCGTGCCCGCCGTAGTGGGCGACAGAAAAGAGATAAAGATGCAACAGTGCGCAAAAAGATGGAGATTAAAGGGAGCCAGCAAGAGGGGGAGAGTTAATGAGACGAAAAGCTTTTGACTTCGCCTTGTTCAGAGGAGCTGTATGTGGGAAGCCTCCCCGCACATGAGAGTTGTACTCTACACAGGGGCGAACAAAACCTGTGTATAAAGTCAACAACAGTGCAGGGGTAAAGAAGACACGAAGTCGGGTATGCGACAGATGATGTGTGGGTATGTGATTGATTGATTGATTGTGTGTGTGTGTGTGTGTGTGTGTGTGTGTGTGTGTGTGTGTGTGTGTGTGTGTATATTTGTGTGTCTGTGTGTGTGTGCGGTAGGGTGTGTGGATACATGAGGGAGAGTGTGTGGGTGTGTGAGGGAGCGTGTGTATGTGACGGAGGATGCGTGGGTATGTGAGGGGTGTGTGTGGGGGTATATGAGGGAGGGTGTTGGTACATGAAGGAGGGTGTGTGGGTATGTGAGGGAGGGTGTGTGACTATGTGAGGGAAGGTGTGACAATGAGTTATTTCAGAACATATGGAATTATATGGAGACAGACAGACAAATAAGGAAGTCAAGAAACTTTGCAGTGTTGATGTAGACGTGCCGGAAAGAATCAGAAGTATCTGAGATCGATTGGTCACCTGGAAAGAATGGAGAATGAGAATCTGATTAAGTTATGGGCATCCACATTTGAACGTGTAGAAAGTGTAGGCGTCCACACTTGAAAGTGTAGAAAGTGTAGGCGTCCACACTTGAAAGTGTAGAAAGTGTAGGCGTCCACACTTGAAAGTGTAGAAAGTGTAGGCGTCCACACTTGAAAGTGTAGAAAGTGTAGGCGTCCACACTTGAAAGTGTAGAAAGTGTAGACATCCACACTTGCAAGTGTAGAAAGTGTAGGCGTCCACACTTGAAAGTGTAGAAAATGTAGGCATCTTTACCTGAATGTGTAGAAAGTGTAGACATCCACACTTGCAAGTGTAGAAAGTGTAGGCGTCCACACTTGAAAGTGTAGAAAATGTAGGCGTCCACACTTGCAAGTGTAGAAAGTGTAGGCATCCACACTTGAAAGTGTAGAAAGTGTAGGCGTCCACACTTGAAAGTGTAGAAAGTGTACGCGTCCACACTTGAAAGTGTAGAAAGTGTACGCGTCCACACTTGAAAGTGTAGAAAGTGTACGCGTCCACACTTGAAAGTATTCCAGCGGACAAGTCTGATAATATTGTTAGTTTAGGTAACAGAAAAAAGTGTGCCATCCCACTTGCCCGATGCCAACGATCACTTCGACAAGACCCGTCTATTATCAGTATGTGCATACTATTAAATAAGGGCATTGGACCCTTATGGCAAGGAGTGGCGGACCACACATTCAATTTTTATACTTAATTTCGCCCTTTTGTGTGTGTGTGTGTGTGTGTGTGTGTGTGTGTGTGTGTGTGTGTGTGTGTGTGTGTGTGTGTGTGTGTGTGTGTGTGTGTGTGTGTGTGTGTGTTCTTTTCAATGGTATATCGGAGATATTTTAGAAAAGGCACTTGACTAATACCTGTGATTTTTCCATTGGTTTTCTAATGTGTTTAAATCCGTTGTAGCTTTAACTCTTAGGCTGTGGTCGGTACACCAGGATACGTTATTCAGGCTAACACTGTAAGATTTTGTTCAACTAATAAATGTACTACGAGTCAGAGGCTTGAAACACTATTTCACGTCACCCCTTCGCTGCTACTGGTACGGTACACTTGGGAAACTGTTTATGTAAACTCCAGACGATTTTATTCCGTCAAATGAAATCGTAACAAAGGGTTATTTGTTTCTGAGATAACACAGTGTTCGTGGACAATCTAGGCATTTTTTCAAATTTTTTTTTTTCAGTAATGTGATAAAGAACTATAAGGAATGTCATGTAACTGACATCAGTTACTTTGCATGAGCTTTTCAACAATATCTGTACGTAGATCGGCTGCAGTTTTAATAATTTCCGAGACAACAGAGTTTTAGTGTTGTGCTCCACACCCTAATAAATTAATGTATTCTTATTCGCTTGCTTCGTTCACTCACCACAACAGCTAAGAAAATGTTTGGGAATAAGGTGGAGAGGGAAAGACGGGAGAGGACTAAGGATAAGACAGAAAGGTATATGAATGCGATGGTGTGAGTTGGGGGGAAGGCAGCCTAACGGTGGAGGACAAGGAAACATGGAGGCAGTTTGTTTGTGACCACGCCTTCCAGGATTAAGGCGTCTGACTGCAGATAGATGTTTTTCAGTTTTAAAAATTACATAAAATGAAACGATATATGATGTTATATAGCCTGAAGTACCAGCTCACCCCTTCATACCGATGACGTATTGTTGGATGCGAGAGCCTCCCTGTCCGTCTTTCACCCACTAACGTTCTTCGGAAAGGAGGTGCTTCATGCTGGTAGACTTTAGCGGCATTAGCAATGCCCCGTATTAGGGTCCTGAGACTCCCGCATCTGTCTAGCACTTTTGTACTTGTTCATTTTGCTTGAGTTAACGTGATATTATTCTGTTCAGCGTAGTAGAACAGCTCAGTAGTGGTTCAAGTAAGGGATGCTTTATCTGGCCTCTCCGATTCGAAAAGCTAAATATATTCAGCTGAGCGAAGAAAAACCGAGTCATCGTCCGAGTGAAGAGGTTAATACATTCTTCTTTGAGGAACTTGTTTTTTCCCATATCCAACAGACCCCAGGGCGTGATGCTTGTTTGATGGGTGTACAGAGTGCTAAGCTGACAGCCAGTTGGGTTAATTCCTCACTAACCAGATGCAGAGACAGATAAATTGTAGAGATAGATGAACAGATAATCAACCAGCAGATACAGAAACAAACAGGTAGATAAGCAGTTGTAATATACAGGTAGAGAGACATACCCAGAAAAATATAGGCGGCAGCCCGATGTGTAGGCCTATACCTGTGGACGAGCGGAAATCTAATCAGTTTTAGAAAGACAGAAGTTCAGAAGTAGATAGCCTAATAAACAGATAGCCAGGAAAAAGATACATAGAAGAATAGATGGTTAGATAAACAGATAATTATTCAATCAGACAGACAAGATAACGAGTTACAGATAGTTAAAATGTCACAAAAAATAAATGAACAAACAGACTGGGAGGCAAGTTATCCTTACACTTTGTTTTATCCCGACAGGCCATCCAGGCGAGAGACATAGATGGACTAAAAGCGGCACTGAAGCCGCACATCCGCCGCCTGGCCAGCCTCACCACCACCCTCACACACGGCGCAAAGGTCAGTTACCAGGAGGAGGGGGGGGGACATACCGAGAGAGCTGTTTGTCTGTTGTGGAATTAAGAAGTTCCTTCATTCCCATTTCTTACACCCGAGCACAAAGCACGGGGAGTGTACGAGTATTATATCGCTCGGTGTGTGCTTGCGTGTGAATGTACTCGTATCTTTCTGTGTGTTAGTGTACGAACAGTTTTGATCAGGTTTGGACCAAACTTGGTCGAAGAGTTGAGAATTAGCAAAGATGTGTGTAAACTGACTTTGAGAAAAATAGGTCAGAGATCAGAATTAAATAGTACGGTCAACTCAGAAGTCTTTATCCAATTTAAATCACACTTGGCGGAAGGGGTGAGTGTTTGCCAAGGATGAGATGATTCAGTTTTGAGAACAATCAGTCAGTGGTCAAGGTCACATGGCAAGGTCAAATGATTGGCTACTAGGCCTCAAGCAAATGAATGTGATTGGACCAAGCCTGACGGAAGGTCTGAGAATCAAGCTTGACCGAAGATCTGAGAATCAAGAAAGGATGAAGTAATTCGCTTTTACGAAAAATCAGTCGAAGGTCACAGGGCAAGGACAAAGATTTGGCCCCAAGACCGATTGCCTTGGCCACAAACTCCCAAAAGTTGCCAATTCTTACGTGATTATTGAATATATTAAAAGTTGGTCAACTAAACTATTTTCTTTTATGTGCTTCAAGTGTCTCCGTAGTCACAAGTAAAATGTTTACATATTTACAGTGAGGATATGACACTCCATTATGATAAGCAACTGGAAATCACCAAATTAAGTTAGTGTACTGTCTCATTTCCGGGACCAATCTTGTTCTTAGCTCAGTCCATCAATGTTCATGCTCTCCCATTATTTGAATGAAATGAAAAATTCATATCCATACATCTACAGTATATATGAAACTAATATAAAGTAATCTGATTGCAAGATGTTAGACCTAAGCCTGCCAACGGTATTGTGGTTGGTATGGAACACCAAGGGTAGCGCCACATACTTTGTGTGCCTGCTGCCAGGAGCACAGGGTGGCGGTGATGATGTTTATGCATTACACCTGACTCCTGCGCCTTTTGAAATCAGCCGATGAATTCGGAAATTATAGTGCCATGGCCCACTGTGCTGCTAAATATAGTGCCATGGCCCACTACTCTGCATATGTAAGCAACAGTGAATCAGAAACAGCAAGCTAAGAACAGTGTTCCAATTGCATTACCATGGTGGAGGCGACAAGTGCAGGTGTTTCAGTGTGGCGACCAATGTTACACACCCACTACTAAGATAGCATCTCCCTACTATAGACCTTCTCCACAGATGTCACAGAAATCACGTGGTTTTGTTTACGAGTCCATATTGGACGGCCAACTCCGCGCAGTAATGGCTGTTCAGACTGGGCTGTCAGAGATGAAACTGTCAGATATATTTAGAAATCTGAATCAACGCCACCAAGATCTGTACAGGAACAAGATAAATTGTTTGGGGCTAGAACCTTTCACCATAATTATCTAGGAAGAAATTCACCAGTTTCAAGGACTGGGGGCCAAAACCAGATCTCTGATATGGCGATCTCTATCACTATTTGGTAAACAATCCATCAAAGTTCACTGGGGCATCCTTCAAGGTAAACAGACATTTCATGTTGTATATGTGCAATGTAGATAGCTGGAAATGACATGAAGTAATTGTAGATCGTCTTAGTTATCAGTAAATTATTGA
The DNA here is from genome assembly GCF_032717465.1 of Coenobita brevimanus. Classification (NCBI taxonomy): domain Eukaryota; kingdom Metazoa; phylum Arthropoda; class Malacostraca; order Decapoda; family Coenobitidae; genus Coenobita; species Coenobita brevimanus. The sequence continues at coordinate 27,943,734 of NC_137063.1, read as the reverse complement.
CGTGGGGCCATGGGGGAGGGATTGTACCGTATACATCGACTGGGAATCGAGTAGCTGATGAATAGAATAGGTTTCCCAGTGATGTACCCTAGTTGCTTCCCCCTATTTAGACAGTTATGGGTTGCATACGAAATTTGTCATTCTTGTAGTCACACTCCTGTGAGAGCTGCCTAGCATGGGCCTGCATGGACTATTGGAGCCAGGGTAAATTAGTCACACTCTTGTGGGTGCTGTCTAGCTTGGTCCTATTGACCTACTGCAGTTATCCTTTCTTCTTAGTCTTCAAGTTAGGTTCTAAGTTAGGTTAGGTTGGTTGGATTAGCTTGGTTTGGAATTTTAAAAGTAATTTCCGACAGAAATGAATATCAGATTGAAATTGAACCATAATACATTAAAGAATGAAAATTTTAAGCTTCAAGGTGATTTGGGTGTAATTCTGGAAATTTTCCAAAAAATTTACTTCCTTTGGAAGTTTCAGTAATTATAGGCACAGATATATACACACAGAATATATACTGTATGTTTAAAGTAATTTTACATAAAATGCATAATTGACAGTATATGCCAAAACTGTCAAAAGTACTCTTGAAGTTAACTTTTACAACTGAAACATAACACTGGCACTAATTTAATTTCATTTATTTAATACTGATGAGTACAACAACATAAAACTAAAAGACTTCAACAATAGAGTTTTAATGATTTTACATTTTTTATTAACAAACAAAAAAATCTTAGTAGCTACATACCTGGTATAAGATAAATATAGGGGGCTGTTGATATAAGTACATTATTTATTCTCTTATTTGTAATTGTAATGCTAGGTGAAAAAGGCCCGACTCCTCGGTCCTAAAGCACCTAACGTGTAGCGGGGTCCTCTTTCGAGACCAGAGCTTAGTGCAATGAAGAGAGGCAGAACACAAAAAATCCAGGCAATAACCTTTACACATATATTACCACAGTCTGACACAGGACAAAAGCAGCAGATATTACAACACAATATATGACACAGAAATAAAACCTTAACTAGGATATTAGTATCTCACAGGATACTGGCTTAACTTAATACTGACGCCAATACAGTAATTCTAGTGCACAGGTGTACAGGGAACACGGACGCGCGTGGAAGCGCAGGGAGAGAGACTTAACGGGGGGGAGGGGGAGGGGAAGGACTCGTGACGGGTCAGAACAGAGTTATGGTAATATTAGGAGAGAGTAAATATTATTAATTCAAACTCAGTTTCATCTGATAGCAAAGGGGTTTTGACATTTGATTCTATCTCTTGTTTACGTTACGCTAGCTGCAGGGAGGAGATTCTTTAGGAAGCGAGGGAGTGGAGGGACACTGGGTATTCACTGTGTTTATGCTAATACAAACGGGAGGATATTATTCACGCTTTCTCTATTATTTTCTGGTAACAAAGGACATGGGTATATTTTCACTACAGAGGATTCCTCGGGGGAGAGTCTTACTGGTTTTCTACAGGGGCGTCACTTGTGAGTCGGATTCCTCAGAACTTACGTGCTCGTTCTTACTCATCCACCCGTGATTTCACTTGCCCCGATATTTGACATATATTAAGGCACTGTATCACTGTAACCTGTTTCTAGGGTAATGTCACACTTAACATAAGTCAGTTCACTAGTTCTGGGGCAACACCACACCTAACATAATTTACTCATGTAGTGGAAGCGGCGGGGGACACGCCGGCGACTATTCTGCCGGACCAGGGGCACCGCCAGGGGAGGGCGTGCCGAGAGGGCACGGGACGGCTTGCAGGGGCATCCTCTTGCGTCCAGGGCTGCAGGTGCCACAGGAGCCCGCAGTCTCCGGGCTAGGTTCAGGGGTGTGGCCCTCAGGGCTGGGGCCGAACAGGTCCAGGAATCTCTGGCTCAGCTGGAGGTCTTACGCCGCCTCTTGAGCGTGGAGAGGTCTCACCCGGGTGTCCTGGGGAGGGCCTGGAGTGACTGAGGACTGGAGTCCCCAGAGTCAAGGGGCGCCGTCGGGGAGGGACTGTGGCACCGACCTGAACTAGGGTCCATCAGGTGGGTTTCTCCAGGGCCAGGCATAGAGACTGGAGGCCAGGGGAAGCCGTTAGGCCTCGCGGGGTCTTTCTGGTGCTGGGGATGCGGCCGCCTGCCTCACACAGGGGCATTGACACTGATAATACCTCCTTGTGGTCGTGGGGCCCGGCAATTGGCCATGGCTGCCCAAGAGCGCAACTACAGGGCGCCAAGGCCCGGCAATTGGCCGTGGCCAGAGTGGGGGAGTCAGCGCGCCTCTGGTCACCTCTTGAGCGGCAGTAGGCCGTCTTCTTCTGCAGGAGGGTGGAGCGGCAGTAGGCTGTCTCAGGGGCAGTGCCTTTGGAGTGGCAATAGGCCCTCTGGCGAAGGTAGGGGAGGCAGTAGGCCGTCTCCTTCTGCGGGAGAGGAGACCGGCAGTAGACCGTCTCAGGGGCAGTGCCTTTAGTGCGGCAGTAGGCCGTCTCCTTCGGCAGGAGGGAGGAGTGCCAATCGGCCATCTCAGAGGCAGCACCTTCAGAGCGGCAGTAGGCCGTCTTCTTTGGCAGAAGGGAAGAGCGGCAGTCAGCCATCTCAGGGGCAGTGCTTTCAGAGCAGCAGTAGGCCGTCTCCTTCGGCAGGAGGGAGGAGCGGCAGTAGGCCATCTCGGGGGCAGCACCTTCAGAGCGGCAGTAGGCTGTCTCCTTCAGCAGGAGGGAGGAGCGGCAGTAGGCCGTCTCAAGAGAAATACCTTGAGCGCGACACTTGGCCGACTGACGAAGGCAGGAGTGGCAGTAGGCCGTCTTCAGAAGGGCGCTGTCATGAACTGAGATATCAGCTCCACCCCGGGCTGGCCCGGCAATCCCACTCCCTGAAGGTAGTGTCCTCCTCCTGCTAGGGTGGCAGTGCGACGGTTGGGTGTTATAAGGGTGCACGGCCCGGGCTGCCATATGCCGTTGTCGCATAGCATCCCCTAGTGTGGTTGCAGCTACTCCATGGGGTCCGGGTGGGGGTGTCGGTGCGTTTCCGGGGGCACTATGCTGTTCCCCACTCACCTCATTTTCGGGGGCACTATTTTGTATGCCACGCATTTCACCACTCTCCCCTTGGAAAAAGTCACGTCCCCGTGGCTGGAGGTGGTACACGTGAGTGTCGTGGGTGGTGTACGCAGGCTGGAGATGCTGCAGTAGGCCCTGCCAGGCAGTGATATAGGAGTTTTCTTCCTGCTCTGCGTCGCAGGTGAGGAAGAGCATGGAGGTGGTGGTGGTGGAGTGGCGGACGGTAAGCAGGTGGTGTGGTCCTCAGAGCCGACAATTCATGCTGATGGTAGGTGCCCATAGGGCTCATCTCACCTTTATCCTGGTCGGTGTTGTTGCTGGTGTGGTAGGGAGCTGTATGCTGGACACCGAGGGTCAGGGTTGGGTTTTGTGTCATGGTAATGCGGCGTTGAGTCTCTGGGGAGTGTAGGTGGAGGGGATTTGGACTTGATGTATCATGATAGTGTGAAGTTGTGGGGAGGCGGGAGGTGTAAGGGTATGGGTGTATCGGGCGGGTGGGCACGAGAGTCGACCAGAGCGGGTGGTGATGGTTCTGAGGGTGGGGGTGGGTGGGGAAGTGGGTGGGCGGGGTTGGCTAGGACGGGATGCTGCGAGTGTTGGGGACACAGTGGGGGGTGAGGCCGTCGAGGTGGGCATATGCAAGGGTGATGGGGAGGGGGCGTTGGTAGTGGGTTGTGTTGAGGGGGTGGCGGCGTGGGCAGGACATGTGGTCTTGGGCGGAGAGGGTGGAGCAGCGGAGGGAAGGGGTGAGGGTGAGTGGGGGGAGGTTGATGTGGCGGGTGAGATGTCAGGTGAGGTGCGGGGGGTGGTGACGGCAGGGGAGGCTGAGGTGGTAGGGGGGTGGAGGAGGAGGGCGAGGAGGAAACGTAGCACTCATATGTGGAAGTGAAAGGCGGTGCAGGAGCAGGGGGAGGTTGGGGGTGTGGGGTCGGGGTGGCAAAGGTGGGCGTGTGGAAAGGACGCGCGTGGCGGTTTCGGAGGGTACGCAGGGTGACGTGGTAATCTACGACAACCTGGCAAGGGTTGGGGACGTGGGTGATTGTGTGGGGCCCCGTGAAGTGGGGGACGAGTTTGTGGGTGGTGGGAAGTTGGGCGATGACAACAGTGTAGCCTGGGCTGAAAGGGTTGGAGGCGGTGTCGGGGCCGAGGTCTAGAGTTTTTTGTAAGTGGTGCAGTCGGCCCTTCAGAAGGTGCAACGGGTCTGTAGTGGGAGCGGAGGCAGGTGGTTGCAATTGTTGGCGCAGTGGTAGCAGGAGAGGGGATTCACCAAAGATTCGCTTATGTGTGGAAACCCCGTCCTCCCAGGGACAGGAATTCATGCCCCAATGAATGTTTTCACATGGGCCAGCCAGTCGTCGTCTTTCGTAGCCTCGATGCGTGTACATAGTTGGTTCATAAGAGTATGATGACTACGTTCAACCACTGTGTTCCCCTGTGGCCAATAAGGAGAGGAGTGGCAGATTTTGTATCCAAAGATTCTGGCGAGTTCCTCCCAGATTTTTCCAGAGAATTCTGGGGCATTTTCAGAATGAATGGCTTGAGGGATGCCGAAATAAGGGAATACGTGTCAGAGTAGGGCATCGGCGACGGCAACGGCATGATGCTCTTTCGCCAGAGAGGCTACTACAAATTTTGAATACGTGTCCACAAAGGTGATCACATATTTGTACCCAGATTTGGAAGGGAGGGGGCCTACTACATATCGCCAGGAGTTGCCAGGGTTTATGGGTGGTGATGTGGCCCAAGGGTCCGGCAGTCCGGGTGACATCCTTTCCCAGCGCACAGGCACGGCAAGTTTGAATGATTTCTTTGGCGAGCGTGGAGGGGTTTGGCACCCAGTAAGTGTCGTTAAACACTTGTGCTAGTTTCTTAGTATCCAGGTGGATGCCATTATGGGCATGGAGGTGGCGCAGCGCATCACATGCCGCATCAGGGTCCAGAAGGATATGCTCGGATGGGGTTAGAAGGTGGTCGCCCTGTCTGCATAGTTTGGTGAACAGGTGGGCGGGAATCCAGGGGGGCCATTCCTTGTGGTGCCATAGGTGTAGGAGGTCCGGATCTGGCTGTACCGCGTGAATGGGGAGGCAGGAGGAGGGCATCTGCATTGGTGTGTAGCTTCCCAGGCCCGTAGGAAATTTCATACTAAAATTCCTCCAGGGTTTTGCGCCACCTGACGAGTTGGGCATTATGTGAGTCAGACTGGCGTAACCACTGGAGGGACTGGTGGTCAGTGATGATCGTGACCTGGGTCCAGGAAAGGTAAGCCCTAAAGTGTTGGAAGGCCCAAATTATGCCAAGGCATTCTCGCTTGGTTGCGGCATAATTCTTCTCGGCTGGATTCAGGGTGTGGCTGGCGCATGCAATGATGTGCTCTCGGCCGGCTTGTACTTGGGCAAGCACGGCGCCTATTGCGGTGAAACATCGGTGTAGAGGCGAAAAGGGAGGGCATAATCGGGAAAGGCCACGATGGGAGCAGAGACGAGTTTGTCTTTCAGCTGTTGGAAAGCATCTCGCCTTTCTTTAGTCCAGATTAACTGTTCCCCCTTCCTGGTCAGATCGTGAAGTGGTTTTGCAATTTGCATGAACCCCTTCACGAAATGACGATAGTAGGACGTGAGTCCTAGGAAGGCATGAATGCCGTGGACATCCTGCTGTGGCGGTATGTCCCTACTTGTCAGGGTCTGGGGAGATTCCTGTCTGGGAGATAACATGTCCCAGGAATGAGAAAGTCCTGGTGGCCAGGACACACTTAGAGGGGTGAAGTTTGAGGCCTGCCTGGTGGATCCTAGTAATGACCCGGCAGAGGTGCTGCAAATGGTCGGCCCAGGTCTGGCTAAAAACGATGACGTCGTCCAAATAGGCCAGACATATCTCCCAAGTGAAGCTGCTCAGGACAGATTCCATTAGCCGGGAGAAGGTGGCAGGGGCATTGCAGAGGCCAAATGGCAGGACATTGAATTCGAAACGTCGGCTGTTGCTTGTGGAAAAGGCTGTTTTGCCTCGGTGTTCTGGGTGTACAGGGACCTGCCAGTATCCAGACTGGAGGTCGAGGGTGGAGAACCACGATGCCCCATAAAGGGAATCCAGGGAATCGTCGATTCGTGGGAGGGGAGTGGCATCTTTGATGGTAACATCGTTCAGGCAGCGGTAATCAATGCAAAATCGCATCGTGCCATCCTTCTTCTTTAATAGAATGACGGGGGAGGACCAAGGGCTGGTGGAGGGGGAAATGATGCTGGCCTCAATCATTTCACGTACTTGGCGGTCCTCTTCCTCTCTTTGTCGGGGGTTCTTGCGTCGGGAAGGCTGTCTAATTGGTGGGCCTGTCGTATGGATTTCGTGAGACAGGTATATGGTGTGCCCTATATCTGCTGGTCCTGTCGCAAACAGGCCCTGGAAATCCAGGAGGAGGCGATGTAAGGTGTCTGACTGCTGGGCGGAGAGATGGTCGGAAATAGGGGGTAGGGGGGCAGGGTTGTGGGAGGAGGATGGGGCACAGGGCTCAGCTTCCTCCATCTCTCTGATAACAAGCCTTTTGCTAATGGCAGTGTGGTGGGGAGGGAGAAAAGTGAGAGATAAAAGGCAGGCAGAAAAGGCTCCTGATGGGAGAAGGGGGGAGAACAGAACAGAGGGGCCGCAGGGCCAGTTAAGAGGCACCCAAGCCTCATGGTGAGAGGGAATGGTAACAGCGGTGGAGATGGTAGTGGGGAAGGTAGGAGCAGGGGCGGTGGGGGGAAGCACTGGGAGAGGAGGAGAGAGGGGCCGAGGGAGGGAAGGAGGAGGGGGGAGGGCACGAATCTTCCGGCCGGGGCCGTGGCGTGCAGGTGCAAACGGCTTGCGTGGGGCGGGGTGGGGGACAGAACTGGAGCTGTCGGTGGCAGCAGTCAGTGGTAGCTCCGAGTTTTTGGAGCAAGTCCAGTCCTAAATACCCGTCGTAACTCTGGCAGGAGGAGTCAAAAATAATGAATTGATGCTGGGTGGACACCGGCTAAGGTGTCTACCCGTTGGGCCCGAATCTCCCCATGGATGGGCAGGGGGCCATCCCCCACATCCACAAGGTGAGTGGCGGTAGGGTGGAGTGGGTCAAAAATCGATCTGTGGTGGGAGAAATAGTGGCTGTATAAGCAGGACCTGGCTGCTCCCATATCGACTAGCAGTTTGGCCTTTACGCCATTTAATTTCATCTCGTGGTACACTGGGGGGCGATACTTAGGGGTAATGGCCCCCGCCACCGTGGGTTGGTGCAGGGACAGGCCTAAAATTCCAGCTGTCTGGGGCTTTCATTCTCCTGTTCCTGCTCCTGTTCTCCTGCATGGGGCTCGTTCATGGGTGCCAGCTTGTCTTCTGGAGCCTCAGCTTCCAAAGAGGACACCTTACGTGAACCCGGGGCTGTGGTTCTGTGGCGAGCAGCTTTGAGCTGGTCCCGTATGTCATGTAAAGGACAGCGGGAGCTGCAGGCTGTGAATTCCCATGGATTCACCAAAATCAGATTCGGATTTTCCTGCGGGGCGGGGCGCCAGCGGGAGGGGTGTGCCCTAGGTGGACTGGGTGCCGGGCTAGGGCTGGTGTCAGGCATGGGCGGTCGTGGCATGGTTGGAGGAGCCGGGGGTTGAGTGGGAAATCTCTTCACCACATTAATTGGCTGGGGAATAGGGCAGGCTGTCAGGAGGCGCCGTATGAGCTGGATATCCCTATCCATGTCTCCAGTTGGGTCCTGGATAGTAAAGTGTTGTCTAATGACACTCGGAAGCACTCTGAGTAGAATATTAAACGTGTGCTGGTCCCGGATTTCTTCATCTGCTTCTGGGTACGCAGCAGTAACTAGACGTTTTTCCTGTATCAGGGAATTGTCTAAATCCCCGTCAAATGAACAACTATCCAATTAGGATAGAGCCACCACTCTCCTCCTTCAGTAGGAGGGAGGAACAGCAGTAGGCCGTCTCAGGGGCAGCACCTTCAGAGCGGCAATAGGCTGTCTCCTCTCCTTCGGCAGGAGGGAGGAGCGGCAGTAGGCCATCTCCTTGGGCAGAAGAGAAGAGCGGCAGTAGGCTGTCTCAAGAGAAACACCTTCAGTGCGATGCTTGGCTGACCAACGAAGGCGGGAGCGGCAGTAGGCTGTCTCCAGAGGGGCGCTATCAGGAACTCGGATATCAGCTCCACCCTGGGCTGACCTGGCAATCCCACTCCCCGGAGGTAGTGTCCTCCTGCTAGGGTGGCGGTGCGATGGTTGATTGTTATAAGGGCACACGGCCCAGGCTGCCTTATGCTGTTGTCGCATGGCATCCCCTAGTGTTGTTGCGGCTACTCCATGGGGTCCGGCTGGGGGTGTCGGTGCGTTTCCGGGTGCACTATGCTGTTCCTCTCTCAACTCGTTTTCAGGGGCACTATTTTGTGTTCCACACATTACAGTAATTAAAGTATTTTTGTACTAAGTGAAAAATGTTTATTTAATTGGAGCATGTATTGACAGTGTTGCTTTCTGTGGAGCAACATTCATTTCTAAATAAAACACAAAATTAAAAATAGTAGTACTATACCTCATACCAATTAATCTGGCCAGACATGTATGGCAACACTGTTCCTGCCGAGATTCTGATTGGTTGGAGATGTGTGTTCGATTTCGATGTTGCTAAAACTGATACTCTTTTTACTATCAGATGTGATACTGAGTTTGTCGACAATACAGTCGTCAAAAGCAATAAGAAATCCGTTATATATTTAACAATAATGAAGTTTTCGTAGGAAGATAGAGATATGAGTCAACAAAGTATTACAACAGTCCAAGTCAAGGTCAGCATTCGAACAATTCCTTTAATTCTCTGACATTCCGTAATATAACGGAAAATTAAGGAAACTGCTTAATCTAATCGTTGGTATAACACATTTAAATTTTAAGATCAGTCCGTACTGTGATAATAGAGGATATACAATGAAATAGTTTTCCTTCAGCCTACTTTGATTTTACGCAATTTTTTTAAACCTCCCTCCCCACAGAACTCGTCTTTTCATTAGAATTTTTAATTATTCAGAGTTGTGGCACAATTTAAGGGTGCGGACTGATCTTAAAATTTAAATTTGTGTTATACCAACGCTTAGGTACTAAAACACATTAAACAGGTTTCCTTAATTTTCTGTTATATTACGGAGTGTCAGAGATTTAAAGGAATTATTCGAATGCTGACCTTGACTTGGACTGTTATAATACTCTGTTGACTCATATCTCTATCTTCTTACGAAAACTTCATTGTTGTTAAGTATATAACAGATTTCTTATTGCTTTTGACGATTGTACTGTCGACAAGCTCAGTATCACATCTGATAATAAAAAGAGTATCAGTTTTAGCAAAAACGAAATCGAACACACATCTCCAGCCAATCAGAATCTCGGCAGGAACAGTGTTGCCATACATGCCTGGCCAGATTAATTGATATGAGGTATAGTAATTATGCTTCCGTTGTTATTGAAACATTGTTTAGCACACAGGCTCACAGTGGTATATAACAGTTTTATACTGAAGTGTTGAACAACATTCTGTACTGCACTATTATTAAAATCATCCACCATGACACAAATATCAGTTTCAAATGAATCACACTGAAAAACATTGAAAAAATAAAAATATAAGCTTTAACCTAACCTAACCTCCTTACCGAACCAAACCTAACTTTAAGTATGACCTAACCTGTAATTTAATCAGTTTTACTTACGCATCTAACATTCTTGATCATCACTGCTATGTCCGATTTGGTTTGGGTGAAACTTTGGAATAATAGCAAGACAAGGCCTGTGACATGGGCCCTCCCCCTCTTTTCCCAAACACACATGGCCGTGTGGGTCTTGTGCTCTGTGACACTAACATAATTAGGATATCCCATGACACTTACAACTGCTAAGAATGGTAAATATGCCAGTATCTACTCACATATCATCGGCTCACCTGATATGAAATGCTTGCTACAGAGGCAGGAGCAGGCTGTCGGCTGCCAATTCTCCCTCTTCACGGCAGCTATCCACTTATTTCCTCATTGGCTAGAAACCGGTAGAAGTTTACCCCACCTCCAGTTTTCTGCCTTGTCTTACAGTCGAAGGCACAACAGTGGAATACCATTGTGGATTCTGCAATTCCCTCTCTCTAGACGTCCAACAATTTGCCGTCTAAAATGGCGCTGTAAACAAAAGTCACATGACTCGCGATGTCACGTGGAAAAGATCTTATGTGGTATGGAAACACTGGCATACTGTCTCATTTCCAGGACTAATATTTTTTTCTTAGCTAAAACACCAATTAATCACTCTGACTCATACTCTTTCCTTATTGTTTCAGTTTGTGAAGAATTTACATTCATATAGCACAAAAGCAATATCAAGCCGTTGGAACGCAAAATATTAGTACAGATAAATTGCAGATCGCCAGCACCGACCTCGCGCGCCACGTGTTAGCAGTGTTTCCAACCAGTGACAACCAAAATTCCCCCAAATTCCCCATTTCGTAATAATATATTATAATCTTTAATTATTATTGTCCAAGTTCAGTCAAATAGACAGAATACTGCAAACATATGTAGAAGAAATGGTTATTCACAATTGATTGATTATAATACAGGTTATTCTAATTAAGTATCCTATTGTTTTGAGGGAAATAAATACAATGGCTATAGAAGTAATGAACTTTTTGGGTTATGACGAACATTAAGCATACAGTATCAACAGCATACTCTTAGGTAGTGTTACACTTCACTTATGAATGGTAGAAACAATATCATCCATATTGCTTTTGGGTTAGCCTTGGAATATGTAATATACGAAACAAATATAGATTATGCTTCATCAAAGTATCCTGCATTAGGAAGAAAAACATTACACAAACTAACATCACTCAATTTACTCTTGAGTTACCTTAGGGTATGTCTAATTTCTTTCTCTGTACAGTTGCTTCTGGACAGGAAAAATAATAATGGGTACAGTTTGTGGAAGGCATCATTATCATTATTATTAGTCAGCTGATCTCTGCCACTGCTGCTGCCGTTGTTGTCACCCATTTTCGTTCCTTCGAATGCACATGAAATATCGACTTTATTGATGAAGAAAAAGAGATATTGTTTCATATTAGAAAATACAGTCACTGTGAAATTACGATAGTTATATAAAAGTTATTTCAATTTCTACAGCTCATTTTATGGGTTAAGTATCGTGCCATTAGCAAAAAAAAAAAAAAAAAAAAATTGAAAGCCGATTTCCCCATTTCCCCATTCGTACCCCGAATTCCCCAAATCTGGGGATAATTCCCCATGGTTGGCAACACTGCGTGTTCGACTTATTCGGTGCCCTCAATTTCGGCCGACGGTTTCGTCTTCCCATGTTTCCGGTTTTGAAAATTATACTTTTTTCATAAGTAACATTCGGTACATTCACTTAAGCATTTGTCAGATGAAGCATTAATCTGTTTGAAAACTATGTGACAGACGTTTCAAAATAAGCATGCAGCAAGACTTGTAATACTGTGATGAATGCTATCGCACCACTTATTTTAAGTATTTCAGCAACAGTTCTGCAATATTTTTGCTATGCTAGGTGTTTCTAGGTTGACTTCTCATCCTAAAAACATTAGCAACTGAGTGGGGTCCTCTTTCGAGACTGGAACTAGAACACACAACAAGAGGAACAGGGCATAAAAACTCGGCAGACCACCTTTACACATATATTGCCTTAATTTGATCTCCTTACAATATACAACAATTATATACAATACAAGTTGTGTGGACAATGTCAGGCTCTGGTACACAATAATATATATACAAGTGTAATCACCATCAGTCATCAATATTCACTACAGTACACAGAAGTTACAGGCAGTCTCTGTAGTCCTTCTTTTACAGCCCTAATGTACTGCTTGTTAGTTCCAAACCTAGGTAATTCTCACTGCACATTAGAGGTGTCACTGTGTTGGGTATGGACACTGTCAGTCTTCACTGTACCACTAATGTGAATTAGCCATGTAATACAGACACTGTCAGTCCTTGTTCTGTATGGTGTCACTGTTATTACGCTAATGGGCTTCTTAGGCTGCTGAAACCTGGACTTAACCCCTAAATACCGAAGCACGTCAATGTACGTGTTGACCACTTTAGCCCTAGCAGCCGAATCACATCAAAAACTGCCTGCACATTGCTCTGCCCCGATTGTGATGTGTATCCCTCCAAGCCAATGAGAACTAACCCCTCTGGCCTCGGGTTGGGTGATCCGGCCACTCTGGGGGCAGGTGGGGTCATTCCCCCTCTCGGCCCACCCATTGCCTGAATGTTTCTTCATCTGTCACGTAATAACCCTCTCTGAAGACCCTCCCACCCCTCTGTACGCCCCAACAGGACATTGTTAGTCGAAGTTTCCCCCTCCCCCAACCACGAGGTCCATTCCATCCCCCTCCAGCACCCCCATCTTCCTCCCCTACCTTGTTTACCCCTACCTACCCTATCCCCTCCCTCCCTTTCGGCCCCATACTACCCTCCTACCCCCAATAAACCATCGTGTGATAGAGAGCACACAGCTTGGCTTGCTCTCCCCCCATGCCTCCCCTCCCCCAACACATGTACACATGCATTATATGTATTGCTTCAATGTTTTTTTTTTCTGTGCCTTTTTGTACTTGAACATAATAAATGCTTCTCTGTATACTGTTCTATACATACAAACACGTGCAATCAAGTCATCTGAGCCCCAGCCGCCCCACTACCACCAAGCCCCATCCCCCCACCACCACCCCTCCACGTCGATACATCTATCGTCTCAGGCGCCGTGTTTCTGAGAGCTTCTGAAGCACTATGAGGCACTGCAGGATTGCTCCCCATACGTGAATTAGCTCCCCACACCTGCAAACACACCTGCTTGCATGGTTGATATGCTAAATTACATAGATTTTGTTTGTTTCAACTAGCCAAACTGGTTGTTACCATAAATGATCTCCCAAGGTTCAATGTACTCGTTGTGGGCTTTCTCCCCGATCGAATTTTGTCACCCCACACGTACATACATATCTGTTTTCATTGTAGTTGGTCAAAAACAAAATAAAGTGCTCTACTTTGATGAGAAAAGATGGTTTCATCCAACCTCCATACCTTCTCCCCACAGGGTAATTTATCTTCCCAAAAGCAAGTAATCTTCCCACACCCCAAAACACCTGTTCCCGGGCTTGGTGTGACATATGATATTGCAATGACCTATTTCAGTAATAGAAATAGTTATCAAAACTATGGGGCTTTCGAAAACTTTGGGGGTAACTATTTTTTTTTTTTTAATTTGACCCTCGATTGTACGGTAACCATTAGGCCCAGTGGGGGAGCCGATTGCGCTGTCAGGTGTGTAAATTCTTCCTCTTTAGCCAGAACATATTGATTTTCCCCTTGGTGAAAGTTGAAAAAACACCCTTGAATTGCGGCTCCAGTGGCAGACGAGCCAGATCGAATTGCGGTATTTAGGGGTTAGTCAGAAGTAGTGCCCAGGCATAGGGGGCTGGTCCTTGGGCGTGCCCTCCCGTAGGAGACACAAGACTACTGTAGGGGGTGAGTTAGCCCGGGTGTGGCTGCGGTCCATAGTGCCAGGAGGCTCTTCCTTAGTGGGGCCTCCACCTGGCAGGTGGCCCTTGGGACTGGGGCTGAACAAGGCCAGAAGACGTGCCTGCCGCCGTTTGCTCCTGGCGGAGGGTAGTCGGCGGGACGGGCTCAGGAGGTCCCGCCCCGGGGTTCTGGGGATGTCCCTGGGGGCTGCAGTCACCACTGGGCTGGGCCGCCATCAGGAGTGGCCTGCGGTGTCCCTTCCGAGTGGCATCCATCAGTGCTGGGCATCATCCAGGGGCGATCCATAGGTCATGGATTCCCTCTCCTGAGATCGGGCCCTGCCATCACTCCTCTCCTCCTGGGGACCACACCTGTGAGGAGAGTGAGAAGGGCATCCCACTCTGAGTGACAAATGGGTCGAGCCAGGGACTTCCTCCAATGGGGGAGCCCTAGAGGCTGCGGAGGAAGGGTGTACAGTGGCTGACCCTTCCCTGACATGGACAGTGGCCGACGTCGCAGTTCCACAGGCTCTGAGGGCAGCAGCAGAAGGGCGTACAGTGGCAGACCCTTCCCCGGTATGGACAGTGGCCGATACCGCGGTGCTGCTCCCGGAGGAGGAGGAGGCAGATGAAGGGCATACAGTGGCCGACCCTTCTCTGATGTGGACATTGGCCGACGTCATGGTTCTGCCTTTCCCTGGCTTGCCAGCTGACGTGCGTACAGTGGCTGTCACGTCCAACCTGGGGCGTACAGTGGCCACCATCACGGAGCTGGTTCCAGGGGTGACGCAACTGAAGGGTGTACAGTAGCCGATAACGTGGTGCTGCAGGGGGCAACAGCTGAAAGACGTACAGTGGCCAAACCTTTCCAGGTATGGAGAGTGGCCGATACCACAGTGCTGCTTGGGACTGCCTGTAGACAAGTCCCACCCTGATCCCTGGTGAGAGCTGGCCTGGCTGAGATGTAGTTGGCCGGGACTGCTTCCTTGCTGGTGGTCGTGTTGAGAGCAATAGGGGGGCAAGGTCGTGGGGTACATAGGCCCATCTCGCTTGGGCCTCGCATTCTCTCTATACACCTCCCTGTGGTATCCTCCTGGGATGGGTGTGGGGCCGTGAGTCGGTCCTAAGCTGGGTGTCTCCGCGGGGGGGTGTATTTCAATTTTTCTTAGTAAATCATGTCTAGAAAACTGGTATAACGACTAATGATTACATTATTACAGAATTTATTTACTATTCGCTAATAATTATCAGGGAAGGGATTTTAGAAAGTATGTGACTGTGTGAGCCAGGAGGATGTGACCGACTTCAATTGAGTTATCAGGTGAATATTAGCATGGGAGTTGCACAGGCTGAGTACTCGTTCATATTAAGGTGTACAGCACCCAAAAAAAAATAAGACACGTGTGTAGATTTTGGGTTATACGGAAAAGTGTATGGCATAGCACGAAGATGCTAGGAGTTGGAGAGGGTATACCGAGATATATAGTATATTCTTCGTAGAGGAAGGGGACACCCAATTTTCATAGCACTCAGGCTGCTAAGTATGAATCAGATGGATAAACTCGTACAGTATGTTATTAAATGGAACAAAATACTAGAATTCTTCAGACGATGAAAATGTCAATGTGATTATGAACAATCTCAGGCTCCTGTTTGTCCATTCAATAACATGATCTAGTGTTAGATGGAAGACAATACTGTAAGTTGTTTTGGCCATGAATTGGTAAATGATATCTTTGAATAATCTCAGACTCATGTGGCTCATTCTCAGTCGACCTAAGGGGGTTAATGTGTCACATGGAACTGAAACTGGAGTATTAAGAAAAAACAAGCTTATTTTTGTACAGTCTCCAGCAAAAATCGAGCGACCGGCTTCACGAGCAGATTGGTATATGTGGCACTGCCGCACCCCCAGTTTCAACCCCTCCCCCCCCTCCCTCGTTCTCATTCGTCTACCCTTCACCCTCCCCACATTCAAGGCAGGAGAGTAAGGCCTACTCGCATTGTCTCAACCACTCTTCCTTCATCCATTTGTCATGGGAATAATGGTTTTGTTATGATAACGAAAAAAAAAACACATTACAAAGTGTTTTGCCCCACAGTATAGTTATTTATACACCACGATCTGAATGCAGGGTGATATAAAATAGTAGTATACTCGTATGATCATGAGGTCTGTATAATTTATCATTTTGACGGTTGTATCCAGTCAGTGTGTTAACATTAAATGGTCGGAAGCTATAAGTAGATGTTTGTAGTGGTCGGTGGTGTGCTTCTTTCCTTACTCGACATAATCACTGTTACTTTACAGACTCTATTAGAGGTCATTACCACTAGTTACTACTAATTCCCCATGTGTGATGATAACAAAGTGCTGCTGATAAGTAAAACACATGATCAGTATTATTTTGGTTATCGATGTCGATATCGGATAACGTTGGGCAACAGGGACTGGATGACATCTTGTCTCATGGTTAAACCGCCTGAGCTGGTCAAGCCGAGGCCATGACATTGTTGTTGGCATTACCAAAGGTCAGTCAATATTTAGACGTCATTCATTGCTGCTGACAGTATTATAAGTATCAAGGTCAATTTCATACACATGACAGCCAACAGTCCAGTCAGCCGCGTGGTGTGCTTACCTCGCGCACACCATACAACCAGGGCCGGATTACCAGGTATACACTAGTCAAATTGGGCAACTGCCTACCAGGCCACGGCCTGTCACAGGCCATTCAGACTTCCAGAGAGGAATAAATATACGCTTTGGGCATCCAAATAAGTGCCATCAACCTTCAGGCCATCAAAAACGCCATTATAGATCATGCCAAACTTCACTGGAAATAATGGAAAGAAGAGATCTATATGTTGCAGACCAACAGTCTGCACTGCCTACCAAGCCACAGCATGGTTAATCCGGCGCTGCATACAACCAACCCCCTCCACCCCTTGCCTCAGCCACTTACCGCCCCTCACTCCAGCAAGAGACCCGCCACCACCTGATAACTATCAGGAATATAACCTTGCCTTATATAGTTATAACTGCAATAGGGTGTAACTTGCGAATCACACGATTATAACACGACGTATTTCGAAAAAGGTAACCAATAACTAAACTGGCCGAATGGATGATCTGCATAGTAACCAGACAAACTTGTCTCGATTGCAGCTTACGCTAATCAACTTTATCGTACCATACAACAGATAATTCCGTTTATTCGTTTTCAGCGAGAACGTTTTCAACAAAGGTTTGACGAGTTACAGTTCACACTGATCAGCGTTACTTATAGCAACGTAACAGTCGTAGCGGTCAGAATTAACCTGATGAGTATTTGCTCTTCAACTTGTGTCCCATGTCTGTTACTACTTTCTTCTATCTCTGTGTGGCCATGGTTTTTCCCAGTAACTATCGTCAGCCGGAACGTCATATGCCTCAGAGAGGGAAGGATGTTAAAATGGACAAACGGTTTTGGTTAGGCAAATATTTAATATGGAAGACTAACTGACTACCGGTAGAGTTAAGAACATTTTCAAAACGATATGAAACAATGGGGTCAGACACTGGATATATAAGATAATGGAATGTTGTGGGTAACTGGGGGAGTGATGTAACCCAGTCAACACCGAGTAGAACCACCCACCACCTTTCTATCGCCCTGTTCCAGTTGTCTGACAATAACATGTGGTATGGTGACAAAAGTGAATGTTTTACTAGAGCTCTGGTGTTTTAGCCTGGCTCACCCTGCAGAGTTAAAGGCTACGTTCAAGCTAATGTATTATAATCCATTATTGCACTGCATATGTGACTGAATAACATTCAGGAAATAAGGTCTTACTGTGTACTGATCATTCAGTGCTTATTCACCATATCGTTAAACTATAAATATCACCATTATATGGCGCAGTGGACAATACTGTAATGCACACTCCATGGTGATAATACAGAAGTGTTTATGAGCACTGGTGAAACACACACACACACACACTAGGCACCGAGGAGAGCAGACGCACGTCGTCATCACTCCATACCTGGCCAACCTGGCCAGTGGCATTACCTAAATTAGTATCTTTATATGAGTCAAGCTCTGTACCATATTAGACTAAATGGTGTTCTAATATAAAAAAGTTTTAAGTAAGACTTTTTTAAACAGAAAAGAAAACAAACTTGCACAAGAATGTGCACAATCAGCTGATCATTTTTGTCTACGACTACACCAGAGAATGTAAAGCCACGTTTTTGTCGTCCTAGCTGAGGGATCGGATTCGAAGCCATCTTCGGTGAAACCAAGCTGCTCCGTTTTTGTCGGCCAAAGTGATGCGAAGCCGGACCAAGCGTCTGTCATCGAAACCAAGACTGTCTTCGTATCTCACCCAAGCGTGGTCGGGAGCAATCTTGGTGTAGCTTGGGGAGAGTGAGATTGGCCAGCAAAGATACATAAACGATAAATATAATGAAATTAGCACTATGTACATAAAATTAGGGTGCAGGTGGCTAATATTAACGACATATAGAGCCAGTTCAGCACAAATAACGGCTACATGTAAGTTGCATATTCGTCAAAAGATTTTCTTCAGCGAACCCTTCTGTTTACTTGGCGATTGGCACGTAATTTTTCGGTTCTAAGTATCCTGGACTGTTTTTGCGGACAGAAACCAAGCGCCCCAAGACGCGCTTCGAATTCCAAGCTACAGCTTGGACGACAAAAACACACCTTAAGTAGTATATGTGCTTTTAGTACTGCAGGTTGACCACATACTTTAGTAAAGCAAATTTGGAAAGGAAATGGGATAAAGGTAGAAAGCAGGATGATGATTACCAAAAACTGGTTGAAATGGAGACTCACAATAAACTGGTGGAAAGAGTACACAGACTAGAGATGGCTTTTCAGAATGAGATTGATGAAATTAAGAAACAGATGCACTTGCAAAAGGAAGAAACAGAAAAATTAGGAAAGGAAGTCAACGAGAAAGACACAACCATCGATAAGTTAACAGTAGAAGTGGGTACACAGGAGGAAAATTAGTGAATTGGCAAGTACAGTAGTCAACCACGAGAATATTATGGAAGAGTTCAAAAATGATACAGAGACAATTAGGCAAGTAAGCAGTCTAACAGACCAGAGCAGTGATACTGAGGAGAAAACACAGGTGAATGAAGCTGTGCAAAGCTACAAAAATGATGTGGAAACCACTTATGCTGAAATGGTGAAAGTAAAGAAAGACTTAGAAACAAGGGTGGAAGAAAAAGGCATTAAAAAGGAAGTGAAAAGAATAATCCAAAACAATCCTAAGTTATTCAGAGATTCAGTAGATATCAACAAATCTACAGTAATCACTGGTATAGAAGAGGAAGAAGTAAAAAACAAGATCTCAAGAGACAAAAAGGAGATGGCAAATGTAATGAGCATATTGAAAGAAGTATCAGAGGAAATCTGTAGTAAAGACGTAGAGGAACACAAAAGGTTAGGGAAATACGAGAGAAGCAAGTCAAGACCCCTAAAGGTAACCTTCCAGAGTGTAAACACCGTGGAGGAGATGCTAAAAAATGCAAAGAATTTTATTAAAAAAGAGGAGTTCAAAAATATATGGATAAAAAGATGCCTAACACAAAAGGAACTGGAATTACTGAAAGGGAAGAGGGAGGAAGCAAAAACAAAAAATAAGGGAAGATTAGAGGAGGAGAAGAATACATTTTTTTTACAGACTAATTGAATTGCACGTACGAAAATGGTACATAAACAGGAGGGAATAAAAAGGAGGAAGGTAGTAGAACAAGTCATGACAAGTATATAAACAAGATGATTAAGTTGATGTACTCAAATGTGAATGGAATGGTATCTAAATTATTAGAGATGAATGATCACGCCAGAGAAAATGAACAACAAATAATATGCTTAACTGAAACAAAATTAACACCAAGGATATCAAATTACATCCTAAACTTTGAGGAATATAATATATGGAGAAGAGATAGGAACTTAAAAAAAAAAAAGGAGGAATTATAATATTAGCTAAGAAAAATATAAAAATCAAAGAAATAGAACCAGATATACCCTCACAAGTAGAAATGATTGCAGTAGAGATCAATACATCTGAAGTGAAAGTAATTGTAGCCAATTTGTACGTGCCACCCAGATCAAACACATGGGAAAGAGACGAATATGAGGACCTGGCAGAGAGTACAATTCAGAGTTTAAGAGCATTACTACATAGAATGGAAGAGAAATCAGAAAGAATTATACTAAATGGAGATTTTAATACAAATATAAATTGGAATACTCTAGATATAGTAAGCCAGTAATGCTCTTGGGACCAAGAGCTCCTGGATCTCGTGCGGGAGTTTTTCCTAACGCAACATGTAAGGGAAAGCACCAGAAAAAGAGGACTCGATGTACCCTCAATGCTAGATCTCATATTTACTAGGCAAGAAAACGATATTAACAGTTGAATATATCACCCTCCATTCGGCAAAAGCGACCATGCAGTACTAAATTGCAACTTCAGAATTGCATATGACATACTTAACAGCAATGAAAGTTACAAAAAGGGCCTAAACTATAAAAAGGGAAAGTATCATGACCTAAAGAAGTACTTCTTAGAAACTGATTGGGAAAAGGAGCTTAGAGGATAAGATTTAAATGCTATATATAAAAAATTCTGTGAACATTAAGAAATAGGAGACTAGAAGTACATCCCACAGCACAAAGAAGCAGAAAAGAAAATAAAGAAATGGTTCAATACAGAATGTAAAAAATCAAAAGAAAAAAGAGATTTGTTGTGGAATAGATACAGAAGACACAATAGTGAAAGGGCATATAATAATTACAAACAGGCAAGAAACGATTATACAAGAATAAAGAGGGAAGCACAAAAACAGTTTGAGGAGGATATCATAAATAAAAGTGGTGATCAACCGAAGCTATTTTACAGCTACATCAGAAGCAAAACGAAAGTAAAAGATAAAATACAATCTATTACGGACGAGGGAATCACCAATACATAAGAGAAGGATATTTGTGAAGCACAAAACAAAAATTTCCAATCAGTTTTTACAGAGGAAAAAAATTTTGAGAGGGATTATGTGGAACATGCATGCTCACACATACTACCAGATATACAAACTATCAGAAAAAGTAATACAGGAGGAGCTAAGTAAATTAGACAAAGGAAAAGCAAATGGTCCTCATGAAATTTCGTGTTGGGTGCTATGTGAATGTGTAAAGGAGTTAAGTAAACCATAATTTTTAATTTTCAAGAAATCCTTGAGACAAGGTAAACTACCTGATATTTGGAAGAAAGCAAACATTGTTCCCTTATTCAAGAAAGGGAATTGACAAAATCCACACAAATACCGACCAGTGTCACTAACCAATGTTGTAAGCAAGGTATTAGAATAGCTTATAAGAAAAGCTCGGGTAAATCATCTAGAAGAACACAATATGATAATTGAAAGACAGTTTGATTTCAAAAAAGGAAAATCATGTGTTACTAATCTGTTGAGCTTCTATGACAGAGTAACAGACACATTACAAGAAAGAGAAGGATGGGTGGACAGTATCTATTTAGATTTTAAGAAAGCATTTGACACAGTACCACACCAAAGACTTTTATGGAAACTGTACCATCAAGGAGGAATTCGAGACAAACTGTATTGTTGGATGCAAGATTTTCTCATAAAAAGAGAAATGAGAACAGTACTAAGGGGAAATTACTCATCATGGAAAGATAGTGACTAGTGGAGTACCGGTACTACAGGCCTCAGTGCTGGCACCAATCATGTTTTTAGTGTACATAAATGATATAGACAGTAACACTGGAAATGAAAGCTATCTAAATATGTTTGCAGATGATGCAAAAATACAAAGGAGAATTACTAACACAGACACTTGTAAAGAGCGACAAGAAGAATTAAATAAACTTCATGAATGGAGTAATACATGGCAAATGGAATTCAATGTGGACAATTATGTAAGGAAGTTTGGTAAAAGTTGAAAAAGACTTGACTGGGATTATACGTTAGGAAATAAAACCCTATACACATCAGAAAGAGAGAAGGACCTAGGTGTGATTATCAATAACAGATTATCTCCGGCTGACCACATCAGTGAGAAGGTACAGAACATGTATACACTGCTTACAAATATGAGAATAGCATTCACATACATAAATGAAGACATACTAAGAAAGATAACATCATTCACCAGACCAACCCTGAAGGATGCATCAGTAGTCTGCAGTCCTCATCGCAAAAAACACATAGACAAGATTGAAAAAGTTCAAAGGGCCGCTACAAGATGGATACCAAGCTTAAGGGATCTAAGCTACGAAGAAAGACTAAATAAACAATCTACCAACGCTACAGGAGAGAAGGAAAAGAGGTGATATGATTATGCTATATAAAAGCATATCAGGGAAGGAGAAAATAGACAAAAATGAGCCGTGGCTCAGTGGGTTAGAGCTCTCGGCCCTGACCGAAGGGTCGGAGGATCGAATCCACCCAAGGGTCATTGGTAGACATCAGGAAGGACATCCGGTCATAAAATGCTACACGCTCCAGTCCAAAAAGTCCTCCACCCAGGGGCAACGCCTTAGCCCGTCGGGGATACCTGGCGTAAAACCAAATTATTATTTTTTATTTTTATGGGGAAGCATCAGCAGTAGGACACAGCAAAAAACTGCATAAGGAGAGAGTTGATAAAGACGTAAGGAAATTTAGTTTCCCAAATAGAGCAATTGATCAGTGGAATGCTCTGCCGAATGAAATAGTGTGTGCCAAAACAATTCACAAATTTAAGGATCTGTACGATAAATATGGTTTAAGACACGGGACAGTACGAGCTTCACTCATTCCTGTAAAGATACAATTTGGTAAGAACAATTATGTAAGAACACACTATCCACCCCGGGCAGAGCCGTCGACTCCAGGCCCATCTCTCTCTCTCCCCTTGCCCCACCACAACGTGTGACGGCCAGCTACCCCCTACTTACCACCAACCACTACAAACTTCTACTTACAGCTTCCGACTGTTTAATGTTACTGACTGGATATAACCGTCAAAATGATAAATTATATAATTACAGAACGAATATATTACTATTTTATCACCTTGCATTCAGATCGTGGTGTGTAAATAACTATACTATGGAGTAAAACACTGTGTAATGTGTTATTATTCGTCATTATAACAAAACCATTATTTCCCAAGACAAGTGGATGATGGAGGAGTGGTTGAGACAATGCGAGTAGGCCTTCTTCTCTTGCCCTTGGATGTGGGGAGGGTGGAGGGTAGACGGATGAATGGAATGAGGGAGGGAGGGAGGGGGTGAAAACTCAGGGTGCGGCGGTGCCATATAAACCAACCTGATCGTAGAGCTGGTCGCTCGATTTTTGCTGGAGACTGTACGTTGTGGGAAGTTAAGATTCTCTCTCTC
Source organism: Coenobita brevimanus (assembly GCF_032717465.1). Classification (NCBI taxonomy): domain Eukaryota; kingdom Metazoa; phylum Arthropoda; class Malacostraca; order Decapoda; family Coenobitidae; genus Coenobita; species Coenobita brevimanus. Next base: position 27,920,693 of record NC_137063.1, on the reverse strand, counting down.
TCTCAGCCAAGGGGATATGAAGAGACGTCGTTAGGAGGGGGACAGGATGACCGAGAGGTAGTTCTGATGGGTTTAAGAGGCTGATCATTTGGCACACATCAACCCTTTCAGTGTTATGACACCATTTTTACTCGTCCCCGCCCCGGAGGGGCTCGTGGTCGGGTATTGCTTTCGCTCCGATTGTCTGTTTGTTTGTCTGTCTCTGTTAACAACTTTACGTGAAAACTACTGGTGCGATTTTGACTCAAATTACAGGAGTGATGGGATATGACCTCCTGATCACCCGATTAAATTTTGAGCCAAATTGGGCCAAGGCCCAGGCTGTTGGCCCTCCAAAATATTTAAAAATCATTTTTTCGCCCTAACTCCTTTCAAATTCGCCATATCGACATGAAACCAACATCTAAACCTGCATCTTTCAAATCTGCATCTTATAATATGCCTCATTACATCAGGGGGGTCACCCCTCAGTTAGCGATAGGGGGGTCAATGTCAGGTGGGTTGGGCCTAAAATTTCAAATGGGCATAAAATCGCCAATTTTCACCCGATTTACTCCTAATTTGATATGTCCCATCACTGACTAGATATCCTGTTGTGTTTATACGTCAGCACTAAAATGACTGCCGGGGACTGGTTGGCTTTGCCTTGGCACCGCTTCGTTTTTTTTTTTTTTTTTTTTCTTGCTACGGGCGGACAGATGATATTATTCAACCTCAGGGAGGCCGAGCAGTGAAGGGGTTAAACACGGTCTCCATTAACACTTCAGTACGATGACGTCCTTTATAGTATACTTTAGTGGAGACATTTCGTAGTGAAGGGCTTAGAGAGAGAGAGAGAGAGAGAGAGAGAGAGAGAGAGAGAGAGAGTATGGACGCAAAGTTGATAAGGGAATGATGGTGGGGAAACCAAGGGATGTATTCTCGTGGGCTCTGCAGGCTCCCTCCCTCCTGTCTCATACCAGTTTATTACTGCACAGGTACACTGGGTCCCACTTTATTTCTGTGTATTTATTATCTATCAATATCTTCCTCTGTAGGCCACTTTAATACACTTTACCAGCATCATTCTGTGTAGGCCACTTTAATACACTTTACCAGCATCATTCTGTGTATGCGTCTTTAATACACTCTACCAGCATCATTCTGTGTAGGCCACTTTAATACACTCTACCAGCATCATTCTGTGTAGGCCACTTTAATACACTCTACCAGCATCATTCTGTGTATGCGTCTTTAATACACTCTACCAGCATCATTCTGTGTATGCGTCTTTAATACACTCTACCAGCATCATTCTGTGTATGCGTCTTTAATACACTCTACCAGCATCATTCTGTGTATGCGTCTTTAATACACTCTACCAGCATCATTCTGTGTATGCGTCTTTAATACACTCTACCAGCATCATTCTGTGTATGCCACTTTAATACACTCTACCAGCATCATTCTGTGTAGGCCACTTTAATACACTCTACCAGCATCATTCTGTGTAGGCCACTTTAATACACTCTACCAGCATCATTCTGTGTATGCCACTTTAATACACTCTACCAGCATCATTCTGTGTAGGCCACTTTAATACACTCTACCAGCATCATTCTGTGTAGGCCACTTTAATACACTCTACCAGCATCATTCTGTGTAGGCCACTTTAATACACTCTACCAGCATCATTCTGTGTAGGCCACTTTAATACACTCTACCGACATCATTCTGTGTAGGCCACTTTAATACACTCTACCGACATCATTCTGTGTAGGCCACTTTAATACACTCTACCAGCATTATTCTGTGTAGGCCACTTTAATACACTCTACCAGTTTATTTCTGTCTCTCTAATACACTTTACCATTTGATATTTGTACAGGGTGCATTCATATATTTCCTTTTCAATGTCGTTTTTTTTCAGTTAATTTCACAATAAACTGTAAAAATACTACCAAATAATGTTCCATGGTAAGCTGTTAAGTTGATCTTTCAATTTCCCCCCAGTTCACAGTCCCGGTATTACGAAAAAAGTTGGTATTTTGTAACAGATCGTGACATATTGCGGTACTGTTGCACTCTGCCAGTTTATTTCTGTACATGGCACCTTACCCAGGCTAGAATCTTCATATATTTATTTATTTACTTACTTATCCTGTGAAGCAGGATGGTATAATTTTCGCCAACGCACCCTACTGTATACCGTTGCGCTAGACTCAGGCAGTGTGTAATTCACCGGGTCGGTCAGGATCACTTGATGGTCGTGATCGTCAGCTTTTACCCTCCCGGGAGCGAGCTGAGAGCTCATATAGTCCGATCTAAGGGCAAGGCTGTGACCTTCACACACGCACACACCCATCCCCTTGCTCGAGGGGGACAGTAACCACCCACTTCGTCAGTGAAACTTTTTGCAACCTGAGCGAGGCGCGAACTCCCGTCTGCCAAATGGCAAGTGAGAACGTTACAACTGAGCCAGTGAGCAGTGTGTGTGTGTGTGTGTGTGTGTGTGTGTGTGTGTGTGTGTGTGTGTGTGTGTGTGTGCGCGCTCTAACCCCTCCTAGGCTGTAGAAAGATTTGAAGGAAACTTCCCAGGTGAGTTCGGCTGGTTACTGGGAAGATTTTCCACTTTATATAATTTTGCAACCACGGTTTCTAAGGGGGTCATCCCCCCCCCACCAAATAAAAATCTCTCAGAAGTAGTGAAAGGAGGGCAGACATAGCTTTGATATCTTAGTACATGTGGTACAATGAACACTTATACGTAATGCGATATATATTTAGGGAGCGAGCGTGACCCACTTTAATGATTCTTGAGGGTCAGAAACATGAAAGCAATTAGACAACAGGGGAAAGTGAGCACATTGTTTTCAACGAACCTTCTCAGCTCAGTTCGTCTGATTCCTCAGTTATGTCTTCGATTATTATAAAGTTTTCTATCATATTTTTAAGGGGGTCAGTCCCCCCCTCACCAAATTGATAATTCTCAGATGTAGGGAAAAGAGGGCAGATATGGCTTTGATATCTACGTAAAGATGTACAATGGATTCTGTCCATATTGCAATACTTGGGGAGCGTGATTCTTGGAGGGCAGCCTCCTCCCCAAAATAAAAACTATTAGAAATGGGAGAAAGCTTTTAATAAAACTTCCCAGAGGAGTTCTTTGGGTTACCCCAAAGGTCTTCCATTATGTACAATTTTCCAACCATGATTTTTAGGGGACCAGCCTCCTTCACCAAATTTAACTTTCTCAGAAATAGTGAAGGGAGGCCAGATATGGCTTTGATATCTTAGTACATGTTGTGCAATGAATGTGACTCCCCAGTGATTCTTGAGGAGGTCAGACTGTCCCTCCCAGATTAAAAATGATCATAAATAGGGGATTGTGAGCACATGGATTTCAGAACAGTTGGCATACATACCGCAGAGATGGGTATGCAGTTCCATGTTTTCTCTCAGTACACAGGAAGAAACTGCACCTCTATTTTATTTATTTAGTTATTTGACTGCATTAGAATCTGGTGCTGGACCAGATAAATTCCAGGCCTTGGCTATATAAACGTTCTCAAAGCAACACACGGTCGTAAGTCGGGTGGATCCAGCGTGTATCTCGCTGAGACATGCAGGAAGCACCCACAGAAGGCTGAGGCTGGCTAATAACCTATAGCTGGTTCTAAGCAACCTTAGCCTAGGCTGTAACGTACTGTGACCCAGAAATAAAGAGCCTTGCTGTCATGTCATATTAGTAATGTCAGACTGTTATGTCAGTGGTCATCTCATGTCATAGTGCTGTCATGTCATGTCAGTGCTATTACGTCATCTCATGTCAGTGGTCATAATGATCTCATGCCATGTCAGTTCTGTCGTGTCAGTGTTGTCATACCACTGTATGTCATGTCAGTGCTGTCATATATCACAATGCCATTGCTGTCATATCATCTCAGCGTTGTCATGTTATGTCATTGTCATCTGATAGCATGCCATGCAAGTTCTGCATGGCATGCTATACCAGTGATGTCATGTCATGTCACTGCTATCATGTCATGCCAATCAGTCAGTCAGCTTTCAGTTGATTATAATAAGTAGTATGATTGGTCTGACGTTTCTGTGTTCTGCGTTGTGAATGATCGAGGGAGTTTCAGTTGACATGAAAGAGTCCCCCTTCACGTTTCTTGCTCTTAAGATCCCATCTAAACAAATAAATCTTGGTACTCACTCCCTTCGTTAATCACTTCTCTGCTCTCGCACCCTCTTCTCAATGCTCTCTGGCCCAAGACTTGTCGAGGGGGTGCTTCTTCAGGTTTCTTGCCCAATTCTAGTCGCCATGGCCAGAGAATGGCACATCTGTATGAAGAACATCACAGGAAAGGTGAAGTGGTTCAACTTCAGGAAGTGCTGTGTTTATCACTCGCATGCCAACTGTGAAGTAGAAAGTACCTTCATCAACAGTAACATCAAAAAAATTGACAACGATTATTTCATCCATAAGAATGCCAGCACAAAACCCAATCCAGAGAAGAAAGGACGTTCTATGGCCAATAATAAATCTTTACCGGGAACAGCAGGAGCAAGGCAGCCGTCACCATCGATGCTGACAGTGCCACTGAACCAGACGGAGGTGCTGTACAAGGATCACCATACACCACAACCCAGTGCCGGAAACCGAGACATTACTGAAACAGCCAGCTGCACCATCAAGAGGACACATCGACTGTCATCGTCATGTGCGTGGAAACAGCATGAACTGCTAACTGCAGCCTTTTATCCAAGGAGACCTAGATGACCACCAAGCAGACTATGGTGGCCAAGATTCCAGAGGCTAACTACGACTCTGACACCAACACAGATAGCTCAGAGGATGCCTCCTGCATTCCTGTGAGGAAGAAGCCCATCATCAAGGGTACCACTGGGAGGACATCCAGTTCCAAATCCTGCTGCAGTGCTACCATCAAGGTCCCTTATCAAACATTGGCCCAAGACCAGCCCCAAACCAGGCAGTAGCAGCAGTTACTTCTCACGTTGTTTGTTTGTTTGTGGGATATTCGTCCCAGTTTCCTGGGACACGGGCAAACAGAGAGCCCGTCAGAGGTGCGCACTACTTGCGCGAACTTGCTTTAGCGAGGTGGGGGGTAATCCCTTACCGTAGTAAGTAATATATTTAACGGAGCATGGGCAACAATGCCAGCAGCGTCCCTAAAGACATCACCAGATCGGACTAGGGCCGAGTCGAGGTCAGACCTGAGCCTGGTGGTGGCTGGGCAGTCCAGAAGATAATGAAGAAGGGGCTCCTCACAGCTTGCCAAGCAATGTTCACACGGGTCTGGCTCCATACCCACAATTTGCTTATAGCAAAGAAACCCAAGACGCAATCTTCGAAGACGGACTACAATAAAATTAGGTAGTCCTGGGGGGAGCAACAGGAGAGAATACGACGTGGCATTAGCATACCATTTTGCAGAGTAAGAGCCCTCCGTGACCCAGAGCTGATGGTCCTCTAGGGATAGTCTTCCTATGGTGGCAGTGAGAGTGCGGATGAGGTGCGAGGGACTAGGGCGTAGTGGGAATGAGATGTCTGGGAGATTGCAAGCTGAGCGCGCAGCGTCATCAGCACGCTCGTTGCCACTAATTCCCACATGACCCGGGAGCCAGTGAAGGTTAATCGTTGCGCCCCTATGGACAAGAAGTGATGCAAATGTATGAATCGCTGTTAGGAGAAAGACGTTGTCATGCAGCGAGAAGGATCGTAATCTCTGAATGGAAGAAAGAGAGTCTGTGTGGATTATGACTCGATTGCGACGATGGTGGTGAGCATGGCGCAATGCACCCAGGATGGCCGCAAGTTCCGCCTGGAAAGCGGATACACCTGAAGAGAGTCGCCAAGCTTCCACTATTTGCCCAGAGACAAAGGCCGCTCCAGCTGCGCCATTAGGGGAAACAGAGCCATCAGTGTAGTAGATGGCTGAGTCTGGTGAGGCCAGAGCTGCCACCCTACTGAGACCCTCCTGGCGAAGGAGTGCTGGAATTGAGGAGCGGGGTTTGGCCTCCGATGGACCAATAATATTAAAAAGAGGAGGATCCCATGGCGGTGGATCAACGTATCCAGGAAAGGGAGAGTCGGGATCTTGACAGAGGCTCGCAGCAGCTCCCAATCCATGGATGGCAACGGCCGTGGTGCGGGCCCAGTCACGCTGAGGGGCCGGCTCGGGTGGGCGGCAGAGAAGGCGTTTTAGGAGGGCAGAGACAGGCAGGTGAGGCAGGCACTGGATCAGCTTCAGGGTGACAACTGCCGCTCGCAACACAATGCGATGGGCCAGAGATGGCAGCCCACCCTCCATACGCAGATTGACGAGTCGGGTCCAGCGTGGAGCACCCAGCATAATGCGGAGGGCATCATTCTGGATGACCTCCAGAGATCTAGCGACTGGCGGAGCAAGGCCCGTCAAGCAGATGGCGCTGTAGTCCACCAAGGATCGGACTGCGTGTATATAAAAAGTCCGTAGGACGGAATATGATGCCCCCAAACTCCGCCTGGACAGATAGCGGAGAGCAGCCATGCGGGTGGATGCACGCTCCCTCAGGTACCGAACATGGCAGGCAAAGTTGAGACCCGCGTCAAGCCAGACCCCCAAGTACCGATGTGCAGTGACCATGGAGAGCTGATGGCCACCGAGTAGCAGTGGAAAGTCTGGGGGGCGGAGTCCAAATGGCAGGCACTTGGTCTTCAGGAAGTTAATTTTTAGGCCTAACTCGGCACACTTGGCATGGAGCCGAGAAAGGGCCAAGTCTGCCTGTCGAAAACAATCCCGTCTAGTAAAAATGAGGGCAAGATCGTCTGCATAACAGAGGAGGGTGACGCCAGGCCCATAGTCGATGGTTAAGAGCCCCTCCATAAGGATATTAAACAGGAGGGGGCTTAGTACGCTCCCCTGGGGCGTGCCATTAAAATGTGTGCAAAAGTGTGAGAGGTGCCCCTGGAATCTGACCCCTGCAGAGCGATCCACAAAGAAGTCCCTGATCCAGGATAAAAGCCTGCCTCCCACACCCCTGTCTGCAAGGGTAGCCAAAATAACTGTAGGGCTGGCTAGTTCAAAAGCCTTTTCCAGGTCGAGGAAGACGGCCATCCCCTTTCCCCCTCTCAGTTCCCCAAGGAAAGACGCGAGGCAGTGAGTGGCACTCCTACCATGGTGGTATGCGAAGATCCTTGGGTGCAGCGGTCCCAGCCGCCAAGCGAGACGAGCCCGCACAACCCTCTCAGCCGTTTTAGCAATACAGCTAAGGAGGGAGATGGGGCGCATGGCGGTAGGATCATGAGGCTTGGGAATCGGGTGAATAACAGCCGCCTTCCACGACCTTGGCAGACGCCCCTCAGACCACGAGAGGTTGATCAGATCAAGTAGGCGCTCGCTGCCGCAATCCCCAGCGTGTGACAGGAGTGAATATGTGATTCCGTCCAGTCCAGGCGCAGAGTCCCCCCTGTGGTGCAGTGCTTTTTGAACCTCCCCGCTGGTGATGGGACAATCAGCTGGGTCTGGCCTATCACAGGCAGCCTGAACTGCCGTGGCACGAGCGGTGCTTAGCTGAGCCTGCAGAATCTGGACGGATTGCGGGAGATTGCTTGAAGCAGAGCGATCCGCGAAGTGCTGAGCGAGGCGGCTGGCCTCTGCGGCAGGATCAGGATGCGAGGGCGGCCGAGGAGGACGTGGATCGGAGATGGACCTGATTCTCCTCCACATCTCCCTGAGTGTGGAGTGAGCATCTAGGGTACGACACCATCCAATCCACGCCTCCTCCTTGAGGCGGCGTTTCTCCGTGGTGACGTGTCGCGTGACAGCCACCAGGTACCGACGGTGTGGCGATGTGCGACGCCGTCGGTACTGCCTGCGTGCCGCATTTAGCCGCCGGTTCAGTTCCTTGACCCTGTCGCAGTAAATCCAGCCGTCCCGATAGCACCTCGCGGATCGACTCTGCAGGGGGATAGCAAGAGAGGCAGCCTGTGAAAAAATACGCGCCACCTGATCTGCTCGTCTCTCGAGGTCTGAGGCGGGAGGAGATGCAGCAAAGGCCCCAGCTAAGGCCTGTGCAAAAGCCGCCCAGTCGGCCCTACGGAAGTCCCACCGCAAAGGAGGGGGCGGCTTCGGTGGGAGTGAAGCAGTTGGCAAAGTGACCTCTAGGGCAAAATGATCACTGGCGAGGTGTCGGTGCAGCGACCATGTTGCCGAGCCCGCAAGGGGGGAGGACACAAACGCCAAGTCCAGACGCCCCCCGTCAATGTGTGTGGCCTCGGTGGTGTCGTTTAATAGGGAAACATCACCCACCTCCTCCAGTATTAAAGAGATGTGTCGTCCTGCATCGTTGGGCCGAAGAGGCGAAGAGAGCAGGGCGTGGTGGGCATTGAAGTCGCCCCCAATGTACACAGCTCCCCTGGCAGCTTGGGAGAAAAGTTCCCCCAACTCCAGGGTGCTCCTCTGGCTCCGGTATACATTGTATACCGTCAGGGGCGACGTCGCCAGATGGAGAACCACGCCCTGAACCTCCACATCAGGTCCACAGAAAGGAGGGGGCTCACAATCCGTGCATGCGATGTGGTCCCGGACCAGAACGGCACATCCCCGTGTAACGCCACGAATATACGGGAGGAGATGGGTGGTGTATCCCGAGAGATGGAAAGTGGAATTGCCTGGGAGCAAGGTCTCCTGCAGGAGAATGACATCAGGGCGGTCCTTGGCGGCCGCTTCCTGCAAAAGGGGGAGCTTGCTCCGTGCTCCCAAGCAATTCCACTGGAGGAGCCTGAGAGAGCGGTCTACTGGCCGTCCGGCGACAGTTGCGGACGGTCGTTCTCCTGCAGCAGTGGTGAGGCCCTCTCCATCACTTTGGACCCTGATGGTGTTAGGGTTTTCCCCAAATGATGACGCTGACGAGGCAGCTGCGCGGTGGGAGACAGAGCATTGGGAGGTCGTGGCTTTACCCTCTTGGACAGGCGAGCTGTCCTGTACTTCTCACAGATCAAGTCCCTTAAGACATCACCAGCACCTGATCCAGATCAGGCACCTGTGACGTCACAAATGCTTGATCTGACAGACATGCAAGGAGCAAGTACTTGGAGGAAGACAAACATAAACCAGATAATAAAAACAGCAATGGGTACCAACGCCACCCTTTCAGTCTTAAGCTTTCCTTCGTCATTCTATACTTGACCGCTTCAGTTTACTCAGTTCTTCTTCCCTTCCACATTTCTATTCTTTCCACCATCACCTTCATCCCTTAAACACTCTTTTCACGACCTCATTGCCAGAAGAAAAACAAGAAGAAAGTCATAAAGAAGGACCTCAAGTCTTTGGAATATCCACAACTGACGCTGCAGTTCAGCAAACCACTTAATGACTCAAACTGCATCCCTCAGACCATTAGAGACCCTAAAGAGCCAGGAGGGACAGTGGAGTGCACCGTGATCGACGACTGTTCCTATACGGAATGCCTATGGACATGGGCAAGAATCAGACAAGAGTTCCAAGAGAAAGAGTAGGAAGCCACCGAATATGAGCAGCCCCAGCTCGCTAGGGAAGAAGCTGTCACTAAGATCCAGCCAAGGAGGAGCAAGAACACCATGCTTAAATAGTCAGCCAGCACGACCTGCAGCCTTACCAAGCAAACGAGGAATGAAGAAAAGAATGACTAGTTGAATTCTGAATTTTCTAGGAAAATTCTTACTCAACAGTGACTGCCCCCACCCTTTCATTCTTCAACTATTTTCATTTTCCTTCACTTTAATCAACAATTCTTTTATCCCACTTTTCTATCCACTTCGTTTGTTCACTTGACTTACTACGGTTGGCAGGATAACTTGAGGAAGTCCTATGATAAAGCTATAGTGGTCATCATGCACTGGCTTTCAGGAAGCCATGAAGCCTACTTCAGTGCTGGGCAGGTGCGCAAACACTTGCGCAAAGTGCAATTGCGCACCCTTGTGCTCCGGTGATATCTTTTGCGCATTACACACCGCACGAGACCATGCGCAATTTTGTGCGTGCGCACATGAAAAGGCAGGTGCACAAGTGCAAACTTAGTGCAAACTTAGTTGCACTTGCACAACTAAATTTGCGCTTGTACACCGGCCTTGTGCACCTGCCCTGTGGATTGCACACTGCGCAATCCAAGGGACACGTGGTCTTCCAGGGGACATATGGTCTTGGGAGCTTCCCGCATGGCTGGACAATGGATGGGGGGGAGGCTGGGGCGGGTAGCGAGGGTGGGTTGGTGGCACTGTTGCCATATCCAAACAACAAAATTATGCTAGGGCAATGAAAAAAATTATGCTAGATTGAGTAAAATTATTCCAAGTAAAAAACGAATTATGCTAACTTTAAGCTAAATGATATAATTCTAAATTTGTTCATGTTACATATTACTTATGTATTGTGTTTACTATGAAAATATTTAATTGAACCCTACATAAGAGAATTCATTTCTCTCTCTCTCTCTCTCTCTCTCTCTCTCTCTCTCTCTCTCTCTCTCTCTCCGAGCATTGATGACACATAGCTTTAGCTGAATGGAGACATCGCTGTTGCACCACTTACAAAAAGCTTTGATTTTCCTATATCTGATGAGCACCTTTCAGCCAGCCATTCTGGGCGAAAAGTTTGGCTGTAACTTTTTTTACTAGCTTTTTTTTTTTCTTCTTGGGTACGTCAGAATCATGGTCACTGCAGTTCAGGAATCACTGCCAAATGAAGCTTTTGAAGTATTAGATCCTGGATCCTCTTGACAAACTTTCTTCCTCTTGCTTGACATCATGAAATAGCCATGGTCCGTCTATTTTATGAAGAGCGTTTGGGCGTTGTCCCTCTTGTGGAGTCCCCGTCCCACAGTGTTGCCATACTCTGTACTGGGCAACATAATCAGATTAGAAACAAGGTGCTAATGACAACTCTCCCTCCCAGCACACCACTCTCTCTCTCTCTCTCTCTCTCTCTCTCTCTCTCTCTCTCTCTGCATATAGAAATTGCATTTTTTTTAGATTTATTTCTATAAAAAGTCTATACACTTTTATGAATTTTTAGAATTTGAGGAAAAGCCTCCAGACTGCCTGTCTGCCTGTCTTGTTGCGCTCTTATTCGTTCCCTTTCTCCATGACCTTTCCCCCTACTCTCTGTTTCTGTCTGTCTGTCTGTCACTCTCTCTCTCTCTCTCTCTCTCTCTCTCTCTCTAACATTATTTTTTATTATGACTGATTTTCTCCTTAAAGTGTGAGATTTATTTGTGGTTTATAATTTCGATTTATTTTCCACACCACCTTTGAGGTTGAGGAAAAGCCTCCTGACTGTCTTGTTGCGCTCCTATTCAATTTCCACCACATTCCCTCCCTCCCTCCCTCCGTCTTGCCTTTTCTCCGGCCTCTCCAACCTCCCTCCCTCGCTGTCTGCCTATCCCCCTTATGTCCATTCCCTTTCCCTCCTCTCTCTCTCTCTCTCTGTTACTGTCTGTCTGTCAGCATTGTTTTTCTTATGAATGTGATACTTTCCATAAAGTATGATGTTTTATTTGTTCTCTATAATTTCGACTTTTTTTCCACACCACCTTTGAGGTAAAAGTCAAGGCGCGTTTTTTTTAGAGGTTTTCCCCAGGAGGCCTAATCAACAGCTTTTGAGGGAACAATTGTAGGTCCTCTGTTTGCCTTCTGTTCTAAAAAATATGTATCTTGTAAATATGTTCTTTTTCTCTACTGTGGAGCACACGAGAGAGAGTAGCAGGAGTAAGAGCATCCATCTCAGGTGGCAGCCAGAGTGGAAATTACCTGGATTAACAAGGTCACTCTACCCTTACAAGCGTGGCACCGTTGGAAAGCAACCTTGCCAAGTGTTGTGGTATTTATAAAAAGTAATTGTTATTAAAAGAAAAAAAGAGGCAGTTATAACACTACATAGCCTTATTAAAGAATTAAATATATATATATATACTGTAAAAAAAATTCATTTAGAAGTAGTAAATAGCTAACATGAGACAGGGAGGTGTACACACTTGGCAGAGAGGCGGCCTAGGAAATTCCCAAGAGGAACAACGCCCAAACGCTCTTCATAGAATAGACGGACCATAGGTTACTGCATGGAGTAGTACTCCACTACTGGTGTAAATTTTTTTTTTTTTATTTAAAAAAAAATCAAAGAATGGCAGTCAACTGCCTCATGGTTTCTCATAGACGGTTGGCTGAGCTACAGAGTACTCTCATAATATCGTTCTTAAGGTATCCGTATGGCAACACATTCATTCGCCAATCAGCTACCCGCTCATCTCTCTCTCTCTCTCTCTCTCTCTCTCTGATTTAAAGCTTTTATAAAATTATTCCAAATTTATTCCATTCCATTCTAAGTTATGCTAGAATTATGCTAAAACTTGTAATATGCTAAAAAAAATATTCCAGACTTGTAATATGCTAAAAAAATATTCCAGACTCGAAAGTTTGATCAGAATTATGCTAAAAGAATAAAATTATGCTAGATATGGTAACACTGGTTGGTGGAGGGAGGGGGGAGGGAAGGGGGTAGTAGCATTTCTTAATATGCCTCAACAGAGATAATGTGTTTTTAATATTTTTTAAATTATTATTATTAGTAAATAATAATGAAATGCGTGGCGTACAGCATAGTGCCCCCGGAAACGAGGTGCGTGATATACAGCATAGTGCCCCCGGAAACGAGATGCGTGATGTGATGTACAGCATAGTGCCCCCAGAAACACACCGACACCCCCACCCGGACCCTACGGAGTAGCCGCAGCTGATCCATGGGATGCCGTGCGACAACGGCATAAGTCAGCCTGGGCCGTGCGCCCCTGGAACACCCAGCCGTCGCACCGTCACCCTAGCAGGAAGAGGACACTACCTTTTGGAAGTGGGTCTGCTGGATCAGCTAGGGGTGGAGCTGCTCATTCAGCTCCAGACAGCTCCCCTCAGGAGACGGCCTACTGCCGCTCCTGCCATCACCAGATGGCTGATTGCCACACCAAAGGTGTTTCTCCCAAGTCGGCCTATTGCCGGTCCTCCCTCCACCAGAAGGAGACGGCCTACTGCCGCTCCCGCCTTCTTCAGACGGCCGATTGCCGCTCCGAAGGTGCTTCCCCCGAGTCGGCCTACCGCCGCTCCTCCCTCCGGCAGAAGGAGACGGCCTACTGCCGCTCCCGCCTTCGTCAGACGGCCAATTGCCACTCTGAAGGTGCTGCCCCAGAGTCGGCCTATTGCCACTCCTTCCTCTGGCAGAAGAAGATGGCCTACTGCCGCACCCGCCTTCGTCAGATGGCCGATTGCCGCTCCGAAGGTGTTGCGCCCGAGATGGCCTACTGTCGCTCCTCCATCTGGCAGAAGGAGATGGCCTACTGCCGCTCCTGCCTTCGTCAGACGGCCGATTGGCGCTCCGAAGGTGTCCAGAGGTGCGCTGATTCCCCCACTCAGGCCACGGCCAATTGCCGGGCCTTGGCACCTCATAGTTGTGCCCTTGGGCAGCCACGGCCAAAGAGAAGTGTCGACAGTGTCATCGCCTCAGCGTGAGACAAGAGCCCGGACGTCCAGTATCGGAGAACCCCAGCAAGGCCTTACGGCTTCCCCTGGCTTCCACTCCCTACACCTGGCCCTGGAGAAGACCCACCTGACGGACCCTGGTTCAGGTCGGTGCCACAGCCCCTCCCTGATGGCGCCCCTCGACTCTGGGGACCGCAGCTCTCAGTCACTCCAGACCCTCCCCAGGACGCCCGGGCATGATCTCTCCACGCCCACCAGGCGGCATAAGACCTCCACCTCCAGCCGAGACCTGCGCCAGAGATTCTTGGACCTGTTCAGCCCCAGTCCTGAGGGCCACACTCCTGGACCTAGCCCGGAGACTGCGGGCTCCTTTGCCACCTGCAGCCCTGGACGTGAGAGGACGCCCCTGCGAGCCGTCCCGTGCCCTCTCGGCACGCCCTCCCTTGGCGGTGCCCCTATCCCTGCAGAGTTGTCGCTGGCGTGTCTCCCTGCCCCCCCCACTATATGAGTGAATCAAGTTAAGTGTGGTGTTGCCCCAGAACTAGTGAAGTGACTTATGCTAAGTGTGACGTTGCCCCAGAATTAGTGTAACAGTGATACAGTGACTTAATGTATGTTGAATATCGGAGCGAGTGAAATCACGGGTGGATGAGTAAGGACGAGTGCAGAAACTAAGTTCTGGTGAATCAGACTCACGAGTGATGCCCTTGCAGAAAACCAGTAAGACTACTCCCCCGAGAAATCCTCTGTAGTAAATACACCCATGTCCTTTGTTACAAGAGAACAGTAGAGAAAGTGTCAATAATATTCTCCCGCTGGTATTACCGTAAACACAGTGAATTCCCAGTGTCCTCCACTCTCTCTCTTTAAGAATCTCCTCCCAGTGACTAGCGTGAACGTAAACGAGGAATAGAATCAATTGTCAAAACCCATTTGCTATTAGAAAATACTAAGTTTGAATTAATAATACTTACTCTTTCCCAATATTACTATAACTCTGTTCTGACCAGCCGCGAGTCACTCCCCTCGCCCCCCCCCCCTTGTGAGACTCACTTCCCGCCCTCCCACGCGCGCCTGTATTCCCTGTACACCTGAGCACTACTGTAGAATTACTGTGTTGGCATCAGTATCAGTTAAGCCAGTATCCTGCGAGATACTGATATCCTAGTTAAGGTTTTATTTCTTTGTCATATACTGTGTTGTAATATCTGCTGCTTTTGTCCTGTGTCTGACGGTGGTAATATACGTGTAAAGGTTATTGCCTGGAGTTTTTGTGTCCTACCTCTCTTTATTGCACTAAGCCCTGGTCTCGAAAGAGGACCCTGCTACACGTTAGGTGTTCTAGGACCGAGGAGTCGGGCCTTTTTCAGCTAGCATTACAAATAAATATACATTATTTATTAAGATTAGCATATGCAATTCCTTACAAAAACCATTAAAACATATTATTTAAATCAAATATCCACAGCTAATAATTTATTAGGCTGTGGATATTTGATTTAAATACTCTGTTTTCATGATTTTTTATATTTTGTAACGAATTACATATGCTATTTTATATCTATACTGAATTATTAAATAAATTGTCTTGACAAGAGAAAGAGAGAGAGATAAAGAGCATTATTCTGAGAGAGAGAGAGAGAGAGAGAGAGAGAGAGAGAGAGAGAGAAAGAGAGAGAGAGAGAATAAATACGGGAATGGCAAAGAAGCGTCCCTTTGAGTGAGGAGATAAGGCATAAACTTCGTCCCTCTTCTCTCTTATTCTCCATTCCTTCCCTCCTCTCTCTCTTATTCTCCATTCCCTCCCTCCTCTGTCGGAGAGAGAGAGAGAGAGAGAGAGTTGATGATACAGTAATCACGTGATCTTTGCCAATGCCTTGGTAAATATAGGATGTTTTTCCCGGACAATGACTTACTGTACCTCAGTCTCTGTGGGTGGTGGGCAGGTTGCTAATTTAGTAAGTTATTTAATTATACCAATATATATTTTACAGTAATTCCCACAAATATATGCAAACGATTTGCGCTAGCGCTTTGTGACATTGCACTTGCGCAAATTACAAATAATAGAAAATAATAATAATAAATAAAAGTAAGTAGGTATGCTGTTTTATTTAAATATCTCAATATTTTTCAGTAATTCCCAAAAATATATGCAAATGGTTTGCGCTTACGTTTTGCGACATTACACACGCTAAATTTTTGTCAGATTGCGCATTTGCGCATGCGCAAGGTAGTGAACTATGGATTGCGCTTTGCGCATGCGCAAGGTCCTTCTTCGTTTGCACTGCCCACCACTGGCCTACTTAAATACTGCACACAGAGCTGATTTTGAAGTTGCATTCCGACATGGTTTTGAGCATTCCAACCTGGGTATACCACCATCAGTGAACAGGTAACTTGAGATAGTTTTTGTTTTGTAGCTTTTGACCATCATGGTTTCTCTCAGTTGAACAAAATTGGGTATTAGCCTCAATAATATATAGGGAAGTAGACTGTAGCAGCAGTTGAACAGGGCAGTACTCCCAAGATGGATGGAATGCTGATGACAGGGAGAGCTGGAGCTCCCATTTCATCAGCTCTTGGGACTAACTTCTGACTCTCCCCTTTTGCTGAACTTTTCCAGTGTTTCAGTAACACAGAGAGTAGGCCAGCATGCTCTTCAATACAAGTTTCTCTGTCAACACCAAAGTACTTGCACATTACACACCACACATCCATTCCAAAATTTTGTTAAAAATGACATCACATCACCAAGCCTCAGAGTCTCTAAGGGGGGGGGTACCATAAAAGCCCCTACCAGCCGCCCCTCTCCTGGTGACAACCAAGTGAGATGCCTGGAACCGCTATCTGACTCACTTCTTCATTTCTGCAACATTCGTGGCCTCGCCTCTAACTTTCGCTCTGTTGAGCACCATCTCTCCTCCTTTAAACTTCACATTCTCTTCCTCACAGAGGCTCAGTTGTCTGGGGCAACTCATAGCAAACCCTTCTCTGTATCCTCCTACTTCCCTATAATCATTTCAATGCCAAGGTGGCTGATATGAATATGCGCTTGTGCTCCTGAACGTTTCATCTGATTTTTCTACTCTCTGGCTTCGGCTATCCTACCATTCTCTGACGAAATATTTCTGTGCTGTTTACTTATCCCCTGATTCTACTATGAAAAATTCTTTGAATCTTACTTCTAAGATGGAACACATCATATCAATTTCTCATTTCTCTGAAATCTCCATGCTAGGTGATTTCAATGTTCACTACCACTTTTGGTTCTCTCCTTTCACTGATTCTCCTGGTAAACAACCCTACATCTTTCCTATCCTTAATGACCTACAGGAGCTTGCACAGCACCTTACCCATATCCCTGACCATCTTGGCGAGAGTTCCAACATACTTGACCTCTACTTGACAACTATTCCTTCTGCTTACACTGTCAATCTATTCTCTCAGTAGGGCTCCTTCGATCATAACCTCATCAACTTAACCTGTCCTATCGCTCCAGTAAGGCCTGTGGACCCTCCCAAAAAGTGACAGCTGTGGCATTTTGGGGCTGCTGATTGGGAAGCCCTCAGGCAGTACTTCTGTTTTCCCTGGAATGATTATTGCTTCCATGGCTGAGAGCCATCTAAGTGTGCATTGAGCATTACAGAGGTTATCTCTTGGGCATGGAAGCATACATTCCTTTCTCTTATCCAGACCAATGCAAAAAAACAAAAAAAACAAAAATCACGCTTATTCTAATGCTGTCCACAACAAAGAGAAGACTACAAAAGACACTGGAACCAACCCACCCCTGAATTTCACCCTTTGTATGTTCTGCCCAGAATCATGCTAAGTCTTGTTCTTCACTCTGCTCAAAATAATTTCATTAGTACTAAATGGTCTGAACTCTCCAGCTCAATTTCCTCCCACTCCTGGTATCTTGCCAAAAACTTTTCTAACAGTTTTACCATATCATCCTTCCCTCCTCTTTTCTAATCTGATGGTTCTGTAGCCGTTTTTTATACGGATAAAGCAAACTTTTCGCTCAGACTTTCTCCTTCAGTTCCACCTTAGACGATTCTGGTGCTGTTCCTCCGTCACATCCCCCCTCTGACTTTCTCATGGCTGACATTAAAAATTTTTCATCTGACGTATTTTCTGCCATCACTGGCCTCAATACTGACAAGGCATATGGGCCTGATGGGTTCCCTCCTGTTGTCCTTAAGAACTGTGCTTCTGTGCTTACACCCTGCTTAGGCAAACTCTTTCACCTTTCTCTGTCAACTTGTACCTTTCCTTCTTGGTGGAAGTTTGCTATCATTCAGCCTGTCCCAAAGAAGGGTGACCATTCTCAATCCACTAATTATTACCCAGTTGTGTTAACATCCTGTATTTCAAAATTTTTAAATCAATTCTTGACAAAAAAAATTTAAGGCATCTTTCCCATCACAACCTTCTTTCTGATCGTCAGTATGGGTTCCACCAGGGACGCTTCACTGACGATCTTCTCACCTACCTCTGTCTCCTGGTCATCCTCCTTTCGGGACTTTGGCGAAAGCTTTGCCACTGTTGCACTTGACATTTCAGAGGCTTTCGATCGAGTCTGGCATAAATCTTCAATTTCCACACTGTTCTCTTACGGTTTGTATCCTTCTAACTGTGCCTTCATCTTTAGATTCCATCTTTAGTTTCCACTCTGGTCGTTCAGTAACCATTGTCGTAGACGGCCACAATTCTTCTCCTAGAGATATCAACAGTGGTGTTCCTTAGGGTCTGTCCTATCACCAACTCTCTTCCGTCTCTTCATCACTGATCTTCTAAGCTCTATATCTAACCCTATCCCCTCATATGCTGATGATTCCACCCTTCACCTTACCATTCACTTCCCGCAGTGTCTGTCTCAGCAAATACTCCAATAAACAAGGGATGAGGCTATGGCACACCTAATATCTGACTTGGCTGATATCTCTGATTGGGGTAAAAGTAATCTTGTTGTTTTTAATGCTTCAGAAACTCAGTTCTTACATCATTCAACTAATGAAAATTTTCTGCAAGAGTAAACTCTAATTTTTATCTATATCCAGTACAATCCTCATCATCTTTAAACATATTTCGGGTTTCATTCTTTCGGGATTTATCTTGGAAGGTTCATATTATCTCACTTGTAGAACCTACTTCCAAGAGATTAGGTGTGCTAAGCCGACTCCATGCCTTCCATACCTATGCACAGTTGTTAACTTTATACACGGGTTTTATTCCCCCTTATGCAGAATACAACTCTCATGCGTGGGGAGGCTCCCCACTTACGGTTCTTCTTAACAATGTGGAGTCAAAAGCTTTTCGTTCCGTTAACTCTCCTCCTTCAATGGTTCCCTTCAACCTCTGTCTCTTTGCTGCACTGGTGCATCTTTATCTCTTTTCTTTTGCTACTTCAGTGGTCACTGCTCCTTTGAACGGTCTGCTTGCATCCCTCCACCATTATGGCGGGTGTGTAGCACCCGTCTAGCAACAAACTCTCACCCCTTTCCTGTCCAACTCTCTAATGCAAGATTTAACCTTTACTCCCAGGCCTTCATGTATGCAACAGATCGACACTGAATCTGTCTTCCTCTGTCTGTATTTCCTGTTGCCTATGACCTCCAGTCTTTCAAATGCAGTGTGTCCAGGCATCTCGAAATGAACAAATCTTGAGTTTGGCTCTCTCTTGCATTTTGTTCTTCTCTTGGAAGGAACAGTTTTTGTGGGTTGGTGGCCTTTGGTTCCTTCTTCTTTGGAGGGAAGAATCTTATGGGCTTCTGGCCTTTGGCTCCTTCTTCCATGCACTAAAAAAATAAAAATAAAAACAGGATTCTTGTGTGTGGAATATTTCTGAAATAGTGCTTAGCATACCACCCTCCTCCTCTCGGCTCATAGTGGCAAAGCTCATAGGTCTGTACCCTGGGTTACCCCATTTATTAACTTTTGAAAACACCCAGTCCGTCAGTTTTAAGGGACAATGGGCACCAGTAGGTTAATATACTCTACCAGTTAATTTTTCTGTATGGCATTTTATTATACTCTACCACTTTATTTCATCATATGGAGCTTTAATATACTCTAGCAGTTTATTGGTACATGATGATGATGATTATACTAATATAGTGTGATCCGGCAGGTTGATGCATTGGACGGCCATGGCAACACAGCACTGCACACAGCCGTAAGTGAGGGTTGGCGTGCCGGGGTGGCAGAGCTCCTCAAATACGGGGCTTCACCAAACACACACAGCAACACCCCGGCTCAAGACACGCCCCTTCAGAGCGCAGTTCGACTTTGCAACACCGAGGCTGCTCTCACTATGCTTGACTACCATCCTGACCTGACTGTAGTAGACAGTGAGGGATGGTCTCTGCTCCACTTGGCTGCACGCGCTCAGTGCCCTGACATTATACGCCGCTTGGCCAAAGAAATGGCATGTCAGGATCTACTTCACTCAAGTACCTCTCAGGGTTACTCAGTATTCCATGCTGCCCTCACCAACGATCCAAAGCAAGTGAAGGAGGATGCTGTGCTGGAGATAATGCAGACTTTCTTTGAGGCTGGAGTGGATGTGAACTTGCAAAATAATCTAGGGGAGACACCTATATATCTAGCTGCATACCTGAAGCTCTCTAGGTGTGTGGAGTTGCTTTTAACTTTTGAAGCTGACCCATTGCTTCTCACAGCCACCGGGCAATCGACAGTGCATGCAGCTTGCAAAAGTGGCTGTGCTGCAAGCCTTAAGCACCTGCTGGACACTGGCAAAGTCTCTGAGCTCCTCCTCAAACGAGACAACAAGAACAATGAGCCTTTCCACTACGCAGTCAAGAGCAGCTCCATAGCCTGCTGTGAACTCTTGCTGAAGAATGGTGACCACCTGACTCAAGTGGATGCCTCTGGTGTGTCCAGGGTGAACCTACTGATGGAGTTTCTGCCCAGTGCATCCCACCTCCTCACCAGCTTGTTTGACGCAAGTATCAGTCTGTCCTCAGAGTCTCGCTACCACCAGGATTTCCACATCACTTTTCACTATTCCGGGATATTTCCAGATAGAGAAAAAGAGACCCAGAGTTTCCTTATTGGCTGCCTCAGTAACTCTAAGGCAGAGAACCTCCTAAAACATCCACTTATTGAAAGCTGTCTTTGCTTCAAGTGGAGCAAGATAAAATATATCTCCTATTCCAGTTTTCTGTCATATTTTTTTTTCATTGCGTTGCATACAGCATACATTTTATCAGTGTACCAAAAGTCATCAGTAATCCAACAGGATTTTTTCAGCTTGACTATATTTCGTGTTTTACATATTCTGATGTATCTTTTAATTCTGTGCCCTGAAATTGTCACCATCTATGCAAACCCACTGAAATACCTCCATCGGTGGGAAACATTGACAAAGGCCATTTCACTGAGTGCTTCAGCATGGGTAGTATTTTCTCACACTTTCCTGAATACCTTAGAGCCAGTACAAGTGAGCTGCAATGCAACTGCAGGTTCTGAAGATAGACCTACATTTATACCACTGTCACTGACAAAACAGGTTGCTGCTGTATCTGTGTTTTTCGGCTGGGTCGAGTTCATGATGCTGTGTGGTAGCCTCCCAATTTTTGGTTTGTATGTGCTCATGTTCACACGCATAGCCAAGTCCACCATCAAGTTCATTATAGCTTTTGCTTGCCTCTTAGTTGGTTTTGCAAGTAGTTTCAGTGTTCTGTTCTGTAATTTAGAAGAGTTTGCCACCTTTGGGACTAGCCTTGTGAAGACACTGATGATGATGATCGGGGAGGTGGATTACTCAAAGCTGGTGGATCCAAAACCAGCCTACATAAGCTATCTAATTCTCGTTGTCTTTCTCTTTCTGGTATGCATCCTCATGACTAACCTCCTGGTGGGTCTGGCAGTAGATGATATCTCTAGCTTGGAGAACATGGGAAAGATTGAGCGGCTCTCCAGGCAAACCACGTACATCATCACCTTTGAGAAAACTGTCAGGATGGCCCAACACTCCAAGCTGTTTCCGTGGTTTGTGGTCAAGGCTTTGAAATGGCTATCACACATTAGTCCCCCAAAATGTGTGTATGTGAACAGAAAGATATCAAGAGCATGGTTTAGGAAAAAACATTACATTCCCTCCGACACACTCCAACAAGCTATTAAAATTGTGTATCCTGGGGATACACAAGAAAAGGATGTAATTAAGGAACTGCACCAGAAACTTACAAACATCGAGAAAATGCTTTCTACAAATCTCTCTGAGCTCACTGCGCACTCTGGAAAAAAGAGCACCAAAATGGAAACTACTGAGGTGCATTGAAAACTGGGCTGACATTTCAAGCTGTGTTGCTTCTTGTCATATTGCAGAACTTGATATTTTTATGTTTCTATAATGTATGGTGGTTGTGTGACTGAGCATTCGAATCGGGATGACTGTCGTGCCTCAGGAGCAGTGTTTCAGATACTCTAGAAATAACTGGACGATTTCTGTCGTGCAAAATGCCGTCAGGGGTGGATTTCTGTCATGTTAAATGCCGTCAGGGGTATAAGATAAATGGATTCAGACCCGAATCGTTACAATAAGAAAATCCAGACACAGCTTAACCCCAACGACCATACACGTCATCAACGCACGCACTGTGCTTGTGACCTGCAAAGTCTCAGTCAGCAAGTGTTATAGCCACCTACACAAGCAGCCGCAGTACTGGCCCATCTCTCACCATGGTAACGCCTCCGCCACTGTTCCAAGGCCGTTTCTATGTGAAGGCCTGGGTGTGAGATTGGTGATGTCACAGGATGAGTCGGATGAAGGCCGTCTCTATGTGAAAGCCTGGGTGTGAGAGTGGTGACGTCACAGGATGAGTCGGACCTCCGCACCGCCACTCGCTTGTTACTGTCGCTCATGCTACTTATCTTGTTCCTTCGCTTTACATTTATTGACTACCTCCTTATAACTATTTCTCTGCCAGCACTTACCTTTGGCAAGTATAATAATATTTTCCATTAGGTTTAGGATACACCGACACTGTAAAGAAAATTAATAATGCTACTGAAGCTTCGCATTTTTATTGTAAGAAGTGCATGTAATGGGTGTACGACTACTGTATGTAGAGAAACAGACTTTACAGAACAGAAACAGTCTGGTCATATATAGTTTACTCTGCCAAAGCAGAAAAAAAAAAAAAAAAACGAAAAGCAGCAAAAACTTCTATCGTTTGAATTATGTCAGTTGATATCATCCAGAATGTGTAGGGATGCCACCAGCTTATTTTAAGGTATTTCAGGAAGATAATTATGTTTGGCTTGGTGAACACTGTTAATATTGTTACATAGCCTATGATTTCATCATCCTTTGTGTAATTTTAACGCACAGTATGCCGCATGTTTGATCACGAGCGTGTTCTGCCTCAGTCCCCCCCTTCTACCGTTATAGTAGAGTAAGTCGTCCTTTCAGTTGTTCAGAGCGGGATTTTCAGCTCTTTGTCCCCATGGCTTCATTTGCGCGTCCTTCTTACAAGTTGTATCAAGCTCTGCTGGCCCCTATATAATGAGCTCAGTCTCTGCATCATTGCCACTTAGATCTACTCCTCATTTTGTTCACATCTCTGTCCTCCCTGTACAGTTATTATTGTGAGTTCTCAGGAAGTCTCCAACCATCTAGCAGCTGTGTAATTTGAGTATAAGTGTTATTGCATTTTGTTCTTGTACTGTATAGCATAAGTTGTTAATTCGTAGGCCTAGTGATATTTTGTGATTCATTTGAGTGGATGTTAACCATCATTAATAATATTTTGTATCTGTAATAATTTATCTTGCATTAACTGTGCATTACCCAGTGTGTTTTCATTTTATCAGGGCTGACTTAGATAAATTTACTCTTGCTAATTTCGTGTTAATAGAGGCTATTGCAGTTAACCATATATTTAACCTGTTTTTTGCCATTACATTATCCTTATGAGTCCTGAATGTTTTGTTGTTAGTTTGAGCATTAAACTTTAACTTGTAATTTTACCTAACTCTTTTTGTTTTGAACCTGGAACTTTACGGGACAGTAGTGATTTTTAGTATTCTCACTTAAAGTGTACATTATCTTTCTCTGTTCTGTAACAATATACATTTAAGAATAAGATAATCAAAGCACAAACATTAGTCTATCTATCTATTGCCAGATGCCTTAATCACTTAAGGAGTGGCCACAAACAAATCGCCTCCATGTCGCCCTGTCCCCCGCCATTTCACTGCCCTGCTTCCAGCACACACACCCGTCTCTCATATACCTCTCCACTCCATCCCTCTATCTCATCCTTGGCCTCCCCCTCTCTCTCCCCCCCTCCACCTTACATACACTCTCCTTGCCAGTCTCTCGCTCTCCATCCTCTCCACATGTCCAAACCACCTCAGTGTCTTTCCTCTAACGTTTCCTATCACATCCACATCCACACCACAACTTCCTCATTTGTCAGTCTGTCTCTCCATGTGACTCCACATGCTCCTCTCACATAACTGATTTCCACTGCTTTCACTCTTGATTTCTGTCCCTCCAACAAGGTCCAAGCTTCACTTCCATATGTCAGAGCTGATATCACAATACTGTCATGTAGTAGCTTTTTCACCTCCATGCTCACTTCTCCTTTTCTTATCATTGCCTTCAACGAACCAGCAACCTTTCTTCCTTGTTGCACCCTTTCAAGCACTTCCCCCTCCAAACTTCCATCCTTACTCATCACACTACCCAAGTACTTAAATGCACTCATATTTTCCATTTCCTCATCATCCAGCCTTATTGTACATTCAGTGACTTCATTTCTCTCGAAGACCATAAGTTTACTCTTCCTTACATTCACCTTTAAATTTCGTTTCTTACACACTCTCCCAAACTCATTCACCAAGCCTTGCAACTCCCCTTCGTCATCACTTAACAACACAGTATCATCTGCAAACAACAGTACAGGGAGTTTCCAAACACTGCCCTCTCTCAATAGGGCCGCTCTAACATCCACTGTCCTACCTTGCATCTCTTTTATAACCCCATCCATATACAGACTGAACAACCATGGAGACATGACACATCCTTGCTTCAATCCAACCTTCAAGCAGAAAAATTCACTTAGTTCACTATCCACATGCAATACAGCCATAGCATCCTCATACATACTCTTCACGGCCTTCAACAACTTCCCATCTACTCCATATATTCTTAATACTTTCCACAATCCCTGTCTATCCACCCATTCATATGCTTTCTCCAAATCCATGAAGGCCGCATGCAACTTCTTTCCCTTCTGTAGAAACTTTTCCACTAAAGATCTAAGGATGAATATCTGATCTACACCTCTTCCCTTCCTAAAACCTCCCTGTTCTTCTCCAAATAATTCTTCTGAAATTTCCCTAACTCTGTCAATAAGTATCCTACCATATACTATTCCTGTTACACTAAGAAGACAAATGCCCCTATGATTACCACACACTTCCTTTTCCCCTTTTCCTTTGTACAGGGGAATAATTATACCTGACTTCCAATCTTCCGGGACTCTACCTTCCTCCCAGGCCGATCTGCACATTTTCCACATCCATTCTACTACTATCTCTCCTCCTTGCTTCAGCATTTCACCACACACTCCATCAATTCCTGGGGCTTTCCCCATTTTGACTTCACTCATTGCTTCCACAACTTCCATCCTATTGATTTCTTTCTCTCTTCTCACATCCCTCCTTCTTCCAGCCATTCCCCAGCCACTTATACTCGCATTACTTTCATGCTCTATGTTCAACAATTCCTTAAAGTGTTCCCTCCATCTGCTCACTTTTTCTTCCTTCTTCACTAGTAATCTACCATTTTTATCTTTCACTCCCCAGCTAACTTCTTTGGCACCCGTCTAACTTTCTTTACCTCTTTCCAGAACAATTTCTTATATTCCCTCCACTTTACACTCAAGTTCCTTCCTCATCCACTCTCCTCTTACTCTTTCTTATTAATCTTTTCACGTCTCTCTTCCTCTCTACTTATAACTCTCTCTTCCGTCTCTCAACTTCTTCCACGCCTCTGTTTCTCATCCACTCATTATATGCTTTCTTCTTCTGTGCCACAGCCTGTCTCGCCCCTTCAGTCCACCATGCTATTCCCTGCACCCCATTTCGTCTTCTCTTCACCCTACACACTACCTTACATGCTGCACAGATTTCTTCTGTGAATATCTTGCACACACCTTCAACGTCCCCCATCTTCTCCAGTCTATATTCATCCAATCGCTCTTGCACCTCCCTCTTATATTCTGCCTTTTTCCCATCCTCTTGTTACTTTTCCACTATCCTTGTATGTACTACTTGCTCCTGTCCTTCCCTCCTTCTATTTATCCACTTTATTTGGACTTTAATTCTGACTACCACCGAGTGGTAGTCCGAGAGTCCACTCCCCCAACCTCTATATACTCTTGCATCCATGATAGGTTAGACGATAGGTTAATGCAGTTAGAGAAGGAAAATGCTAAGAGTAGAACTACAGGAGTACAAAGAAAAATTCTTAAAAAGTTTAGGAAGAAGTGTGCTAACTGTTAATGGAGTGATCCATTAATAGTTACTGTAGTATCCTAAAGCATTTGACTCTTCGAAAAGGTGCTAACTGACAGTGTTGACATTTTACCCACAAATTTCACATACTTGTATTGGGGTGTGTGAAATCATGAATCCACAAGACAAGATTAGAGTGGACATTCATTGAAATTAGTTTCTTCATCGAAAGATGGGGCTGTATGGTGTTCATTGCACTTGAAAAATCAACAAATAATATTTTTGCAAAGTAATTAACTGATCTGGTGTTGACATTTTCCATAAAGTTCAGAACAAAATCTATGACTGATATTGTAGCATCTTCAATGCACCATTTCTCTGTAAGCTAACTTTAAAGTATCCATAGCTCTTTTATTTAACCTGCTCATACATTTTTTTTTTTTAACTGTTCAAGACATTTCATAAAAATACAAGTCAGAGCCACCGATCGATAATCAGTATGGCATTTTGGTGTCCTGGTTTTTGGAACAGGGACAATCTCAGAATTTTTCCACAGTCTCGGTATGTAAGCCTTGTTTAGAGAGCGTTGGAATATTTCACACAGAATTAGAGCTAGTTGCTCCTTACAGTGAGAAACCACCTTTGCACTAATTTTATTAGGTCCAGCTGCTTTACCACATTTCACCCTCTTCAGGCTGCCCATGATGTTAGAGTTAAAACTATTTGCTCTTCATTTTTAGTTTCCAAAAATTCAGAGATGGTGTGTCGGTGTATGGAAAAAGTCATTGATGTTAAGCCTACAAAAGAAATTATTTAGTTCATTACAATAATTTCCAGGATTCTGTACATCTGGGATGCCTGCTTTCTTTGTAAAACTAGTGATTTTCCTAAGACCACTCCAAGTTGCCTTTGCGTCATACCTAAATAATTTTTCAATATTCTTTATGTACTTTTTTTTTTTTGGGGGGGGGGCATGACACATATCAATCACTTTTCTGTAAGGTTTTTACATTTGTCCTATGGTTACTACTATACAATGTTTCTTCTCATTCAACAGTTGTTCATCTGTGACCCAGGCTTTGTTATTAAGGTAGCATTTCACTGTTGTAGATGGAACCACATTTCACTGTTTTAGTTGGAACCACAATATCAGCACAGGACGAAATGTATGAATTTAGGACACCAACACTGTGATCAATACTAGCATTTACATCACACAACACACTCCAGTCACTCTGATCCAAACATCCCCTAAGAGTTTTACATATATCTGTACCCCATGTCTGGACAGATTTCACTACAGGTATGGAAGTTTTTTGCTTTTGCTTATAAATGGCTGTTAACGTAGACATATCAAGGTCCGATTGTCCTAATGGTTTGAGTTTTTTAGACATATACCCTTGTTCTACACTGCAGTAACAGTGATCCAAGATATTCACACCTCTTATATCAGAATCAGTGTATTGTTGGACAGTTCTTAAAATGTGGGCCATTAAAATTTCCTGTTATTTTTTTAACTGCAGCTGCAGAACTAGATTCAATCTTCCTGTTATTATTTTAACTGCAAAGGGAGAAGTAGATTCAATCTTGCACACTTCACCATACAGGTGTTAGGACTCCATATTATATTTACAAATCATAATAGATAAATAGATAGATAGAGAGACAGATAGAAGCAGCAAGTCAGATGATGAGAAGGTATTGTGTCTGCGAGAATCGAGCAATGCTAAACATGCTTACACACTCTTAACTCAAGGAATGCTTTATAGGCACACGACAGCTCCTCGTGATCATACACACACATACACACATACTCACGCACAGGCTTCTAGAACTTTCCAACCACAGTGAACACACGTGACACGACCCCTGCTATACCAGAATTTAGGAAAGAGAGCTCAGAAGGAGAGAGGCCATAGAATCGGCAGGTAGTGGGGAGAAAGGCTTAGCAACATGGAAGAGAGAGAGAGAGAGAGACAGGGAGGTAGCTAGCGGGACTCTACTTATACTCACTCGTGTGTGAGAGACTTTGTTAATATTTCCAAGACAAATAAAAAATAGTCCCATACTCTTCTTTACCTCTCCTGTCATTGCATGACAAATGGGAACCAAGATTATCTACTTACAAACAACTCAAGTATAACAACCGCTCGTCCACAAGTCTAATATATATAACTTCTCTACAAGTAACTACAAAGTCCTTTTTTGTGACATTTGGTAGCAGCGAACGTATACGAACCTCGTCTACGAATCAACAGTGAATTCCTACAAAATATCAAGATTGAAAACAAAAAAATACCTCTTACAATCAACAACTCACAACCAGCTCCTGACAGTATTCTCTCCAACCAGCCCCCTCCATCTCCTCGATCATCACGCTGATGTAGAGGTGAAGAGGTCATAGGACGCCTTGCAAGTAGTTTAACAAAGTACTGATAAAAACAATCTTGCAATTTCTACGACGAACCAACGAACTACAACCATCTACAATCAACTACAAGTAACAACTCCACGAGTCGTCTATATAATCTACACGCACCTACAAGTAACGGCAGTCTTCATCTCACAACGAGTAAATCACAAGAAAAAAGGACCGAGAAAACATCGAGAAAGAAAAACAAAACAAACAAAGAGTGAGATACGACTCACAACCACCAAACCTCACCCTCCTCTCTCTGCTACATCCACCCAACCTCCACCGCTGACGCAGGAGTGAAGAGGTCAAGACAATGAAGCGAATAGCAAGCCCATATTCACAACTCATCTTACTCACTTATCTTCACTGAAGTTACTCATCGCTACTCATTTACTCACCACAGCTACGAGTGTGGGAAGTCGACATCACCATACGTGTTTGCTGACAGGACGCCAAGCCGTGTGTCTGACCCCACAACATGTCAATCAACCCGTGAAGAACAACGCTATCACCACGTGCAACACCACTCACACCATTTCCACCACGGTAAAAACTAGTGAGTTACATAGTTACTTCATTTATACAATACACAGTGATAGACATAAAAATGCTGCACAAACATATAAAACTTGCTGTATAATTACAACTTACATACACATACTTACTTCAATTATCTGCATAACTCAAACACTAAATAATCACCAACAATAAATATTCTACACTGTATATATTCATTCATTTATTATAGCATTTATTTACTACCAACGAGTGTTACCATTTATACCTTCATAAAATACGTGTTGCATACATACAGCTATACATTATTACATCTACAAAGTGATAAAGAAAATATACCATCACAATTACTCAGTGAGCGATTAAAAGAACTGTATTAAACATTTATTAATTAATGCTACCTAGTGGAAACAGATAAATTAAGTTACAAGGAAAACCAGGAAAAAAACAAAAGAAAAAAAATGGCCAACACAAATGACGTTAGCAAGAAAGAACATCTTCAACACAGTCGTGAGGACAATGATTTCCACACAGTGCTGACACATATATTGCCCACGATAGGTACAAGTGAACAACAAGTCAGTTATTTTATATAAAATAACAAAATATGGGGCTATATAATATCATTTTCAGTAATATCTGTGCAATATAAACTAAACCTTAATAAAGGGTCCCAAGGAAATTAGCCAGCAATTATGCAACCATGAACAACACAGAAAAAGCGTAGACAAACGAAGAAAAACAAACTATAGAAAATCAATACATACAAAAAAAAAAAGAAAGAAAAAGAAATAGAGTAAGATCACATAACAAACAAATGAAAATAAGTATAAGTGTTACTACAAATGCCAAAATACCACATAAACTACAAACAAAAAAAGCAAATTGTTGTCTCCACAAGCTAGTGGCATGGCACATCATATCATCGACCGCAGCATGACCGGACTGCAATTATTACAATTATGTAACTACAAACGATATGTAACAACTATGTAACGACTATCGACTAAATTATGTTACACTTGCTACAATTATGTAACTACAAACAATATGTAACAATTATGTAACAGATGCATTAACAATATGTAACAATTATGTAACAGATTCATTAACAAGATGTAACTTTTATGTAACTTTAACTACAATTATGTAACTACAAACAATATGTAACAGTTATGTAACAGTTGCATTAACAAGATGTAACTTTTATGTAACTTTAACTACAATTATGTAACTGCAAACAATATATAACAATTATGTAACAGTTGTATTAACAAGATGTAACTTTTATGTAACTTTAACTACAATTATGTAACTACAAACAATATGTAACAATTATGTAACAGTTGCATTAACAAGATATAACTTTTATGTAACTTTAGCTACAATTATGTAACTACAAACAATATGTAACAATTATGTAACAGTTGCATTAACAAGATGTAACTTTTATGTAACCTTAACTACAATTCTAAGGCCAACAATTATGTAACAGTTGCATTAACAAAATGTAATTACAATTATAAGGCCAACACAATTATGCATTACCACAATATTATGTAACAATTCATAAAATGTTACAATTATGTATTACTACAATGTAACAATTACAATACAATCATGTAACAATTCACAATGTTACAATTATGTATTACCACAATTCTGTATTACCAGAATCATCTTACAAGTTAGGTGAAATATTAGACATTACTAAAGAGATAACTCAATATGTAATGTATAACCTAGCAGTATTACCATTGCACAATTATATGCGTACGTCTGTTATACATACACAACTTACAAAATATCATACAATAACCATTGCATTTATTCAAATATGTATACAACTTGTTTAAAATGTAATATTACTGAATCATTGCAATTTACAATGAATATTATATGTATACAATATTATAATCAATATTATGTACTAATAGATTAGCATATATCAATGATAATTGCTGTCGGAGGACCTTCAGCAGCGTGGGCCGAGCAATGTTATGAGTCCATATTATATTTACAAATCATAATAGATAGATAGATAAATAGACAGATAGACAGCTCTATGCGAGCCTGGGAATGGGAAATGATCTTGCAAGTTAAACTGAGGAAAAGCTGACGACAGATTAGGAAGTAGCAATGTCAGGAGATGATGCAGGAAGTTTGTCAGCGAAATAACAGGAGAACAAAGCCTAGTGACATACACACATACTCACACACAGGTTTTTGGAACTTTCCAACCACAGTGTAACACACGTGACACGACCCCTGTTTCATCAGAATTTAGGAAAGAGAGCTCAGAAGGAGACAGGCCATAGAACAGGCAGGTAGTAGGGAGAAGGGCTTAGCAACATGGAAGAGAGAGAGAGAGAGAGAGAGAGAGAGAGACAGGGAGGTAGCTCGCGGGACTCTACTTAACTTCACACGTGTGTGAGAGACTTTGTTAAATATTTCCAAGACAAATAAAAATAGTCCCATACTATTCTTTACCTCTCCTGTCATTGCATGACAAATTGGAAAGAAGATTATCTACTTACAAACAACTCAAGTATAACAACCGCTCATCCACAAGTCTAATATATATAACTTCTCTACAAGTAACTATAAAGTTTTTTGTGACACAGGTGTTCTTCAGTAATTTTCACAAATAGAAGTACAGTATTAAGCCTTTGCTAAGTTTGCTTGAAATATAAAATGGCCTCAAAGACAAAGACATGAATTCAGGATTGTCATTAGTTCACAACACTTATATCCCTGCATGATTGATAGTTCATATAGACACAAATACCACCATCACCATTTTTCCCTGATTCTGTTGATCTGTCACTTCTAGTTAATTCGATGCCATTTATTTGATAAGCAGTCTTGGTCATTCTCTGTGTCAAGCCAAGTCTCTGTTAAGCAGATAGCTGAGGCATTCCGGTACGCATAATTCCATTTGCATTGGGTCGCCAGTTCATCCACTTTCTTCCTTAAAGAGCAGACATTGCCTGACACACACATTGGTAGAGGAAGTTTTGGACCCGTCCTGCATTTTACTCTTACCCCGCCACGGCGTCCTCGCTTCTTCCATACCCAGTACATCTGAGCATCTCAGGAATTCCATTTAGGGCCGTCGTGCCGAAGGAAGCCAGGGACAAAAGTTCGTCAGGGCTGTAAATGAGCTGCTCGTGACCTGTCGTTGTTTACATTCAACCCGCCATTTCTGCCAACTGACAGGGATGCCTAACTAAAAATTATACCTCCCAGCACAAAAACCAACAAACTAATGTGACAAAAGTCTTGCTCAGCATGATCAGTAGTCACTTATGTTTTGCCTGATATATGTGGAGACACCTCGAACTGTGAAAAATTGCTCATAAATTCGTAAAAATAGGGGAGCTGGAAGACACACTGGTAGCTTTACATTTGGCTCCCCTCCCACTTCAACTAACCGACTCCTCCTGTGACGTCATCATCAGCTGGCGGCAGTACACCCAGGCCTTTACATAGAGATGGCCTTGACTCTTCCTGGTGGGACCAGCTCTCCGCAGCAGCAATTCCAGCCGAGGGGGCTGGGCCTGTCCCTTCCACGTGGTGGTTGAGTGCCTTGGTCTGCCTATCAGGAGGTCAAGGCTCCTCCACTACTACCCTCCCTCCGCCCACCCGGATCGGGGTTGTGCCCTCCTGCCAACCATGAGTAGGCCTTCCCTCCTTGGCCTCCACCTACTGCTGGGGGGCTGGGCGAGCCTCCACAACCCTTTCCATCCAGGGAAAGGGGGTTGAAGGCAGCGTCGGGGTGGTTCGACCACCTGCTTGTTGGCCTCACTCTTCATCATCCTGACTTCTCCTGCCTTGCCGCCTTCCCTCTGAATTTTCAACTTCAAGAAGCCTACTAGCTCATGCTAGTCCTCCTCTTCACCCCAACTTCACCTCTGGTGGGCCCACAGGCCCTCTCTGGGCTCCTACTGGAGGTAAATCTCAAAAACAACGCAGCAGCCACAATGTTATATAAGAGTCTTCAATGACTGAATATTATCAAAGACAGCAGAGAAATCAAGGCGCACCAGCTTACCCTTAGATATGGAAATTAGAGTTTCCAAATGATCTGGGTTACAGTAGCCTATCCTCGGTCCTGCCATAAACCCCCTCCAGAACACTGGAAGAAAGGAAAAATTGTTCACAAGTTACTCACGTACTAGAGAAGTGGTGAAAATAAAGCTGATAAGAGATTAAAGTCAGACAGAGTCATAGCTAACATCCAGACAGAAGTACACAATTCAGGCAAGGCTTAAAGCCATCCAAAAAAGTATACTGAACTAAGAAACCGGGCAAGTTAGTCCACAACCGCACACTAACATTCATAACATACCTACAGGTACCGAGCTCAGTCGTCGAACAATACAGCTACCAGGATTCCTGCCCACGCAATCTTACCGCACCTCTGGTGCGTTGAGGAGTAACATAATGATCCGCCATTGCACCATGAATGGCATGGCAAAGGATGTTCAGTCTTATACAGTAAGGACAGGGTAGACACACTCTGATGATGAATCAGTCAGTTAAGCTGTAGCGTCAACATATTTTGCAAGCAGTCCATAATTCTGTCAAGAGGAGAAAGATGAAGAGCTGCCGCAGAACCCTAAACAAGCAAAGAGTACTCCATCAGTGGAAAGAAAAATGACCTTATGCAAGTCGTTCCTGCTTCAGGGTCATTAATAATACTAATTATTGTCCCCAAGAGAACTCTCTTCCATCATGGCATCCATAAAAGCTATCACAGGATGCGGGGTACGAGCCATTCTGGAACTGTCAACAACCGTAGTCTTAGTTTTCCTGGCCCTGAACTTCACGTCACAAATTTAATTTATCGCCAGATGAATTTTAAATCTGCATTCGGACTGTCAGCCAGCACAGACCTGCTCATTTGGCTATCAGTAGGGGCACCATGACTGTATCATCAGCATGGCTGAAAACAAAGTTCTCGACAAAATAGGACAGATCACCCGTACACAAGATAAAGGGAATCAGACCCAAAACGTACCCTAAGGAATGCCATACATAACTCACACCAACGACCAAAAACCCCATCAACACACATCCTCTGCCGATGACCTGAAATAATGTCCTCATTCAAAGCACATACACACCCACTCACACCAGCAGTCGCAAGTTTATACAATAATCCTTTATAATTCACTCTACAGTACTAAAGGTAGCAGAGAAATCAAGCTGCACCAGGCTACCCATAGACCTGTACACCAGAGCTTGTTGTAAAATGTAGCTCATTGTTAACAGTGCATCTCAAGCGTCTAGACGAGGCTAATTGACTATTTGTTGTTATTGTTGCTGTTTTTGTAGCCCTAGGCTCATCTGAACGTGAACCCAGTGGGAATTGGCCACTTCAGCTGTGTGCTCCCCGAGATCTTTTGTTAAGGTCATACTGAAGGAATGTCTGTGTTGTGATAATGAGGTGTATGAAGAGACAAAGTGTGTTGTGGTGTAGGGGTTGCATTATACTACAGAGAGGGTTAAGGGATTATTTGTGAATTGTATTTTGTGTTGATACTGAATCCGGCAAGGGTGATGGCCGCATCATAGTCAGACTAGATGCACTCATGTCTCCCTATAGTCTCACCAATCTAAAACCAAGGTTTGGGTGGGGTCTGGCGATGGGTGCAGCCATGCCATACTTCCTAAACGAGCGATGAGTAGATTCTGTTATATATGTAATAGGCATCACAGATAGGTACACACATACTAATACAATATAAACGTAAGTATTCTAGCATATAAAAGGAAGGTAAACTTGTAATGCATATGGCTCTTGTACATCAATAGAAACGTGGCATACACATTTTACAGTGTTGCTGAAAAAAATGTAGTTACTTTTACCGGTTGGGTAAGTAATGTAACAATTACGTTTATAATATAATTTGAAGGAATCAGTAGAACATACGCTATTTTCTTAATAGAAATAAATAAGTTAAAACACTCACGAGCGGCAACATCCAGGCCCATACTAGGAATCATAAATTATATGAGAGAGAGACAGAATGCGATTTTTACATTCATTATTTTGGTTATATTTACAACTTAAATTAGTTTGTTTTTACACACACACATACACAAACACCGCTCGCTGGTGCAGTGGTAACGTTCTCGCTTGCCATCTGGTAGACGGGAGTTCGCGCCTCGCTCAGGTTGCGAAAAGTTTCACTGACGAAGTGGGTGGTTACTGTCCCCCTTGAGCAAGGGGACGGGTGTGTGCGTGTGTGAAGGTCACAGCCTTGCCCTTAGATCGGACTATATGAGCTCTCAGCTCCCTTCCGGGAGGGTAAAAGCTGACGATCACGACCATCAAGTGATCCTGACCGACCCGGTGAATTACACACACACACAGAAGTGGGTGAAGTCATGTCAGGCCAGGTGGCGAGATGTGAGCGGCGAGCTCTAACGGTGTCAGGTCAGCCACTAGCCAATCAGAGTATAGGAAACAAGGCAACGCTGTACGCCGGGAAATCCCCGGCTGGACTCCACCCAAACCTTGGTTTTAGATTGGTGAGACTATATACAAAGAGCGGCTAAAAAGACTAAATATGCTTCCCCCGAAAAAGCGACGACTCAGAGGAGATTGATTCAAGTAATTAAGAGTCGTAATAAATCTGCCGATGTTACATATGATAATTTGTTCGACATACAGAATGATTCTGTGACTAGAAGTAATGAAACGAAACTCAAAAGCAAGAGATACAACACTAATATAGGGAAAAACTATTTTAATATTCGCGTAGTGGAACACTGGACTAGGCTACCAGCAACAGTAGTTAGTGTGAAAAGTATTCATAAGTTTTAAACTCGGTTAGTTAAATATTTTGAATCTACCTGCTATACCTAACAGTGTTTATTTCCAGGATGAAGTGATGCTGACGACTGGGAGACGTTTGTTTAATGACGAGAACATTAGGCTGTTGTGTTCGCTTTTCTTTTACACATCCGTAGAATAGATATTACATAGTGCATAGTCGTTCCTGTTCTGTCTCTTCTATAAAATTTCCATATCTGTTCGTTTTAACAAGCATGGTGTTCTCTCTTTCCCTGCGGCCCTGCCAGTTAAACCGGTTGGTGTGGTGGGTGGGGGAGAGCCTTCCTCTTTTCTATCGTTTTTTCTTACACTTTGGTTAGATCTTAGTGGAATTAGCCTTTTTTTTTTCTTTTTTTTTTCCAGCAGATAACTTCGTCAAAGGCCAACAGGCCTCCTGTTATCTGTACTTCCGATGTAACATTGCGGCCAGGAGTTTTATCCACCCCCGTCCTGCCAACCCGTCTGTGGCAGAGTCGCATTCACGAGCACAGAAGTTGCCTTCTATGCATTTCTGTCTAAAAATATCCCTTTAACTTAGGGCTTGTACTAATGGATAAAGCAATAGTAATACTAATTTGAAGGTCTGACTCTGATAACATGAATATATCACATTTATTATTTAATAACTATTGTTTCTTTTATAAAATCAAGCAAGTAAATTAAAAATGTATATATGATTTCACTCCACGACTACCTGTACACACACACCACAAAGCCAGCCAAGAGACAGGACGTGTGTGCTGGGCAATCCCCAGGTCCTGTCATCCCCCTTTACTGCTCTTTAACCAGCCCATACCCCACTGACCAGGCTAATGTATGGCCCGGCCTGCACTGTAGGTGCAGGGAATCTTTGAACGAACGAACGAACGAACGACTTCCTGTAGGCCTGAACCAGCGAACACAAAGAGTGAACAAGTTCGAAGCATTCATGTTACCAGGAGAGAGAGAGAGAGAGAGAGAGAGAGAGAGAGAGAGAGAGAGAGAGAGAGAGAGTAATGGGTGCCTGAGAATTATGGAGGAATAAGGTGAAGTGAGGTGCCCAGCACAGTTAAACAGGGATTTTTCCTTTCGTTTCGGTCGGCTTTTTATACCTAAGTGACCAAATGAAGATAAATTATGAATGATATAATAACTGGATGACGAAGTGGTAATAGGATCTGGCTAATGGTTGTGTGGTCCAGGGTGTGCAGTGGTAAGGCTAATTCCAGGCAACGGTCGCTGTTAAAAAAGTGGAATATTAAGTCCCATTTATTGTAAATATCTCCATGTACTGTATATGAGTTTGCAGTACGTCTATGCCTCTATGGACCTGCTTTCGCCTAATGAATCTATTTTTCTCAATGGTCATTTTCACCACTCGGAGCAAAATCCCCCATGGACCTTTTCTCCCTAATGATTTATTTTTCTCAAAGACGCCTACTTTTTAACGTAAACCTATTTTCCCCATTGACGTATTTTCTCCCTATGGACCATTTTTTTCCGTCGACCTTGAATCTCTCCATGGATGCAGGTTTCCTACTTGGACGTATACCCATGGACATATTTTTCACAATGAACACATTTTTCCCATAAGCCTATTTTCCGACGTGGAGATTTATCACCCACTGCTCAGTGTGCAGTTCAAACACAGACCTCTTAACCAACAGACGTAATGCACTACGGACCTGGCCACTTGGCGCTCGCCTCCACTTACTGACTCAGGAGCTTGATGTGGACCCCAGTGACTGTGACAAGTTGGTGCTTAAAAATATAGCGCCTTGGGAGCCATCCGGCTTTACAGTCGATGTTACATGGCTCCCAGCACCAAAGGCCAAGGCGCCGGAGGCGGAGGTCCACCACTTGTTTCGTAAGATCATTGTTCGTCACTTGGGGTCCCATCAATTGTACACCGACGGCTCCAAGTCGAGTGAATGTGTGGGTGCAAGTGTGTGGTCGACTGAATGTGCCCTCAGGTATCGGTTGCCGACTCATACATCTGTGTTTACTTCAGAACTTTTTGCTATTGACAAAGCCATAGACTATGCTCTCAATTCTAGACATGACTCATTTGTCATATTTTCAGATTCAAAATCAGCCCTTCAGGCAATTGCATCTTGCACTACGGACTCTCATGAGATCCAGGGCCGCATCGTTAATAAGTTGCATTCATGCAACAAGTCATTCACGCTGATCTGGGTGCCTGGTCATTGTCGTATCTACGGCAATGAGCAGGCTGACTTACTTGCAAAGGCGGCTGTGGAGCTCGAGGAGACTTGGGACGTTCCTCGTGATCTACGGTCGAGTCTATCTCTCGGAAAGAAATCAATAAATCTTCTGTGGCAAGGTCAGTGGACCAGACTAAATATTCCAACTTGTAAGCCGTACCTGGGCGACTGGGACACTGCCAACCGTCCCAGTCGCCTAGAAGAAAAAGTGTTGGCACGGCTACGGCTGAATGCCACCATTGTAACCCACATAAAACCATATATGGAAAGACGCTTCCCACCGCACTGTGACATCTGTAATGCGGTGTTATCTATTAGTCATATCATCCTGCGCTGTCGGCGATTTATTCGTGAACGTGCTTCACTTATAAATTACTGCGGCGCAGTAGACGTCCCCTTCACCCTTTCCACCATCCTGGGTGATGGGGACATTGTTATGACTGATAAATTGATGGCTTTCTTGAGAGAGACCGGACTGATCAGAGTGATGTGACTTTTTTACTGCGTGGTTATGGTTTTTATGAACAGTAAATATGTATATATTGTAATATTAATTAGGGTTGACAGTTGACATATTTTAAATAGTTCCTCCTCCCACCGATCTATTTCTAATATAGATGTCCCCTACATTAAGCCAAGTTCCTCGCCTGACAGTCACCAGCTGATGAGTGCAAGTGTGCAATATAGGAAGGTATTGGGCACTTGCAGTCGATGGTGGTCTGCTGGGCGAGGTTCTTCACTTTTTGTACAAATTATGTAAATACATTATATTATCTTGCTTAAGTTGTTCTAATTAGGGACGACAGCTGACGTATATGGAAATGTTCCTGACTCGTCTGGTTCCCTTTCATATATTGATGTCCCCTATATTAGGTTGTGCCTCGACTGACAGTCACCAGGTGATGAGTGCAGGTATGTAATGTAGAAAGGCATTACATATCTGCAGTCGATGGTGTTCTGTTAGTCGAGGTATTTTTACCATTAGTGTAGGTCTAGCTATTTGTCTCTGTAGGATTTAGTATAGATTAGCGATTTGTCTGTTAGGTGATTAGTTTTAGGGTCTTTAGATTAGTGTGTCTTTATATTATAAGGTATAAAACATATAAAACCAAGAAAAAATTGAAAAAATAAAAGTGCAAAGGAATAAATAAATAAGATTAAAAATATTATATATATATGTACGTTTGCATGAAAAAGTGTCTGTATGTATGCATGGAAGTGTGTGTGTGTGTGTGTGTGTGTGTGTATGTATATATATATGTTTGTATATATATGTATATATATTTAAATGTATATACATATATATATATATATATATATATACCCATGGCCTTAATAACCAGGGGCTTCGGCCCCGATGGTTGATAGGCCGGGAAAAAAAAAAAAAAAAAAAAAAAACTACGGACCTGTTGTAACTCACTGGAGCCATATACCCGCTTCGGCATGATGCCAGAATACTATCCCTCCGTGGACCGATTTTCCACACACTGATCTATTCCCAGCTCGGACGTATTCGCTTAACTGACCAATTCCCAGAGGCTGTTTTCCCACTACCCGTCCATCTACCTACACACCCACCCATCAACGCACATACCCACAACCTAAGTATAGTATGTCTCAAATAGGATGATATAAAGCCGTCTCTTGCCTTGTCCTACTGGTCACCTCCACCACCCACCCCACTTATATAATGCCCGAACTCCACTCCACCCCACTTAACCAACCCAACATCCCCTTCCCTCCCTCTCGCTCACCCACTTCACCTAACCCGCCTGTGAAACCTCCATCCTACACTAACCTATCCACCCACCCAGTCACCAACCTACCAACCCGCATACCATGCTCCACAAGTCGGATGACTCGAAGTTCTACCATAGATGGGCAGTACCGAGGTACAAAAGTACCGAGTTACAATTCGAATACCGGTAGCAGTAGTGACACTACTTTTTTCGTCATGTACTGAAAGTGGTACCGACGGTACATTTTTAAGCATATTTTGTCGGTACTCTGTACCGGTACATTGTATTCACTCATCGTGTGATAAAAAAAAAAAAAATTTTGAGGACCGCATATGGTCAGTATGGTAGTATCATTCTGAATTTGGCGCGTGTTGTCTCTGCGCCCGGCGGCTGGGTGTGATGTGGTGTAGGGTGCGATGTGGGGTATGGTGTGCTCAGTGGCGTATATAGGGGGTGGTGGCCTTTTGCCCCGGTAGGCCTACACATTTACAGTTCTAAATACGTATACAAAACATTTGCCCATATGGCATAGGCTCCATGAATTGGTTGGTATAGAAACTATAAACTTCCCTTATCGCTTGTTATAAAATGATCGTTGTAACTAGCAACCTGCATTTTTGAAGAGAAGAATTGAGCACTCTCTCTCTCTCTCTCTCTCTCTCTCTCTCTCTCTCTCTCTCTCTCTCTGTGTCATTAATGCGAGTTTCAGTTTTATTTTCTAAATGTTTAATATAAAAATGAACATTGCAACTTCCAGGAATAAAGGAATCAACAATTGTATATTATTATCTAGCATTTTTATTTAATACATACTGGGTACTGTCGAATTCCCTAATTAAATATTTTCCAAACAGCTCATTTTTGCTTTAGCCAAGATACATAAGCCTCTTTATATTGTTTTGCCAGTGTATATCAAATTAGTGCAATATATCCCTCCTGAGGCCTCAAAATGCCCCTAAAAATGCTTGATTTTCAAAAAATTTCCTGGGGGGGGGGAACGCTTACAGCGCCCACCCAGACCCCCAGCTGTGGAAGCTCGCTTCTCTCTTTCCCCCTTAAAAAAAATCCTGTGCCCCCCCCCCCTTTTCATGGACCTACACGCGCCACTGGGTGTGCTTTTTTTTTTTTTTTATCACTTGTCTGTCCTTTTTCTTGTTGAAACATCTGGCTTATTGTGCATGTCATGACACGATGTAGTCATAAAATTGTGTTTATTTTGATAAAAACTAAACTAGGTGTCAAAGAATGTGAATTACAGTGGCCACTTAAAGTTTAGCGATCTATGTATTGAAAGTAAAGGACTGAACGGTCGTAAAACCTTATACTTTAGTCACCCCATAGTTAATGTGACGACAATTTTCTGACAACATCTTTCATCTCTCCTCAGGCCCAGCTCTGCTGAGACTGGTCTCTGGGTCCTCAGTGTGGTAAAAAAAAAAAAAAAAAAAAAAAAAAATCAATACTGAGCAAGTTTATTTATATTCATGTACCGAGAACCGAGTACCGAGTCGGTATTCGGTACTTCTTTTTTTTTTTTGTAACGGTACCGGTAGTGGCACTACAATTTTTGGCAAGTACCGGTACCGTTACCAACGGTACTTTCTGTGTACCGGGTGCCCACCTCTGAGTTCTACTGAGAGAGAGAGAGAGAGAGAGAGAGAGAGCGAGAGAGAGAGAGACGGCGTTACACTAGAGTTGACTTTCACCCCGCTTATCTCTGTCTGTCGGTAGAAAATATCTTTACAGGCACGTTGCCAGGCCGATAAATGGGTAGATATAGGCTTCATTCTGGCTATATACAAATGATTTTATGCGTTACAGGTAAATGTAGTGCTCGAACTTAACAGGGATTTTTTCCTTTGGCTGGCGACAAACGAGTTTATTTATCCCAGGAGAACGTCTCGTAGGACAAACGAAAGATAGGTTTATTGAGTAACACCAGCTGACTTTGTCAAATCATTAGCTAGGATGAGTACTTTCTGTTAAATGCCTTATGTTCGTTTTTTTTTTTCTCTCTCTCTCTCTCTCTGGTTGGCACCTGGAGATTTGTGGCAAACTTCAGAGTATTTTTCTTATTAACTGGATATCCTACGCTGGACAGTGAGGCAAATCACTTTCTTAGGCACAGCTTTTTGTTAAATCAACAGCATTTATCTCCTAATTCATTATTCCTCTGATAGCAGTCCTTAAAAAAAAAAAAAATATTTATCACAAAGCAACGCAAGTTCTAGTGACTGATGGAAGAAATATTCATATTATGGGCCTGTTTTCAATGAAGCACGGAGGAATCCAGGGTTTCTCATCCCCTGCACTTCCCTGCGCCAGTCTGCCTCGACCTCATTTCTCCAAAATTCACGGGCGCCCATCATACACGCTCTCTCTCTCTCTCTCTCTCTCTCTCTCTCTCTCTCCTGGTAACATGAATGCTTCGAACTTGTTCACTCTTTGTGTTCGCTGGTTCAGGCCTACAGGAAATCGTTCGTTCGTTCGTTCGTTCAAAGATTCCCTGCACCTATAGTGCAGGCCGGGCCATACATTAGCCTGGTCAGTGGGGTATCGGTTGGGACTTTTATGCATGGTCACGGGGACTTTGATGGATGGTTGCGGAGAGAAAGGACGTGTGCTGATCTCTCCTCTAGCTGCAGGGTTGCCTCACCGGCGTTAGCTTTTTCTTTTTTCGCCACTAGGGCGTTTTTCAATAAAGTTAGGTTAGCTAGAACTAATTTTCCTCCCTGGCCTTAGTAGATATAGTAGGTGTCTATATCTAATTTCTGAGATTGCCTTTGCTTACTCACCTCTGGAGTGTACCCCCCCCTGATCGCTCTGGGGTGTGAGTCACATACAGGCGCGTCCTCCCGAGAGTGGTTTGAGAGGGTAATCTCAGCCTAGGTGGGTCTTCCCCAGGTACTTTGCCCCTTGGTCGTTTTTCTCTCTCTTCCCACTTCCCCTTCACGGGGGAAGTGGTAGCTATGATGGACCCCCCCTACTGCCTCCCCCCCTTCAGGGGGGGAGGTAGTCCTGACGACATCCCTACCGTGACTGACCGGCCCCAGACTGACGGACGCCAGACTCGTTCCCCGCTTGACATCCCTGTAAATAACGCGACCTTCGTAACTCTTCATGCTCTAGGTTCTACTCCCCCGTCCAGACTCAGTCCCTTCATTGTCAAGAAGGTGACTGACCACTGTGCGGGCGAGGTGGAACAAGTAAAAAAACTTGGAAATGGAGACCTCCTTGTTAAGACGTTCAACTCTCAAGTTAAAGACTTGCTAAAGCTGCGTAAGTTTCACTGCCATGATATCGAGGCCAAGATCCCAACATCCATGAATTCCTGCAAGGGTGTTATCACTTGCAGGGATCTCATGGTGATGAGTGAGGAAGAAATCATACAGGAACTTGCTCAGCAGGATGTAATTGATGCCAGATTCATCACTCGTTATCAGGAAGGCGTAAGGACGAAGACAGCCACTGTTATCCTCACTTTTGGCAAAGTTTTGCTACCTACAAATGTCAAAGTAGGATATGAAATTGCAAATGTAAGACCGTACATCCCGAATCCCATTTCGTTGTTCAAAATGTCAGCTCTATGGAGATCATGAAAAGGCTTGTCGGGCTTCCAACATCGTGTGTGGCAAGTGTGCGGCTGTAGGTCACTCTGCTGACAACTGTACATCGGAGACTGGGTGCTGCTTTCACTGTAAGGATGCTCACTCCACTTCCTCGAGGGTTTGTCCCAAGTGGAAGGAGGAGAAAGAGGTCTGCACTGCGAAAGCGACTGAGGGCATTTCCTTTTACGATGCAAGGAAGAAGGTGAAGGAGTTGCATGCAACTCCCAAGCCTAATATCTCCTATGCATCGGCGGTTGTGTCCCGTCCCGTGATGTGCACCGTTGAGACACAGACTGACCTATCATTCGCTCCTCATGCCCCACGCCCTACTTCTCAGTCTAAGCCTCCTGTACGTTCCAACTCTCTTACGGACATCCCTGTTGCTACATCATACTCTCAGGCTGCCGCTGCTCCTTCGCAGTCAGTGCGGCCAAAACAGAAGCCTGACAAAATTAATTT
This sequence comes from Coenobita brevimanus, assembly GCF_032717465.1. NCBI lineage: Eukaryota > Metazoa > Arthropoda > Malacostraca > Decapoda > Coenobitidae > Coenobita > Coenobita brevimanus. The sequence continues at coordinate 27,876,920 of NC_137063.1, read as the reverse complement.
GATCACCCTCACTAAGCAGTCACGTCCTCATGTCCTTCCCGCTCCTGGTCCAGCGAGGGAGAGAAAGAATAGCTCTTCCTCGGTGGAGTCTGGGAGCCTTATCATTGACGAAAATATGGAAGTCTCCATGAACAAGAACCGGGAATGGTCCCCCGGTAGCCACTCGCCTGGACGCGGGGGGGCATAAAAAAACTAAGCACACTGGCCACCCTCGAAAATCTTAAACCGCCGCATTCACTATACTACAGTGGAATTGTAGAGGTATTGGGAATAAGTTACATAATATAGCTATCTTGCTTTCACAACACAGGCCAGACGTTGTTTGTTGACAGGAGACACGCCTGGAGGATCATCCTGATCCTCCACAGTTCAGACACTACCACTCGTATAGAAGATATGAAGGTCACGGAGTTGCCATTTACACCCACAAATCACACCCACAAACGGAAGTGATCCTAAATTCTACTCTGGAAGCGGTCGCGTGCAGAGTAAAATTTAATATCACGTATCTGTCTATTTGCTCTCTGTAGTGTCCTCCACATGGCCCCATTGATAGTGATGCTTTAAATTCACTAGTGGAACATCTCCCTGGGAATAAGTTAGTGTTGGGCGATTTTAACGCCCATCACTATCAATGGGGTAGCTTGAGGATCGATGGTCATGGGGAGCAAGTAGCTGACCTAATACTACAGTCCAACCTCTGTCTTCTGAACGATGGTAGAGCGACTCGTGTAGATGGTCGTACTGGTAACCTTTCGGCCATTGACTTATCTTTGGCCTCCCCTGGTATACATCAAGATCTCTCATGGGACCCTTACGACGACTCCTTGGGAAGTGATCATTTACCCATCTGTCTTTCTTATACACGGGACATCATTTCGGACCCTCCACCTCCAAAATTTAACTATAAGAAAACAGATTGGGGATCCTTCTCAAGGATCGCTAATTTAGATATATCTGGGGAGACCATAGATGTTAAGGTCGCAAATATAACTACTTCCATATTACACGCAGCTGAGGCTGCTATTCCCAAGACTTCTACAGTTCATGCGAAGCATAGAGCACATTGGTGGATGCCGGATTGCCGACAAGCATTAAGAAAACGCAATAGGGGATACAGGATTTTTGATAGCCAGCCCACTGAGGAAAATTTTATTCCATACAAACAGGCACGGGCTGAGGCAAGGAGAATAATAAGAAGGGCTAAACGTGACTCCTGGCGGTCCTTTGTGTCCACGGTGACTCGTACAACACCATTACATAAAGTCTAATCCACTATAAGATTATTAAATAATAAACGCCCATACTTCCCTGTGACCACCTTGCAGGTGAATAACACCACCTATGACGAGCGCGTGGACATTGCTAACATCCTCACAAGGAGCTTTTCTCATGTAAGTAGCTCAGCCAATTATAACCCGCGTTTCCAACATCATAAACGCACGGCTGAGCTACAGATATTAGACTTTGCCACAGAAGACGTAGACTTCCCGTACAACCAACAGTTTACGCTAGATGAACTGCCCCTTGCCCTTAAATCCTGTAAAGACACCAGCCCTGGACCAGACACCATCACGTACGGTATGATCCAGTATCTTAATCAGGACAACCTGATTAAGATGTTAGCATTGTACAATGAGATTTGGGCGTCTCGAACGTTCCCAAACTCATGGCACTTTGCGCACGTCATACCGATACCCAAAGAGGCTGGTCGTCTTATGAATCCCACTTCATTTCGTCCTATTGTGTTGACTTCTTGTCTATGTAAGGTCATGGAACATATGGTTAACAATAGGCTTCTTTTTGTTTTAGAGTCGAAGAATTTGTTAAATGATCAACAATGTGGCTTCCGTAAATACAGAAGTTCACTAGATCATTTAATGAATTTGGAGCATTGTATTGCAGAGGCATTTGCCAATAAAGAATTCGTGATAGGGGTGTTCTTGGACATCCACAAAGCCTATGACATGACCTGGCGACACGGTATACTAATGAAGTTCTATGCTTATGGTTTAAGAGGAAATTTGCCTGTTTTTATTTCAAATTTCTTAAGGGACAGAACTTTCTCTGTCAAATTGCCCTGTAACTTAACATCGGATATATTTATCCAGGAAAACGGGGTGCCACAGGGAAGTGTGCTTAGTCCTACTTTATTTAGTATTATGATCAATGATATTCTGTCGTCAGCTCCCATCCCGAGGAATCTTAAATACTCACTCTACGCTGACGATTGTGCAATATGGCACTCTTCCTGTAATGCACAATTTTCGGCTGGGCGGATTCAAGTAGCCCTTGACTCCATCCACCAATGGGCCTTGCAGTGGGGATTTAAGTTTTCCGTCCGTAAGTGTGCCGCTATAGTCTTCACTAATCGTAACATACCTAATTTGTGCTTAACTTTGGATAATCAGGCGGTACCTTTTCAAAATTCTGTAAAATTTTTAAGAATACATTTTGATCGAAGAATGAATTTTAAACTTCACGTTAATACTTTGCTTGCTCGTTAAATGTCCTGAAGTACCTAGCAGGTACTACCTGGGGTGCCGACAGAAAATCTTTATTAATGGTGTATAAGTCCCTTATTCGATCAAAGCTAGACTATGGCGCACAGGTGTATGGCTCGGCATCCGATGCCACGCTGAAAGGATTGGATGTGTTACAGAATAAATGTTTGTGAATGTGTCTTGAAGCCGTTTGGTGTACCCGTGTGGCTCATATGGAAGTGGAGGCGAATGTGCCTCCCTTCCGTATTCGCCGTGACCACCTGGCCTTGTTCTATAGTGTAAGGACATTTAGGAAAAGTAATATCGGCAATGTGGCCTGTACCCCCCTGCGTCAATACCACCACCTTCTGCGGGGGGTGCGTCGGCCACTTGCCGTTCGCCTCCACATACTGACTCAGGAGCTTGGTGTGGACCCCAGTGACTGTGACAAGTTGGTGTTAAAAAATATAGCGCCTTGGGAGCCACCTGCCTTTACTGTTGATGTTACATGGCTCCCAGCACCAAAGGCCAAGGCGCCGGAGGCGGAGGTCCACCACTTTTTTCGTAACATCATCATTCGTCACTTGGGGTCCCACCACTTGTACACCGACGGCTCCAAGTCGAGTGAATGTGTGGGTGCAAGTCTGTGGTCGACTGAATGTGCCCTCAGGTATCGATTGCTGACTCATACATCTGTGTTTACCTCCGAACTTTTTGCTATTGACAAAGCCATAGACTATGCTCTCAATTCTAGGCATGACTCATTTGTCATATTTTCAGATTCAAAATCAGCCGTTCAGGCAATTGCATCTTGTACAACGGACTCTCACGAGATCTAGGGCCGCATCGTTAATAAGTTGCATTCATGCAACAAGTCATTCACGCTGATCTGGGTGCCTGGTCATTGTCGTATCTACGGTAATGAGCATGCTGACTTACTTGCAAAGTCGGCTGTAGAACTCGAGGAGACTTGGGGACGTTCCTCGTGATCTACGGTCGAGTCTCTCTCTCGGAAAGAAATCAATAAATCTTCTGTGGCAAGGTCAGTGGACTAGACGAAATATTCCAACCTGTAAGCCGTACCTGGGCGACTGGGACACCGCCAACCGCCCCAGTCGCCTGGAAGAAAAAGTGTTTGCACGATTACGGCTTAATGCCACCGTTTTAACACACATGAAACCTTATATGGAAAGACGCTTCCCACCGCCCTGTGACATCTGTGATGCGGTGTTATCTATCAGTCATATCATCCTGCGCTGTCGGCGATTTATTCGTGAACGAGCTTCACTTATAAATTACTGCGGCGCAGCAGACGTCCCCTTCACCCTTTCCACCATCCTGGGTGATGCGGACATTGTTATGACTGATAAATTGATGGCTTTCTTTAGAGAGACCGGACTGATCAGAGTGATGTGACTTTTTTACTGTGTGGTTATGGTTTTTATCAACGGTAAATATGTATATATTGTAATATTAATTAGGGTTGACAGTTGATATATTTGAAATAGTTCCTCCTTCCACTGATCTATTTCTAATATAGATGTCCCTTACATTAAACCCTGTTCCTCGACTAACAGTCACCAGCTGATGAGTGCAAGTGTGCAATATAGAATGGTATTGGGCACTTGCAGTCGATGGTTGTCTGCTGGCCGAGGTTCTTCACTTTTTGTACAAAATATGTAAATACATTATACCATCTTGCTTAAGTTATTCTAATTAGGGCCGACAGCTGACGTATATGGAAATGTTCCTGACTCGTCTGGTTCCCTTTCATATATTGATGTCTCCTATATTAGGTTGTGCCTCGACTGACAGTCACCAGGTGATGAGTGCAGGTATGTAATGTAAAATGGCATTACATATCTGCAGTCGATGGTGATCTCTTGGTCGAGGCTTTTTTACCATTAGTGTAGGTCTAGTTATTTGTCTCTTAGGATTTAGTATAGGTTAGCGATTTGTCTGTTAGGTGATTAGTTTTAGGGTCTTTACATTAGGCATTTTAGTTTATAAGTAATATAAGGTTAAAAAAAATAAAAAAATAATAAAAATAAAATTACAAAAAAATAATAAAATAAAAATTATTATATATATATGTACGTGTGCATGAAAGTGTGTATGTTCATATGCATGGATGTGTGTATGTATGTATGTATGTATATATATATGTTCATATATATATGTATATATATATGTTCATATATATATGTATATATATGTTCATATATATATATATATATGTGCAAATGTATATACATGTATATATTTTGCCTTAATGACCAGGGGCTCCGGTCTCAATGGTCGATAGGGAAAAAAAAAAAAAAAAAAAAAAAGCATGGTCACGGAGAGAGAGGACGTGTTTTCATTTACTCTCTTCTCTAGTTTTCAGGGCTGCCTCACCGGCATTAGTTTTTTTTTTTTTTTTTCACCCTTCTGGTGACGTTTAGGACTAGCTAGTACTAATTTTCCTCCCTACCCTTGCTAGAGATATAGTAAGTGTCTATATCTATTTACTAAGATTGCCTTTGCTTACTCGCCCACGGAGGTTCCCCCCCACTGATTGCTCTGGGGTGTGAAGCAACACGGTCGGGCCTCCCTGGAGTGGTTTGAGAGGGCAATCTTAGCCATAGGTGTGTTGTCCTGGTTTTTTGTCCCTTGTTTGTTTTTTCTCCTTCTTCCCACTTCCCCCTTTAGGGGGAAACGGTCACTATGGCGGACGCCACTGCTGCCTCCCCCCCTTCAGGGGGGGAGGTAGTCCTGACCGACCCCCGACTGTCTCACGGACGGACTGCCCCCAGACTGAACGGCCCCAGACACGTACCCGCCTTGACATTCATGTACATAATGTCGAGTTTGTATTGATTCATGCAGTTGGTTCCACTCCCCTGTCCAGCCTCAATCCCTTCATCATCAAGAAGGTGATTGATGGATGTGCAGGAGAGGTGGAACAAGTGAAAAAACTTGCGAGTGGAGACCTCCTCGTAAAAACCATGAATTCAGGTCAGGTCAAGGATTTGCTTAAACTGAGGAAGTTCCATTGTCACGATGTCCAGACAACGATCCCCCACTCCATGAATTCCTGCAAGGGTGTTATCACCTGCAGGGATCTTGTGGTAATGGAGGAAGAAGAAATTGTACAGGAACTTTCTCAGCAAGATGTCAGAGAGGCGAGATTCATAACCCGTTTCCAGGAAGGCATAAGGACGAAGACAGCCACAGTAGTTTTGACCTTTGGCAAAGTATCTCTCCCTGCTAATGTGAAAGTAGGATATGAAATTATTAATGTGAGACCTTACATACCTAATCCCCTTCGTTGTGGAAAATGTCAACTCTATGGACATCATGAAAAGGCTTGTCGAGCTTCAAACGTAGTATGTGGCAAGTGCGCGACTGTAGGACATTCTGCTGACCGCTGTACATCAGAGACTGAATGTTGCTTCCACTGTAAGGATGCTCACTCCACTTCCTCTAGGGCTTGTCCCAAGTGGAAGGAGGAGAAAGAGGTCTACACAGTGAAAGCGACTGAGGGCATATAATTTTACGATGCTAGAAAGAAGGTGAAGGAGTTGCATGCAACTCCCAAGCCTAATATCTCCTATGCATCGGCGGTTGTGTCCCGTCCCGTGATGTGCACCGTGGAGACACAGACTGACCTTACCTTCGCTCCACATGCCACTTGCCCTACCTCTAAGTCTAGACCCCCTGTACGTTCCAACTCTCTTACAGACATCCCTGTCGCCACTTCTTACTCTCAGGCTGCCACTGCTCCTTCGCAGTCGGTGCGGCCAAAATCGAAGCCCGACAAGTCTGATAAGATTAATCTGACCACCCTCACCAAGCCGGCACGTCCTCATGTCCTTCCCGCTCCTGGTCCAGCAAGGGAGAGAAAGAATAGCTCTTCCTCGGTGGAGTCTGGGAGCCTTGTAATTGATGAGAATATGGAGGTTTCCATGAGTAAGCACCGGGATAGGTCCCCCGGTACAAAAAAAGACGAAGCACACTGGCCCCCAACGAAAATCTTAAACCGCCGCATTCACTCTATTACAGTGGAATTGTTGAGGTATTGGGAATAAGTTACAAGATATAGTAATCTTGCTGTCAATACACAGGCCAGACATTGTTTGTTTACAGGAGATGCGCCTGGAGGATCACCCTGATCCTCCACAGTTCAAACACTATCACTCGTATAGAAGATATGAAGGTCACGGAGTTGCCATATACACACACAAATCACACCCACAAACGGAAGTGATTCTAAATTCTACTCTGGAAGCTTTCGCGTGCAGAGTAAAATTTAATAACACATATCTGTCTATTTGCTCTCTGTACTGTCCTCCACACGGCCCCATTGATAGTGATGCTTTAAATTCACTAGTTGAACGTCTACCTGGAAATAAGTTAGTGTTGGGCGACTTTAACGCCCATCACTATCAATGGGGTAGCTTGAGGATCGATGGTCGTGGGGAGCAAGTAGCCGACCTAATACTACAGTCCAACCTCTGTCTTCTGAACGATGGTAGAGCGACTCGTGTAGATGATCGTACTGGTAACTTTTCGGCCATTGACTTATCTTTGGCCTCCCCTGGTATACATCAAGATTTTTTATGGAATCCTTATGACGACTCCTTGGGAAGTGATCATTTACCCATCTGTCTTTCTTATACACGTGACATCATTTTGGACCCTCCACCTCCAAAATTCAACTATAAGAAAGCAGATTGGGGGATCCTTTTGCAGATTGGGGATCCTTTTCAAGGATCGCCAATTTAGATATATCTGGGGAGACCATAGATGTTAAGGTCGCAAATATAACTACTTCCATATTACTACACGCAGCTGAGGCGCTATTCCCAAGACTTCTACAGTTCATGCGAAGCATAGAGCACATTGGTGGACGCCGGATTGCCGACAAGCATTAAGAAAACGCAATAGGAGATACAGGATTTTTGATAGTCAGCCCACTGAGGAAAATTTTATTGCATAAAAACAGGCATGGGCTGAGGCAAGGAGAATAATAAGAAGGGCTAAACGTGACTCCTGGTGGTCCTTTGTGTCCACGGTGACTCGTACAACACCATTACATAAAGTCTGGTCCACTATAAGATTATTAAATAATAAACGCCCATACTTCCCTGTGACCACCTTGCAGGTGAATAACACCACCTATGACGAGCCCGTGGACGTTGCTAACATCCTCGCCAGGAGTTTTTCTCATGTAAGTAGCTCAGCCAATTATGACCCGCGTTTTCAACATCATAAACGCACGGCTGAGCTACGGATATTAGACTTTGCCACAGAAGACGTAGACTCCCCGTACAACCAAAAGTTTACGCTAGATGAACTGCTCCTTGCCCTTAAATCCTGTAAAGACACCAGCCCTGGACCAGACACCATCACGTACGGTATGATTCAGCATCTTAATCAGGACAACCTGATTAAGATGTTAGCATTGTACAATGAGATTTGGGCATCTCGAACGTTCTCAAACTCATGGCACTTTGCGCACGTCATACCGATACCCAAAGAGGCTGGTCGTCTTATGAATCCCACTTCATTTCGTCCTATTGTGTTGACTTCTTGTCTATGTAAGGTCATGGAACGTATGGTTAACAATAGGCTTCTTTTTGTTTTAGAGTCGAAGAATTTGTTAAATGATCAACAATGTGGCTTCCGTAAATACAGAAGTTCACTAGATCATTTAATGAATTTGGAGCATTGTATTGCAGAGGCATTTGCCAATAAAGAATTCATGATAGGGGTGTTCTTGGACATCCACAAAGCCTATGACATGACCTGGCGACACGGTATACTAATGAAGCTCAATGCTTATGGTTTAAGAGGAAATTTGCCTGTTTTTATTTCAAATTTCTTAAGGGACAGAACTTTCTCTGTCAAATTGCCCCGTAACGTAACATCGGATATATTTATCCAGGAAAACGGGGTGCCACAGGGAAGTGTGCTTAGTTCTACTTTATTTAGTATTATGATCAATGATATTCTGTCATCAGCTCCCATCCCAAGGAATCTTAAATACTCGCTCTACACTGACGATTGTGCAATATGGCACTCTTCCTGTAATGCACAATTTTCGGCTGGGCGGATTCAAGTAGCCCTTGACTCCGTCCACCAATGGGCCTTGCGTGGGGATTTAAGTTTTCCGTCTGTAAGTGTGCCGCTATAGTCTTCACTAATTGTAACGTACCTAATTTGTGCTTAACTTTGGATAATCAGGCGGTACCTTTTCAAAATTCTGTAAAATATTTAGGAATACATTTTGATCGAAGAAAGAATTTTAAACTTCATGTTAATACTTTGCTTGCTCGTTGTGATAAACCGTTAAATGTCCTCAAGTACGTAGCGGGTACTACCTGGGGTGCCAACAGAAAATCTTTATTAATGGTGTATAAGTCCCTTATTCGATCAAAGCTAGACTATGGCGCACAGGTGTATGGCTCGGCATCCGATGCCACGCTGAAAGGATTGGATGTGCTACAGAATAAATGTTTGCGAATGTGTCTTGGAGCCGTCCGGTGTACCCGTGTGGCTCGTATGGAAGTGGAGGCGAATGTGCCTCCCTTCCGTATTCGCCGTGACCACCTGGCCTTGTCCTATAGTGTAAGGACATTTAGGAAAAGTAATATCGGCAATGTGGCCTGTACCCCCCTGCGTCAATACCACCACCTTCTGCGGGGGGTGCGTCAGCCACTTGCCGTTCGCCTCCACTTACTGACTCAGGAGCTTGGTGTGGACCCCAGTGACTGTGACAAGTTGGTGTTAAAAAATATAACGCCTTGGGAGCCACCTGCCTTTACTGTTGATGTTACATGGCTCCCAGCACCAAAGGCCAAGGCGCCGGAGGCGGAGGTCCACCACTTGTTTCGTAACATCATCATTCGTCACTTGGGGTCCCACCACTTGTACACCGACGGCTCCAAGTCGAGTGAATGTGTGGGTGCAAGTGTGTGGTCGACTGAATGTGCCCTCAGGTATCGGTTGCCAACTCATACATCTGTTTACCTCCGAACTTTTTGCTATTGACAAAGCCATAGACTATGCTCTCAATTCTAGGCATGACTCATTTGTCATATTTTCAGATTCAAAATCAGCCCTTCAGGCAATTGCATCTTGTACTACGGACTCTCACGAGATCCAGGCCGCATCGTTAATAAGTTGCATTCATGCAACAAGTCATTCACGCTGATCTGGGTGCCTGGTCATTGTCGTATCTGCGGTAACGAGCAGGCTGACTTACATGCAAAGTCGGCTGTGGAGCTCGAGGAGACTTGGGACGTTCCTCGTGATCTACGGTCGAGTCTCTCTCTCGGAAAGAAATCAATAAATCTTCTGTGGCAAGGTCAGTGGACCAGACTAAATATTCCAACCTGTAAGCCGTACCTGGACGACTGGGACACCGCCAACCGCCCCAATCGCCTAGAAGAAAAAGTGTTGGCACGGTTACGGCTTAATGCCACCGTTTTAACACATATGAAACCTTATATGGAAAGACGCTTCCCACCGCCCTGTGACATCTGTGATGCGGTGTTATCTATCAGTCATAACATCCTGCGCTGTCGGCGATTTATTCGTGAACGAGCTTCACTTATAAATTACTGCGGCGCAGCAGACGTCCCCTTCACCCTTTCCACCATCCTGGGTGATGGGGACATTGTTATGACTGATAAATTGATGGCTTTCTTGAGAGAGACCGGAATGATCAGAGTGATGTGACTTTTTTACTGTGTGGTTATGGTTTTTATCAACGGTTAATATGTATATATTGTAATATTAATTAGGGTTGACAGTTGACATATTTTAAATAGTTCCTCCTCCCGCTGATCTGTTTCTAATATAGATGTCCCTTACATTAAACCCAGTTCCTCGACTAACAGTCACCAGCTGATGAGTGCAAGTGTGCAATATAGAAAGGTATTGGGCACTTGCAGTCGATGGTGGTCTGTTGGCCGAGGTTCTTCACTTTTTGTACAAATTATGTAAATACATTATACTATCTTGCTTAAGTTATTCTAATTAGGGCCGACAGCTGACGTATATGGAAATGTTCCTGACTCGTCTGGTTCCCTTTCATATATTGATGTCTCCTATATTAGGTTGTGCCTCGACTGACAATCACCAGGTGATGAGTGCAGGTATGTAATGTAGAAAGGCATTACATATCTGCAGTCGATGGTGATCTCTTGGTCGAGGCTTTTTTACCATTAGTGTAGGTCTAGTTATTTGTCTCTTAGGATTTAGTATAGGTTAGCGATTTGTCTGTTAGGTGATTAGTTTTAGGGTCTTTACATTAGGCATTTTAGTTTATAAGTAATATAAGGTTAAAAAAAATAAAAAAATAAAAAAATTATAAAAATAAAATTACAAAAAAATAATAAAATAAAAATTATTATATATATATGTACGTGTGGATGAAAGTGTGTATGTTCATATGCATGGATGTGTGTATGTATGTATGTATGTATATATATATGTTCATATATATATGTATATATGTGTAAATGTATATACATGTATATATTTTGCCTTAATGACCAGGGGCTCCGGCCTCAATGGTCGATAGGCAAAAAAAAAAAAAAAAAAAAAAGTATGGGCTGGTTAAAGAGCAGTAAAGGGGGATGACAGGACCTGGGGATTGCCCAGCACACACGTCCTGTCTCTTGGCTGGCTTTGTGGTGTGTGTGTACAGGAAGTCGTGGAGTGAAATCATATATACATTTTTAATTTACTTGCTTGATTTTATAAAAGAAATAATACAGTTATTAAATAATAAATATGATATATTCATGTTATCAGAGTCCGACCTTGAAATTAGTATTACTATTGCTTTATCCATTAGTACAAGCTCTAAGTTAAAGGGATATTTTTAGACAGAAATGCATAGAAGGCAACTTCTGTGCTCGTGAATGCGACGCTGCCACGGACGGGTTGGCAGGACGAGAGTGGATAACAACACCTGGCTGCAGTAGTACTGGTACTCTTAATGCGAGACTGTCTTCCTCATCCCTAAGTATTCTACTTAAGTAGTATCATGGGCAATTGCTATATTACCTTGCTTCCATACCTATGGAATAACAACTTAATGTACCGCTCTCCCAGTCATCATCATGAGGAGCGTGGGGGAATGGGTCTCCACCGCTGCATCAACACACTCTTCTGTCCGAGGTAGTAACACAGACAACTCAGCCTCGCGTTCTTCCTCACTCACCGCAGAACCAATCAAAGCTGCAGTCTCTAGATCAAATCTCTGCATTTCAGCCAACCCTAGACCAGCATTACTCTGTGGGGAGCCCTCAGCCTTAGAGTCACTGAACAGAGCAAAGACTATCGGCAAGGAGAATATAATCTGGTACCTCATTAGTATAATATCATTATCGACACAGGGTATTGCCGTCATGGCTCTAGTTACGGCACAGGCGGGGGGACAGTGTAGGGCATTCTACCTCCAGTTGTTTTGCCATATCCTTATCTGTGGGACTTTTTAATACACAGGGAACTGCACTTACTTGTAATCCTGCGAAGTCATTACCCAAAAGAAATATGACCCCTTTTACAAGTAACCGATTCATGATGCCCACACGTACTAGATCTGTAACTAATTCTGACTAGAGCCAGGGAGACAAACACAGGACCAGCTATTCCCAACACATTTATCAGATTCAGCTACATCTAAGAGCCCCTTCAACATAAGAGACTGTGAAGCACTTGTGTCTCGGGGTATTGTTGCTTCCTTACTATTTTCACCATCAGTTGACACTAATCTTTTAGAAATCAAACTAGCAAATAGGGTGTCTTGGGAGGAGTCACTTTGCTTACTGTATGAGAGAAGATGATCTGATGGAGTCTCAAAACCAACTTCACAGTTTCCTGGTGGCTGCATTGTCCCAGTCTCGCTAGTGTCCAGTGCGAGCTTTACAGGAATCTGGTTATCAAGAACTGTCTGCTCCACTCTGGTCTTAAAGTCATCAGGCACCTGCTGACGATGTGTTAGACTACCATTTATCGTATTTGGTGCTTGTCCACTTTCATCATTAGCAGTCCCCCCAGTGTTTATGAGAGCAATAGATTTAGCTCTGCGACTTCCTCTCAGCTTCCTCCAGCACTCTTCCTCTATATGACCATTCCTATTTCAAGACTGACAAAACTTGGAACTTATTACCAGTCCTTTGACAACAAGTCCCCACTGCCTTTGGTGGAACTAAAATGCCCTGGCGTTACAGTTTTTTTTTCCAGTAAAGTAATCTAATTTCATCTTAACTGGTTTGCAAGAAGCAGAGTTTACAGAGTCTAACTGGTCCACCCTCCCATACCTACCAAATGAAAGAGGCTTCGAATCATCTTTGTAAATAATACTATAATTATCTGCCACAACAGCTGCCTCAGCCAGGTTATCTATCCCTTTCTCAACTAGGTGAGTGGCAGCATCCTTGGCAGTATTCCTAGAGAAGTTCTCCATGATCAAAAGTTTTCTCAACTTAGTAAAATCCTTGTGAATTTTCCTAGAGTGTAGCCACAGATCAAATAAGTACTGCAGAACTTTCGCATATTCCCCATTAGTTTGACCTTTTTGTTTGTAAGTGGTTCTAAACTTGAGCCTGTAAGCCTCTGGTACATGTTTATAAGTCTTAAGAATTGCTTCTTTTACCTCCTCATAATCAGCGCACTAGTCGACCGATAAAGTAGTATAGGTTCTTGTGTCTTGTCTTTAAGTGCATTCTGTAATAATATTAACCAAGAGTTTCTAGGCCAGGAAAGACGACCTGCCACTTTCTCAAACATTTGGCAGTATTTGATGATATATTGCTCACCAAAGGGAGGGACCACCTTACATTTCTGACAACATCTAAAGATTCTTTAGAGAAGACGCCACGAGAGCTAGGTGAACCGCCAAGTTGCCTCAGTCTCTTTTCCCGTTGTTTCATTTACGCTTCCTGTTGTTTCATATGAACTTGTATGTACTTAGGTTGTCTCAGCCGAAATCTGGCTAACTCAAGCTGTATGTTGTCTCCAGTATTTGAGTTATTAACATAGATATTCAGAGCGGTATCGCTGTAAACAGGTGACTCTTATTCCAATATCACGGGATTCTGATCATCATCATCACTGTAAATAAATGGTTCTTGTTCCCGAAGCTGAAGGCCAGTTGGGGTAGGATCAGCTTCAACATCTTCACTCACGCTAACCATTGATTCCTGAATCAGGTTAAGTAAATTGAGTTTATTAATGTTACTGGGAAAGATCACACTTAAGACTCAGAGTTAGTAAGATCTTCCACCTCAGACGGTCTAGGCCTGTGATTCTCAAACGGGAGGTGATTTGGCTCCCAGGGGAGGAATTTCAACTATGAGGGGAGGGATTTCAGTCAGGGGAGGAAATGGGGAGGAATTTCGGTCAGGGGAGGAACTCCAAACTGGGAAGGAATGTACTCTGCACACTGCATATGAAATACCAATATACACAACTGTTAGAGCAATCATGAATTAACGGTTCACAAAATAAAGCTGCTGCTTCAGACTTAATCCCGTTTGGGACTATTCAGTTATTGAGGTTTGAAAAGCATGCCCATGTTAATATGATGCACGGGTGGCATTTGATAGCTGTGGTTATTACAAGTTGCCAACAACTGGCGGTCTGGACGTGATGGTCCGGACCACTGATACGCTGGATAGGGCATGCCGTAGGCGGCTGAAGCCTGTGCGCAGTGGCGGCTGCCATCTTGGTGGTCTCATTGAGCCCAAGCGCCCACGTGTATGATATATACACGTAACACGACCCGAAAAACGGAGAACTTCCATCGGAGCTGAGCCACCTACGTTATTAATTTGGGAGTTTCTCATTTACTGCCTTAAATAGAGTTACTGGTAATGAAAAACCCATTACTATACCATTGCCACCCTTGTCATAATATGAATGACGCCAGTCTGATCACTATCAGTGTCCTGTCGGTAAATTCCTGATTAGCCAGATGAGTCTAAGCCAGCCTTTTTCGTGCGCTCATGTATTATTTTAGTTTATGGCCTTTTTTTATAACTCAGATTGCACACAATCACAGTTTATTAAGACCAGATGCCAAATATCCGAGATCATTGCGCATAAATAGGTGTAACTGACGAAGTTATATATCGGTGGAGTGGTGAAAGATCGCATATAACGCAATACAATAGTCATAACCATGATCCAAGTAGGGGAGGTCAGCCAGACAGCGCGCTGCGTGAGCCCGCGTGACGTCACATCAGCCCTTTGGCGGGCGGGTTCAGCTTGTCTCATTCCGTTCATGGTAACTCCCTAAAGAAGGAAAAAAATGTGTAGAGACCTTTTCATCTGCATTCAGAAAATCAGATGTTAATTTATCTGATGATATTTTGTGCTTGTTTACCAAACTTTGTATATATTATAAGATCCGATCCCTTAACAAGCTGATAGCAATCGAAAAAGCAAATAAACAAACAAGCAGGTCAGGGACTAGGAAGAAAATGAAACTGATCATGGTAACAGAGAGAGAGAGAGAGAGAGAGAGAGAGAATGAATGAATGGGGACACCATGATCTAGACACCACAGCATCAAGCCCTAGGAGAGAGAGAGAGAGAGAGAGAGAGAGAGAGAGAGAGAGAGAGAGAGAGAGACAGACAGACAGACAGACAGACAGAGAATGAATATTATACACACCAATAATGATGGTTGTATTTTTTCACACTAATAAATGATGGGAATTACATTGATCTCTTCATTTATCCGTCTAAGAGCCATCATAAACGTTGCTTGCGTGATAGATAGATAGATAGAGAGAGACAGTTAGATAGATAGATAGATAGATAGATAGAGAGAGAGAGAGAGAGAGAGAGAGAGAGAGAGAGATGAGTGTGAATATGATCGAATGTGTATTTGTGTGTGGAGGTGTTTGTTATTTTCTTTTCCTTAGTGGTATCGCTACCCCACCTTGGTGGGAAGGTGCGATTAAGATAAAGCAAAAAATATAGATAGATAGGTAGATAGGAGAAGCTCAAATTAAGTCCTGCTTTGGAATGTTACAGGCGGACAATAATGTGATTTATTGACGTATTGACTATGGTTATGGTAAATGACTATAAAGACATAAAATATACTGCAGGAGAGATGAAGCTATGAATGAAGCAGTGTGGTCGAATCTCAGATAGCGCGTCCAGGTCGACGCCAGCCAGCCAGCCTGGAAAGCAAGGATTGGGAAGGCAATGGGGCACGTGTGACGTCATGCAGGCGGGGATTCCCACCTGTCTGGCTGACCTCCCCTACTTAGATCATGGTCATAACATAATCCACCATATATCAAATTGAAAGTAAATGAGAATAAGAGTAAAGTGATGAAGTGTACGAGGTTGATAGATGGTAGGGGGATGAATATAGTTTTGAATGGTGAGTTGCTTGAGGAGGTAGATTGTTTTAAATATCTAGGGTCACATGTTGCTGTGGATGGAAGAATAGATGCAGAAGTGAAGTTTAGAATAAATGAAGTAGGAAAGGTGCTGGGAGGAATGAAAAAAGTGTTTAAATGTCGTTCGCTTAGAATGGATGTAAAGAGAAGGCTGTATGAGGGTGTTGTGGTACCGACTGCGTTATATGGGGCTGAAACATGGAATATGGGTGTAGCAGAGAGGAAAAGTTTGAATGTAATGGAGATGAGGTGTCTGAGGAGTATGTGTGGAGTGACGCGTATGGATCGGGTGCGAAATGATGAAGTGCGAAGGAGAACTGGAGTTGTTCGGGAGATGGCTGGTAGAGTTGAGCAGAGGGTGTTGCGATGGTTTGGGCATATGGAGAGAATGGATAATGAGCGATTGGTGAAAAAGATAACTAGATCTGATGTGAGAGGTGTAAGGCTGAGAGGAAGACCACGAATAGGATGGATGGACAGTGTGAAGAGAGCGCTGGATGCGAGAGGGATGTCTGTTGAGCAAGGAAGAGTGACTGTGCGTGACAGAAATAAATGGAGAGAAATTGTGAATGAATAAGTGATGACGCAGCCCTGAGGGGATATTCTCCCGCATTTGGTCTGATCAGCTAGTCAGGTCAGGTGCGGGTAAGGGGATGGGTCTGTTATGATGTGGCAGGGGTAAACCAGTTCTGCTGTCGGGCCCTGCTGCGGATGTCACTGATTGCATTGCGCAGTTGACCCTTGTGCGGTGTGCTGCGGTGAAGATCTGTCCGTTCTCCCCTTTGGGGCTAAGATGCGAATGAATGTGTTTGAATGGATGAGTAAATGGGGAGTGTGTCGTCCTGTCTCGGCTACCTCCCTTTCCTTGGGGGAAGCAGCCTAGGTATATAGATAGATAGATATCAACAGCGTCCACAATTACTCATGCTTGAATGGGATCAACCTGGACAGTTGTTTCATAAGTGATGGTCCATTCATCTCCGTGAAGCTCTTGGCCAGATGATGCATCCTAATTTTGATATAACAAGATGTGATACATTTGATCACTGCAAATAAATTATTATGATCCTCTGGACAGTCCAGCATTTGCCTATGCAACCTCACAAATAGTTGCTGCCGTCCAACATCAACACGACGGTAGCAAGCACAGACGCAATGTGCAGTGACTGTGGCAAGGCACCCTGCGAAAAAATCAGCATCCTTTGCAAACAACATTCCGCAGTTTCGCACACTCTTACCACTGATTATCAAAACAGTCAGAAGAACCATAATTTGTTATTGTTGTTTGCCTTGCTATTAGAAAATGCAACCAACAATCACTCTGACAGAGAGAATAGGGAAGCATGGATAAATAATCCATTACCAGTTATGCCGTATCATAATAATTTTCTAGTACATTCGAGTGTTGTTAGCAGAATTTGCTTTCTATGAATATATTGTTACGTCCCAGTTCCCATACTGCCACAGGCTCCAACAGCAGTAGTACAGTATAGGAAGGACGTTGCCCAGTGAGTTGTTCTTCCTATGGTCAGCCTTTAAGTGTGCAGTACACAAGATCAGCTGAGGCGAAAATAAACACTGGCTCCTTAAAGTTCACTGTCTTTATTTTCCAAATAATTCCACTTAATTCTTTCCAACTTCACTATTCTCACAAGCACTGGAGCTATACACCCTTGAGGCTACTAACTGCAATTACACTTAATGCTTGACAACAATTCACAGTTAGTACACTTAATGCTTTGTAACACTTCACTTATTACACAAGTACCGAAAATAATCTTCACTGACAGTAAATACACTTAATGCTTGACACTTCACTGTTTTCTCAAGTTCCAGTGATCCCACTGGATCCCAGAGTTGCTGGGCGAAGCATTGTACTGGGAGAGTACTAAACGTACCGCCCTCTGCCTATCGGCTCATAGTCACGAAGCTCGTAGGTCCCTACCCGGGGGTTCCCTACTTTATTAAGATTTGAAAATTCCCAGTTCTGTCCAATACTCTGGACACTGGGCTCCAATGGAATATACAGACTTCAATAACCCGTCACTGTTTGCCACTGTTTTCACAAGTACCAAAAATATACAATCTTCACTGACACTTCAGTGACACTGCACTACACTGAAAACCGACTGCACTTCCCTCAAACTGACCTGAAACCCGACTGAACTCCAAACCGACTGCCTAACTTACTAATTTTTTTTTTTTTTTTTTTTTTTTTTTTGGCCTATCGACCATTGAGGCCGGAGCCCCTGGTCATTAAGGCAAAATATATACATGTATATACATTTACACATATATACATATATATATGAACATATATATATACATACATACATACATACACACATCCATGCATATGAACATACACACTTTCATCCACACGTACATATATATATATAATAATTTTTATTTTATTATTTTTTGTAATTTTATTTTTATAATTTTTTTTTTATATTTTTTTTAACCTTATATTACTTATAAACTAAAATGCCTAATGTAAAGACCCTAAAACTAATCACCTAACAGACAAATCGCTAACCTATACTAAATCCCAAGAGACAAATAACTAGACCTACACTAATGGTAAAAAAGCCTCGACCAAGAGATCACCATCGACTGCAGATATGTAATGCCATTCTACATTACATACCTGCACTCATCACCTGGTGACTGTCAGTCGAGGCACAACCTAATATAGGAGACATCAATATATGAAAGGGAACCAGACGAGTCAGGAACATTTCCATATACGTCAGCTGTCGGCCCTAATTAGAATAACTTAAGCAAGATGGTATAATGTATTTACATAATTTGTACAAAAAGTGAAGAACCCAATACCTTCCTATATTGCACACTTGCACTCATCAGCTGGTGACTGTCAGGCGAGGAACTTGGCTTAATGTAGGGGACATCTATATTAGAAATAGATCAGTGGGAGGAGGAACTATTTCAAATATGTCAACTGTCAACCCTAATTAATATTACAATATATACATATTTACCATTGATAAAAACCATAACCATACAGTAAAAAAGTCACATCACTCTGATCAGTCCGGTCTCTCTCAAGGAAGCCATGAATTTATCAGTCATAACAATGTCCCCATCACCCAGGATGGTGGAAAGGGTGAAGGGGACGTCTGCTACGCCGCAGTAATTCATAAGTGAAGCTCGTTCACGAATAAATCGCCGACAGCGCAGGATGATATGACTGATAGATAACACCGCATCACAGATGTCACAGTGCGGTGGGAAGTGTCTTTCCATATAAGGTTTCATATGTGTTAAAACGGTGGCATTAAGCCGTAATCGTGCCAAAACTTTTTCTTCCAGGCGACTGGGGCGGTTGGCGGTGTCCCAGTCACCCAGGTACGGCTTACAGGTTGGAATATTTAGTCTGGTCCACTGACCTTGCCACAGAAGATTTATTGATTTCTTTCCGAGAGAGAGACTCGACCGTAGATCACGAGGAACGTCCCAACTCTCCTCGAGCTCTACAGCCGACTTTGCAAGTAAGTCAGCATGCTCATTACCGTAGATACGACAATGACCAGGCACCCAGATCAGCGTGAATGACTTGTTGCATGAATGCAACTTATTAACGATGCAGCCCTGGATCTCGTGAGAGTCCGTAGTACAAGATGCAATTGCCTGAAGGGCTGATTTTGAATCTGAAAATATGACAAATGAGTCATGCCTAGAATTGAGAGCATAGTCTATGGCTTTGCCAATAGCAAAAAGTTCGGAGGTAAACACAGATGTATGAGTCGGCAACCGATACCTGAGGGCACATTCAGTCGACCACACACTTGCACCCACACATTCACTCGACTTGGAGCCGTCGGTGTACAAGTGGTGGGACCCCAAGTGACGAATGATGATGTTACGAAACAAGTGGTGGACCTCCGCCTCCGGCGCCTTGGCCTTTGGTGCTGGGAGCCATGTAACATCAACAGTAAAGGCAGGTGGCTCCCAAGGCGCTATATTTTTTAACACCAACTTGTCACAGTCACTGGGGTCCACACCAAGCTCCTGAGTCAGTAAGTGGAGGCGAACGGCAAGTGGCCGACGCACCCCCCGCAGAAGGTGGTGGTATTGACGCAGGGGGGTACAGGCCACATTGCCGATATTACTTTTCCTAAATGTCCTTACACTATAGGACAAGGCCAGGTGGTCACGGCGAATACGGAGGGGAGGCACATTCGCCTCCACTTCCATACGGGTACACTGGGTACACCGGATGGCTCCAAGACACATTCGCAAACATTTATTCTGTAGCACATCCAATCCTTTCAGCGTGGCATCGGATGCCGAGCCATACACCTGTGCGCTATAGTCTAGCTTTGATCGAATAAGGGACTTATACACCATTAATAAAGATTTTCTGTCGGCACCCCAGGTAGTACCCGCTAGGTACTTGAGGACATTTAACAGTTTATCACAACAAGCAAGCAAAGTATTAACGTGAAGTTTAAAATTCATTCTTCGATCAAAATGTATTCCTAAAAATTTTACAGAATTTTGAAAAGGTACCCCCTGATTATCCAAAGTTAAGCACAAATTTGGTACGTTACGATTAGTGAAGACTATAGAGGCACATTTACGGACGGAAAACTTAAATCCCCACTGCAAGGCCCATTGGTGGACGGAGTCAAGGGCTGCTTGAATCCGCCCAGCCGAAAATTGTGCATTACAGGAAGAGTGCCATATTGCACAATCGTCAGCGTAGAGTGAGTATTTAAGATTCCTCGGGATGGGAGCTGATGACAGAATATCATTGAGCATAATACTAAATAAAATAAGACTAAGCACACTTCCCTGTGGCACCCAGTTTTCCTGGATAAATATATCCAATGTTACGTTACGGGGCAATTTGACAGAGAAAGTTCTGTCCCTTAAGAAATTTGAAATAAAAACAGGCAAATTTCCTCTTAAACCATAAACATTGAGCTTCATTAGTATACCGTGTCGCCAGGTCATGTCATAGGCTTTATGGATGTCCAAGAACACCCCTATCATGAATTTTTTATTGGCAAATACCTCTGCAATTCAATGCTCCAAATTCATTAAATGATCTAGTGAACTTCTGTATTTACGGAAGCCACATTGTTGATCATTTAACAAATTCTTCGACTCTAAAACAAAAAGAAGCCTATTGTTAACCATACGTTCCATGACCTTACAAAGACAAGAAGTCAACACAATAGGACGAAATGAAGTGGGATTCATAAGACGACCAGCCTCTTTGGGTATCGGTATGACGTGCGCAAAGTGCCATGAGTTTGGGAACGTTCGAGATGCCCAAATCTCATTGTACAATGCTAACATCTTAATCAGGTTGTCCTGATTAAGATGCTGGATCATACCGTACGTGATGGTGTCTGGTCCAGGGCTGGTGTCTTTACAGGATTTAAGGGCAAGGAGCAGTTCATCTAGCGTAAACTCTTGGTTATACGGGGAGTCTACGTCTTCTGTGGCAAAGTCTAATATCTGTAGCTCAGCCGTGCGTTTATGATGTTGGAAACGTGGGTCATAATTGGCTGAGCTACTAACATGAGAAAAACTCCTGGCGAGGATGTTAGCAACGTCCACGGGCTCGTCATAAGTGGTGTTATTCACCTGCAAGGTGGTCACAGGGAAGTATGGGCGTTTATTATTTAATAATCTTATAGTGGACCAGACTTTATGTAATCGTGTTGTACGAGTCACCGTGGACACAAAGGACCGCCAGGAGTCACGTTTAGCCCTCCTTATTATTCTCGTTGCCTCAGCCCGTGCCTGTTTGTATGCAATAAAATTTTCCTCAGTGGGCTGGCTATCAAAAATCCTGTATCTCCTATTGCGTTTTCTTAATGCTTGTCGGCAATCCGGCGTCCACCAATGTGCTCTATGCTTTGCGTGAACTGTAGAAGTCTTGGGAATAGCAGCCTCAGCTGCGTGTAATATGGAAGTAGTTATATTTTCGACCTTAAGATCTATGGTTTCCCCAGATATATCTAAATTGGCGATCCTTGAGAAGGATCCCCAATCTGCTTTCTTATAGTTAAATTTTGGAGGTGGAGGGTCCGAAATGATGTCGCGTGTATAAGAAAGACAGATGGGTAAATGATCACTTCCCAAGGAGTCGTCGTAAGGGTTCCATGAGAGATCTTGATGTATACCAGGGGAGGCCAAAGATAAATCAATGGCCGAAAAGTTACCAGTACGATCATCTACACGAGTCACTCTACCATCGTTCAGAAGACAGAGGTTGGACTGTAGTATTAGGTCGGCTACTTGCTCCCCACGACCATCAATCCTCAAGCTACCCCATTGATAGTGATGGGCGTTAAAATCGCCCAACACTAACTTATTCCCAGGGAGATGCTCCACAAGTGAATTTAAAGCATCACTATCAATGGGGACATGTGCAGGACACTATAGAGAGCAAATAGACAGATACGTGTTATTAAATTTTACTCTGCACGCGACTGCTTCCAGAGTAGAATTTACAATCACTTCCGTTTGTGGGTGTGATTTGTGTGTGTATATGGCAACTCCGTGACCTTCATATCTTCTATACGAGTGGTAGTGTCTGAACTGTGGAGGATCAGGATGATCCTCCAGGCGTGTCTCCTGCAAACAAACAACGTCTGGCCTGTGTAGTGAAAGCAAGATAGCTATATTATGTAACTTATTCCCAATACCTCTACAATTCCACTGTTGTATAGTGAGTGCAGCGGTTTAAGATTTTCGAGGGTGGCCAGTGTGCTTAGTTTTTTTATGCCCCCCGCGTCCAGGCGAGTGGCTACAGGGGGACCATTCCCGGTTCTTGTTCATGGAAACTTCCATATTGTCGTCAATGACAAGGCTCCCAGACTCCACCGAGGAAGAGCTATTCTTTCTCTCCCTCGCTGGACCAGGAGCGGGAAGGACATGAGGACGTGACTGCTTAGTGAGGGTGGTCAAATTTATTTTGTCAGACTTGTCAGGCTTCTGTTTTGGCCGCACTGACTGCGAAGGAGCAGCGGCAGCCTGAGAGTATGATGTAGCAACAGGGATGTCCGTAAGAGAGTTGGAATGTACAGGAGGCTTAGACTGAGAAGTAGGGCGTGGGGCATGAGGAGCGAATGATAGGTCAGTCTGTGTCTCAACGGTGCACATCACGGGACGGGACACAACCGCTGATGCATAGGAGATATTAGGCTTGGGAGTTGCATGCAACTCCTTCACCTTCTTCCTTGCATCGTAAAAGGAAATGCCCTCAGTCGCTTTCACAGTGCAGACCTCTTTCTCCTCCTTCCACTTGGGACAAACCCTCGAGGAAGTGGAGTGAGCATCCTTACAGTGAAAGCAGCACTCAGTCTCGGATGTACAGTTGTCAGCAGAGTGACCTACAGCCGCACACTTGCCACACACGATGTTGGAAGCCCGACAAGCCTTTTCATGATGTCCATAGAGCTGACATTTTGAACAACGAAGGGGATTCGGGATGTACGGTCTTACATTTACAATTTCATACCCTACTTTGACATTTGTAGGTAGCAAAACTTTGCCAAAAGTGAGGATAACAGTGGCTGTCTTCGTCCTTATGCCTTCCTGATAACGAGTGATGAATCTGGCATCAATTACATCCTGCTGAGCAAGTTCCTGTATGATTTCTTCCTCACTCATCACCATGAGATCCCTGCAAGTGATAACACCCTTGCAGGAATTCATGGATGTTGGGATCTTGGCCTCGATATCATGGCAGTGAAACTTACGCAGCTTTAGCAAGTCTTTAACTTGAGAGGAGTTGAACGTCTTAACCAGGAGGTCTCCATTTCCAAGTTTTTTTACTTGTTCCACCTCTCCCGCACAGTGGTCAATCACCTTCTTGACAATGAAGGGATTGAGTCTGGACGGGGGAGTAGAACCTAGAGCATGAAGAGTTACGAAGGTCCCGTTATTTACAGGGATGTCAAGCGGGGAACGAGTCTGGCGTCCGTCAGTCTGGGGCCGGTCAGTCACGGTAGGGATGTCGTCAGGACTACAGTAGGGGGGTCCATCATAGCTACCACTTCCCCCGTGAAGGGGAAGTGGGAAGAGAGAGAAAAACGACCAAGGGGCAAAGTACCTGGGGAAGACCCACCTAGGCTGAGATTACCCTCTCAAACCACTCTCGGGAGGACGCGCCTGTGTGTGACTCACACCCCAGAGCGATCAGTGGGGGGTACACTCCAGAGGTGAGTAAGCAAAGGCAATCTCAGAAATTAGATATAGACACCTACTGTATCTACTAAGGCCAGGGAGGAAAATTAGTTCTAGCTAACCTAACTTTATTGAAAAACGCCCTAGTGGCGAAAAAAGAAAAAAGTAACGCCGGTGAGGCAATCCTGCAGCTAGAGGAGAGATCAGCACACGTCCTTTCTCTCCGCAACCATCCATCAAAGTACTAATATAGCCTGTTCCAACTTACTAATCTCTTCCCCATCCTTATATAGGCTTGCATTGTTTTAGACTGTTCTACATTCCACGAGAACAACAGTTACTAATTCGGAGACAACCAAAACAGGCCTACCACAGTTTTCTTAGATTACATTAAACTCTAAATCATTTACCATACGAACTTAAATTACATAAGTTAATAAGCAATCACTTAAATAATTCATTATAAAGAAAAAGAGCAGTAAAAATAATGCATAACTTACGAAACAACTACGCTCACAAATAGCAGGCAAACTGGCAACTCTGATGACTCGTACGGGAACTTACGGTACGAGAAACGTATCGAAGGTACGAGACTACCTAACTGGCAAATCTCCCTTCATAACAGTATATATAACCTGAACCTGTGGTAAGACTCAATTGAACATTTTGCTCAGATATCTCATTAATCCAGTTTTTCCAGAAGACCTCAGCCAGGTCACTATATGTGTCTAAAGCATTCCTTGGTGCCTTAAGTTATAAAATATGGAAGAATACTGTGAGATAGGTAGGTATTTGATTTAAATCCGCTCCAAGCATACCCACTGATGAAACGTCTGTCCACAGTCCTTAAACCTCCTGTTGGTGCAGTTGATCACTGCACACGATGGCATGGTGTTTAATATTAACTGTATCGGTTGTTTTATCTCCAAACTAGCATGTGAAGCCTCAGTTTCAAGCAAGAAACATAAAAACCATACACTACTGAGATCGTAAACAAGTGCATCGACGATCGTCCTGGGACCACCAAGATGGTGGCCACTGGCCTCAGCTCCAGAGGGCGATGCCGTATCCACTTGTATATATAGGCTATCAATGGCTTGGACGTGAAGGCAGATATCACTATTGGCCAAGTGTACCAGTCTGGAATTGGCAGTGACTGTCTGAAATATATTATAGGACAATACTGTACTGGAAAACAAGCTTCATATCTAAGCTTGTCTTTTTCAACAAAGTTTCACAGGTGCTGACAGTTGTGGACTAGTTGAAATGATAGAAAAACATTTAAGCCCCTGTCACACACAAATGACTCAAGGGCCGACCGAGGCGTGACTCAAGGTCGTAATGGATTTTTTCATCGATCGTCCCTTGATTCGTCGAGAAAGCCCGGACTCTTTAGGGTGCTCATGAACCACTGAGACAACTCGTTGGCTTCACGATTTTTAAAAAACGTGCGTGTTAAAAAATCGTGGCCGCCTCACGACTTGCCAAAAGTCGTGTCACAGTTGCATCGCAGTTGGGAGTGTCATATGTCAGTCGTGAAGCAGTCTTAGCTCAACTGGATTCATCATGATGTGGTCGCTGCGTGTCGTGATGCTGTCGCTGTCAAAAAATCAGTTATGACTGTGTGTCCCTCATCAACTGACTAGACACAGGAGAGGTCCATGGTGATGCACTGGGTGTCACTGGTGGTCTAGGTGTGATGCCCCGCCCCACACTGGGTGTCATTGGTGGTCTAGGAGTGATGCCCTGCTCCATGGGTCGATCGTGGGGGGGAGTGGGGGTGTTGTGGGGGGTTGGGATGCATTCCCCAAACGCATCACGCAGTCTTCTTGTGTTTGTGGGCAGTCGTGTCACGGTCGTGGCTGACAAAAATTCGTTATATTTCAAATTTGATGACTCGTAGCTCCGTTGCCTTGTGGTTGCCTTGTGATCTTGTCGCGTCCTTGAGAACGCCACGACCGGTCGCGTGGCAGGCCTGACGCGGTCGTTAAGCAGTCATGAGCAGAGCAGATTCGGGGCCAGTCGGGAGGCGTGGAAGCCAACTAGGACACGACCTTGAGTCTCGCTACGGTCGGCCCTTGAGTCGCGTATGTGTGACAGGGGCTTTAGTGAAAACCAATGAACATTTAGCGATATTTCAGTCACTGGCAATTCTGGATTCGTACTCTCGGCCAATATTGATATCGGCCTCCACGCTTGCTCCACTTTTTACCAGGTAACACACCATTTCAAGTAAATTATGTTGCATACATTTTCAGATATGAATCATGAATGGGCAAAGATTTATGTGATGAATAAAGTTATGCATGGCGTTCACAGAAATAGGGAAAATAAGCACGTTGATGATAGTTCTATGTCTGTCCTGACCGAATCAGCTGATATCATTGTGATGTTCTGAATTTGAATGGTGATGGTATTGTTATTGTTTTTTTTTTTTTTAATTGATGTTATAGTCACGGCGGTTTGTGGTTGTGTCGGGTGTGCTTACTCACAGTTAATAGGGAGGGTCATCAGGAAAGCTGTTGCTTTTTTGGCTTTGTATTTCCCACACATAAAAGCACAGTAGGTTATGCTATGGTAATTTTTTTTTTCTTAGTTTTAAAACGTGAATACGTTTATTAACCACAAGCTAGGTAATAAAAGTTTACCTTGAATAATTTTATTGCTTTTATTCCCGTAATCATAACAGTTGACCTGATAATATCTTGATCAAGTGACTTACGGTAAGCTTTACTTAAGAACCCTATGGAATTATATATAAATCGCCTCCCCCAAACACACACACACACACACACACACACACACACAAATGCATACATACATACATACATATATATATATATATATATATATATATATATATATATATATATATATATATATATATATATATATATATATATATATATATATATATATATGTTATGTTAAGTGTTTTTAGGGCGGCTTCCCGTCCTAGAAACACCTGGCTTGCAGTTAGGTTCTTTTCTAGACCGGGGCTAGACCACAAACATAAGAGGAACAGGGCATAAAAACTCTGGGCAACAACCTACACGTAAATTCACAAGTTCTCAGAACAAGGAACAGGTAGACAATCTCACAATATTTACGTCACATCAATTCCCAGGCTGCTGATCTGGTTGAGCGTATCTCGCAGGATACGGAATAGACACAATAGGTACTGTATATCAGGGTGAGTGGGTGTGGCAACAGCTCACTGTCTGTAGGCTCGTGCTGTATTATTAGGAGTAAGAGTTTAGATTTAGTCATTTCACAGTACGCAGTCTGTCACTTTAGTGGCTTCTTGTTCAAAAGGGACTTAATAATTCATCATTCTACACTCGTGCTAGGAGTTCACTGAAGGTGCATATAATCTCGGGGGGGTTGGAGGGGGAGATAAGGGTCACTATAGGTTGGCACAATCACAAGAGGGGGGGAAGAGGGGGTGTTAGTTATGGTTAGTCACTGTTGCACTAGATGTGAGTTTTTCTTTCAGCACTGTCGTTCACTTTAGTTCACTTTGTCACACACACAGTGGGTCACTATTCATGGGCAAGGGTGGGTGTCGTCTCCTTCCGTGGACTGCGGGTGGGGCGTGGTGAAGGGCCCCTCGTACGGGGGGCAGAGGACTGAGTCTGGACTACAGGATACGGGCCAAACAGTCTCTCCAGGCATTTCTTTATGCGCCTGGTGGGAGAGCAACATCGCTTGGGCTGAGGGCTGGGGAGGCCTCGCCCGGGGTGCTGGGGGTGCCGTCGGGGTCCCGGTGGCTGCGGTTCCCTTCCTGGTGCTTTGCTGTCAGAGCGTGGCTGTGGCATCGTCCTGGGCAGGGGTCCGTCAGGGGCAGGTCTTCTTTGGGCACTGGTTGTAGGGAGAACAGCCCTGGGGACAACACAGGGCCTTGCCACCAGTCCACTAGCTGGGAATCCTCCATCTGGGGACTGCCTCAATCCGGGTGGGGGTGAGAACATTTGGCTCCGCTGCAGGAGGGTGGAAAAGGGCAGAGGTTGCCCTGACGTTGCAAAGTCACAGGGGACGAAGGACTTTGGTAACGTCCCTCCTTGGTGCGGCTGGAGGCCGTCACTGAGGTCCCTTGGGCAACAGGAGGAGGGTGGCTAGAGGCCATCCCTACTCTGTCGGCACGACTGGAGACTATTGCTGGGCCCCGACTTCCTGACGGGACAGTAGGTGGGGCACGGCTGGAGGCTGTCACCGGGGCCTGACTTCCTGACGGGACTGCAGACAGGGTGCGGTTGGAGGTCATTGCTCGTCTACAGGCATGGGTGTAGGCCGTCGCTGAAGTCCTGTATGAAGGGCGACGTGCAGGCGAAGAGTGGCTAGAGGCCGTCGCTGGTGTCGTGCCCTGCGAGACTACTGCAGGAAGAAAGGGGACGTACCCTTCTTTCCCCGTGTGTGGCTGGAGGCCGTCATGGGCCCTGCAGGGGCAATAGGCAGCCCAGATGGAGCGTCTAGAGGCTGTCTCTTGGGTGGAGCAGCTAGAGACCATCTCTGGTTGTGAACGGCTAGAGGCCGTCTCTGGGATGGAGCAGCTAGAGGCCATCTCTGGGATGGAGCGGCTAGAGGCTTTCTCCTGGCACGAGCGGCTAGAGGCCGTCTTTGGGTATGAGCAGCTAGAGGCCATCCCTGTGGCACTGCCTAGAGTGTAAGATTCAACTCTACCCCGATCCTGACACAGGCCGGGCTGGCGAGAGGGTAATGCATCTGGAATGAGGTGTTCGTGCTGGTCCGGTTCTGGGGAGTAAGGGCAAGCGGCTACTAGGGACTTGTACCCATATAGCATGGACGTCCTGCTCGCTCCGTCTAACCCTCCGTTGTCGCCTCCTGGGGGTTGTGCTGTTGCTGGATGTTATTTCACCATAATTATATATATATATATATATATATATATATATATATATATATATATATATATATATATATATATATATATATATATATATATATATATATATATATATATATATATATATATATATATATATATATAAAACCACGTGAAAATGCTCGCATTTTTTTCTCTAGGATAGATTAGGTTACTTATCGTTACTAGTTATATCGTAGTAAAAAATATATTTGTGAGGACCTTATCGTGGTTCAATGATAATTAAGAACAAAAGAATCCATTTTGGGCAAATTTACGTTAAATTCTATGGTGATTCTAATGTGAAACTTGACCAAAATCTTTGATAACCTTTCGATCGGAGGGGCTCCCAATGAAGTGAGAATAAGATGCCCACTGTTTATTGCACATGTATGCAATGTCTCTTTTTTTTTTTTTTTTTTTTTTTTCTGTCTGTTAAATAGCAGTTCTATTATTTCTGGATTTGTTTGAAAAATTTACAAAATTTAATTATTTCTTTCCAGATTCTTCATTCATAACGCCAAAAAGGATATCTAAGAACACAGCATCTTCAAACATTAAAAAGAAAGTTCGCCAATATTTGGTAGAATATTTAAAATTTGGGTTCATACCTGATGCTACAGATTTGTTATGCTGGACTTCCCTCTGCACTGATTCCATGAGACCAAGAAAATTGGCAGGACACCGCAAAAGCGTACTGTACACCCAGAATAAGCAGGGAAACCACTTGAGTACTTCAAATGCCTAAAAGAAGAGAGGTTAAAGACCAAGCAGATGTCACTGAAATGTTAAAGTCACAGACCAGCAAGAATGAACACGAACTCTAAGCTAATTATGAACTCTTTTCTTATCGCTAAGAAATCTCGACTGCACACTGATGGTGAAGAGTTGCTGAAGCCACCCATTGAGATATAAATCAAGACAATGCAAAACAACAAAGGAATCGACCGGGATCTTGCCAACTTACCTCTCAGCAATGACACTGTTTACCGTCACGCTGACGAAACTGCAGACGATGTTAAGACAAAACTGATGGAGATCCTCCAGAATACAAAATTTTCTCTAGCCCTCGATGAAACAACAGTCCGTGCTAGTGAAGCCCTTCTTGCCTATGCAAGGTTCCAGCACAACTCAGGGAAACGGAAAAGGAAACCTGAACAAGTAATCTTGCTTCACTTACAAGAGCTTTGTACACCACATCAAAGTCAAACTTCTTTTATAATCTACATTAAACAGGTACACAGCAGGACACTTTTAGCCTAACCAGAATCACCTACAAACTTACTCCAAGATCAAACATTTCTCCTAACAGATCACGCACAAAATGAGAACAGTAATGATACCAGGCTGCTGTATACAAGTTAACAAATAAACAAATTATTATCTTACGATACGACGTCTTGGGGTACTTCATAGACTATGTCACTAAATAGCTTAAATTAAGGTGAGTGACTTGGAAGAGGCTATACCGGACAGTGAGTGCCTCTTCCACCACTGACCACTCTTGATATACCCCGGTAGCCACACCTTCTCTCGCTCTCTGACCTCTTGACAGCTGGGCTATTGTTGCTTTCCAATCGTTTCCCTAATGAGGGTGGTCATAAGAGGCCATTTTGCTAGGGTTGACACTAGCATTCTTTGAGGAGCTGTTCTCAGTTTCAGCCAATCATTATTTCAGTCAAGCTCCACCTCCTTTTCCCTGGTTGTAACCTGAGAAGGGTTAAGACAGATAAAAGATTTCTCCTTTATTATCACCGATAGAGTGCCATTCAGACAGGGTCACAACCAAGCAGATACACGTGGCCTGCGAACTTGAGCCGGGGATCAGCCAAGATACGTTCTGGCTAGAGAATAACACACCGTGGCTGGCCTCCGATGTGCAGTCAGTGATAGCGGGCTGGTCACACGACACTTAAGGCTTTGTCACACGGGCGTTTATCCCGATGGAAAATTGCCGACCTGGGCCGGCAACACCACTTCGGGACAAATTCTGTGAAAACTCAGCTAGATTATGTAGACTTGATCTTGCTCATCTCATATTGCCGATTCTGGGCGATACCGGCCTTGGAAATGTCCACTGGTGCTCCACCTTTGATTATTTTTGAGGCTGTGAAGTTTTTCATTTTCCGTCAGGGGGTTAACTCATCCTCTTGATGCCCACAGTGGGGGCGGAGGGACGTTGGTTACAAGATTGTGACAACATGAGCCTTTTACTTGGTCGTGGTGTAGTGGTATGCTGCCTGGCTCTCACCTGAGAGTCCCGGGTTCGATTCCCGGCATATTGGTAATTTCTCTGATGATTTTTCCTGTGTAAAAAATGCAGGTTCTCTCTTCATTCCGTATACTGATAAACTCATTGTGTTGAATTGCACAGTGGCAGTGGTGGTAGGTGCCATCTTGAACTTTGTAAGGAGTACAGTAAAGACAGTTTTAAAGACATTTTCTGGTAATTATAATACTTTCCCAGACGTTGCCTTTGAATTAAATATCGATGTAATCAGTAGCTCAGAATACTTGAATTCACAAGATCAGTTATTTATTCAGTGGCAGGCACACATAAATCATGACAGGGCATTACAGAAAACAATGGTCGCCTGGAAGGTTTGATGGGAGGGAAGGACCTTGTGCAGTGGGCCAGTCAGGTTACACTGTTAGTCACACTACATCGGCGCTTCCTTTCTTTCTCCTTTCGTTTATTTTTCTGTAGGTCTAAGAGTGTGGCCTTGCCTGCGATGTGCTCATCCACTTCAGTGTTGTTCTTGTGTGTACACTTAGTTGATGATTCAGGCTGTTGTCATTGGACAAGTAGCCTGCGACCCGGTCTCAACACCAAATTAAACAGACGAGCCGATACCACATAAAACTCGACTGAACTCCATGTGACCCAAACTGGTTGCCAATTCCCGAAAAAATCGGCGCGCCAATTTACCTCCGGTGATTTTCAGTCAGGAAAAGCATCACTGTGACTGCGCCTTTAGTGTCATATCAGCAAGTACTCAGCACAATGAACCCTGTTGCCCTACACACCCGCTCTTGACACGAGTCGTCCATCTACTCTTTGAGCAGTTAACCAGGGCGTCATTTCAATTTTCCTTGGGGGGGGGGTTTAGGCTGTTTAGGAGGCCCCCCTACTCCACCCTCCCCATTAAAGCAGTAAACAATTATATATACTGTATATAAATATATATTAAACCAATTACTTCTTGACACACACACCAATGGGTATTCCAGCATTAGCAGTATTTCTGAATGAAGTTCAGCTTGTAATTTTAAGTGCATGGTAAAGTACATATCATTGCATTATATGGTAATGAACTTGGTTAACAGACCAAATAGCAATTAAAATATTTTTATTGGTGAAAGCTTAATGGGTTCATTCTTATAGCCTAATGAAAAGATAATGAACGTAAAATTGAGAATGAGAAGTTGTAAACTTGTAAATGAATTAAAAATGGAAAGCTTTTAGCTCACTAGCCCCCAAAATACCATGAACCATATAAAGTAATGTGAAAAAGTAAGCTCTACACTAAGAAGTGGGAGAAATAAAATGATGATTTTTAAATTTGGAAGAGGCTCAGGTAAGAATAGTATATTAATTTCAGAATCATTCGAGGAAATTGAAAACTAGACTACGTATATTTATTGCACTGGAAAATGAATAAACTACCGCAACAGTGGATATCTCCGTGATCTCTGGTTTGCAAAAGTTATCAACCAGCTGAGGCCACAAGTAGCAAGTCACTTAGGCGATCATTTCTCATTGAGGTTCTTAGATATGTCTTGACTAAGCTAAGTACTGAAAAAAGTCGTTCATTGCCTGCAGTAGTTACTGGAAGGGTGATAAGAATTTTGACAATTTTCACTATTTCTGAATATGCACAATCTAATGGTTTGAGTTCACAATATAATTCAAACAGATTCTTTGGCTTGTCACTCTTACTTAGAAAATGTCTTTTTGCAACAGATATTGCGGAAACTAGAAGAATTTCATCTTTGTATATATCTTTGTAAGACTGTACTATAATAGAAAGCTTTTCACATTCTAGAAAGTCTCTGGAATTGCATTCAAGTGCATTCATTGCTTCCATTAGGGGCATGTTTTGTGTGATGCGAATATCAAGCTCTGAGAGGAAGCTGTCTATATATCAAAATAAGTTCTCTTGATTTCAGTCTCTGGAACAATACAGCAGTGGCGTGCCGAGGGAGGGGGTGGGGGCATGCGGCCATTGCCCCCCCTTTTTCAATATATATATATATATATATATATATATATATATATATATATATATATAT
This sequence comes from Coenobita brevimanus, assembly GCF_032717465.1. Classification (NCBI taxonomy): domain Eukaryota; kingdom Metazoa; phylum Arthropoda; class Malacostraca; order Decapoda; family Coenobitidae; genus Coenobita; species Coenobita brevimanus. Next base: position 27,843,675 of record NC_137063.1, on the reverse strand, counting down.
ATATATATGTAAAATGCAGTATAATATCACTGAGGGCAACCCAACACCCCCAGAAGGAGCCCACAGAGGAGCATATACAGCGTGCCCGGACTCAGGGCGACAGGGTCATAGGACTGTGCGCCCTTATGACCCAGAACTCGCCCGCCGCCACCATAGCAGGAATACGAGACTACCTTCTGGGCGAGCCGACCACCGACAACCATGGGGTGGAGCTGTTACTCCAGCTCCAGTCAGCACCCCTGAGATGGCCGGTAGCCGCTCAACCCTCCTACAGGAGACGGCCTGCAGCCATTCTGGAGGTAACAAGGAGACGGTCGGTAGCCGCTCCCACCTTCATCAGAAGATGGCCAGAAGCTGCTCTGAAGGTGCCCTTAACAAGACAGCTGGTAGCCGTTCGACTCTCTTAAAGGAGACGGCCTGCAACCGCTCCGGAGGTGACAAGGAGATGGCCGCTAGCTGTTCCCGCCTTCGTCAGGAGATGGCTGGTAGCTGCTCTGAAGGTGTCCCTCAAGAGATGGCCTGTAGCCACTCAACCCTCTTACAGGAGACGGCCTGCAGCCACTCTGGAGGTAACAAGGAGATGGCCGGTAGCTGCTCCCGCCTTCATCAGGAGATGGCCAGTAGCCGTTCTGAAGGTGCCCCTGAGTCAGCTTGTAGCTGCTCTATTCCCCAGGCCATGGCCAGTAGCTGAGCCTTAGCGATGGCCAGTAGCCACACCCCTAGAAGACCATGGCCAGTAGACGGGCCCTACGGTAGGAGACGGCCGGTAGCCACTCCTCCGTCAGGTGCTGACTCCTGACCACCAACCTACAACCCAGAGGGAGCCCCCAGCCTGGAGTAGTATTGGAGGGGTCCCGTGACTACCACCGGGCTCTTCTTCCTGCAGCTGGTTCCTGAGAGGACTTGCCTGACAGACCCTGACATAGGGCGACGCTGCAGCCTCCTCCTGATGGCGTCCTCAACCGCTGGGGACTGCAGCCCTTGGGACCTCCAGACCGCCCCCAGGACCCCCGGGTGGGACCTCCCTACACCCCGACGCCGGAGATCTTCGTCCTCCATCAGGTGTCTGAGTGAGAAGTTCAGACAACTATTCGGCACCAGCCCTGAGGGCCAGACTCCCTCCCCAAGCCCTGAAAGTGTGGGACTCTTCGCCACCAGCAGCCCCAGACGCGAGAGGACGCCCCTATGTGTGATCCCATGGCCCCTGAATACAGAGGCCCCTGGTGGAACTCAGCCCCGTCAGTAGTGAGGCTGTGTCACCTCTGCCGCCCTTGTACCTGACCGCCACTACGCCCAGACCCGAAAGTGAGTGATGGTGAAAGCACAGTGTCCGTGACATAGTGAAGTAAGGGCAGAGCAGTGAGTTAACAGAATAGGGGAATTCAGTGAGAAAAGCATCAGTAATAATATAAAAGAGTGGTGAAATAAGCAAGGTAACAGTGAAACAGTGAACACGGCAAGGCAGTGAAATACGGGTCTATCTCAGTGAACACGCTACCAGATGGTGACACCGCCTTACATTAAGATCATATGGAGGCCCCAGTGCAAAAGTAACAATTAACGACCCGACCCACAAACCCATTAGCCTAGCTGCGGTGAAATAGTGCCACCACCTCCACCAGTACACAAAACCTAGACTTTCCTACAATAATAGTGCAAAACCTCTCTGCCCTGAGCGCTATTCACCTTACCCGATCTTGTCCTGAGTAGTATCCTGCGTGATACTAACACCCCATATCTAGACCTTAGAATTATAATTGTCCAGGATACCTGTATTTGTGACATCTACCCGTTCCACTGTAGAATTTAGCAATACACATGTAAGGTTGTTGCCTTGAGTTTTTGTGTCCTGCCTCTCTCTCTTATTTGTCTAAGCTTCGGTCTAGAAAGAGAACACAGCTGCACACTAGGCGTTAGAGGGACGGGAAGCCGACCCTAAAACACCTAGCATTACAATATATATATATATATATATATATATATATATATATATATATATATATATATATATATATATATATATATATATATATATATATATATATATATATATATATATATATATATATATATATATATATATATATATATATATATATATATATATATATATATATATATATATATATATATATATATTGTTACATAGCCTATGATTTCATCATCCTTTGTATATTTCTAACGTACAGTATGCTGCATGTTTGATCACGATTCGCCTCGTGGCTTCCATAGTGACCAGGCTTGCGTGTTCTACCTCACTCCCCCCTTCTTCCCCTTATAGTAGAGTAAGTCGTTCTTTCTTTTGTTCAGAGCAGGACTGTCAACTCTTCCTCCCCTGTGCCTTGATTTCCGCGTCCTTCTTGCAAGTTGTATCAAGCTCTGCCGGTCCCTATATAATGAGCTCAGTCTCTGCATTAATTGCCACTTAGATCTACTCCTAATTTTGTTCACATCTCTGTCCTCCCCTGTATAGTGTATTTTTGTGAGTGCTCAGGAAGCCTCCAACCATCTAGCTGCTGTATAATTTGAGTATAAGTGTTGTAACCATTTTTCTTGTACTGTATAGCCTGAGGCGTTGGTTCGCAGGCCTGGTGAGTTTTTTGTGATTCATGTAAAGTTTTTAAAATCAGCCAGTGTGAGTAGTGTTTTGTATCTGTGATAATATTATATCTTACTTTAACTGAGCATTATCCGGTTTTCTCATTTTATCAGGGCTGACGTAGATAAATTTGTTCTTGCTCAATTCGTGTTAATAGAGGCTATTGCAGTTAACCATATATTTAACCTGTTTTTGCCATTACATTATCCTTATGAGTCCTGAATGTTTAGTTGTTAGTTTGAGCATTAAAGTTTAACTTGTAATTTTACCTAAGTCTTTTGCTTTGAACCTGGAACGTTGCGGGATAGTAGTGATTTTAGTAATCTCACTTGAAGTGTTCATTATCTCTCTCTGTTCCGTGACATAAATTTGGCGACCTCTTATCAGGATATTCAGGATATTATTATAAGGATATTGCTTGATATTTTGTGACTGTGATTTATTCATGATGTCTACTATTACTACTATTGATGAAGCCAAAGATTTTTTGTCAAATGTGCAAAATAGTGTGTGATGTAGAAAACAGAACAAAGAATGAACTTAAGCTTGTTGCTCAACAATTGGGAATTGCTGTTCACTCTCATCATTCTAAAGATCAAACTGTTGACAAGATTAATAAAAGCTTGTTTAATGTAACTCCTCCAGATGAGCAAATGCAGATTGAAGTTACAGCTAGCCATGCAGGAGGCTCGTGCTAAGGAGGCTGAGTTTCAGGCTCGTGCTAAGGAGGCTGAGTTTCAGGCTCATGCTATGGAGGCTGAGGCTTAGGAGGCTGAGTCTCAGGCTTGTATTCAGGAGGCACAGGCACAGGCTCAAGCACAAATTGAACTTGCTAGGATTCAGGCAGACCATGAGTATTGCATGAAACAAGGTGGAACTGGATCATCTAGCTCTGATGATTTTGATGTGGCTAAAAATGTTAAACTTGTCCCTCTTTTTAATGAATCTGATTTAACAAAGTATTTTCAGTTGTTTGAGAGGGTAGCTACAGGTTTTAATTGGCCCAAAAAGTATTGGCCAGTACTCCTTCAGAGTGTTCTCACCGGTAAAGCTCAAGTAACTTATGCATCTTTGCCTCAGGATCAATCTGATAATTATGATGTAGTTAAGAGCTTGATTCTTAAGGCCCATGAGCTTGTTCCTGAAGCCTATAGAGTAAAATTTAGGACAACTTATAAGCAAGATAAGCAATTCCATGTTGAGTATGCAAAAATCAAAGAAGATCTGTTAGAGCAGTGGTTAAATTCTAAGAATGTAAATTCTGATTTTGATAAATTTAAGCAGATGATTTTGCTGGAGGACTTCAAAAGGTGTATTAATAATGATGTAAGCCTATATCTTGATGAGAAAAGAATAGATAATTTGTCAGATGCTGCAGTTTTAGCTGATGAATATGTTCTCACTCACAAAAGATATTCTAAAGAAAAAAGGAAAGCTGAGAGTAAGTACGTTGCCTCTACTCAGAGTACAGGTAACAGGAAAGAGAATAAAGATGATGTTTCTCAGGAAGTAAATACCAGCTCCACCTCTAGATTTCAGAAAAGTAAATGTACTTATTGTAGTAAGCTTGGTCATACTACGGAGAAATGTTTCAGGAGACAGCGTGATGTGAACAAAAAGGAGTCTTTAAATATTCAGTCAATTGGTCTAGTGTCCACTCTTGAGAGTTCCCAGAATTCTTTAACTGAGTTAACTGAACCTGCTTTGAGGGGTAAATTAAATTCTCGTGATGAAGCTCCTCTTTTGAGCAGTAACGTGGGTGACACTCTCAAGAGTTCATGTGCTAATTTCCTGTCTGATGGTTTTGTCAGTCCTCTGGACAGTAATGACAGGAAATCAGTTAAAATATATCGTAATACAGGTGCTTGCCAATCCCTTATGCTGACCAGTGTTCTAGGCTCTAATGTTAATTCCTCTGATGAAACTGTAATCTTACAAGGTGTAGGGAATAATTACTTCTCTGTCCCTCTGTACACAGTGAATTTAGAGTCTGGTTTTGTTAATGGTTCCGTTATGGTTGGGTTGGTTGAGACACTCCCAATGTCAGGTGTAACTTTCTTACTTGGAAATGATATTGGTGGAAGTCAAGTGTGTCCAGCTCCTCAGTTGTCTAGTGAACCAGTGACTGCGACCCAGGATTGTGATATCCCTGATGTGTTCTCTGCATGTGCTGTCATTAGGGCTAAGTCTAAAGTTACTGGTGACTTAGAGGATAATGATGATGATGGTATCTTAGCTGACACTTTTCTTGCTAATTTGGACCACTCACCAGATGAGGCAGTACCCCGTAGTGTTGATAATTTGTCTCGTCAAGAGTTGGTTGAGTTGCAGGTTGCTGACCCTGAGTTGAAAGGTCTAGTTAACTCTGCTTGCAGTGAGGAAGAGTCAGCTGGTGCTTCTACTTGTTATTATATAAAGTCAGGAGTACTTATGAGAAAGTGGAGACCCCCAACATCATCAGCCGACTGTGAATGGGAGGTTGTACATCAAGTTGTCATCCCTCGTGTTTGTAGGCAGGATATCATTAGCGTGGCTCATGATTCCAGTTTGGCAGGACACCTTGGAGTGAGGAAGACTGTGGCACGCATTTTGAAACACTTCTACTGGCCAGGTATCTTCAGAGATGTTTCCTGGTATTGTAAGTCTTGTCACACCTGTCAAGTTGTGGGGAAGTGTACTTAGACCGAAAAGGTTGCACTTCTAGTTCCCATTCCTCCTTTTGAGGCGCCATTCACCCGTGTGTTGGTGGATATTGTGGGCCCTCTTCCTAAGACTTCTTCAGAATTTTCTTATGTGTTGACCCTAATTGATATGGCTACTCGTTATCCTGAAGCCATTCCACTTAGAAATATCTCAGCAAAGAACGTGGTTAAGGAAATACTAGGGTTCTTCACCAAGTTTGGTCTGCCCAAGGAGGTACAGTCAGACCGGGAAGTAATTTCATGTCAAATGTTTTCAAGCAGTCTCTGAAAGAGTTGGGCATCACCCAGATCACGTCTTCAGCTTACCATCCCCAGACCCAAGGAGCGTTGGAGAGATATCATCAAACACTCAAATCGATGCTCAGGAAATACTGTTTGGAACATCAGAAAGACTGGGAAAAAGGTCTTCCATTCGTTGTATTTGCTGCAAGAGAATCTCCAAATGAATCACTGGGCTTCTCACCCTTTGAACTACTGTTTGGCCATGAAGTAAGAGGACCCCTTAAGCTACTCAAGGAATGCTGGCTGTCGGAGGAAGATGACGTCAACCTGCTGGAGTATGTGATGAAGTTCAAAGAACGGCTGTCCACTGCTTTACAGCTGGCGAGAGAGAATTTAGGAGCTGCTCAGGAGAAGATGAAGACTTGGTATGATAAGAAGTCCAGGTTACGCCACTTTCAGCCAGGAGATCAGGTTTTGATTTTGCTACCGGTGCATGGGCAACCTCTTCAAGCCAAGTTTAGTGGTCCTTATTTCGTGGAGAAGAAACTCAGTGATGTCAACTATGTCATCGCCACACCAGATCGTAGAAAGAACAAGCAACTTTGTCACATCAACATGCTAAAGTTATATCACAGGCGGGACGAAAATAACCCAGTTTGCACTGTAGCTGTTCCACCCGAGTCTGCAAGTGAAGTTCTGCCATGCAATATGAGCCTGAGTGATAGTTTGGGGAAGAATCCTGATATCATGAATGATCTCCAGACTAAGCTTTCTCATCTACCTCCCGAGGAAAGGCAGGAGTTTTCGGCATTACTGCAGGAGTACCCACAAGTGTTCCGTGCCACTCCAGGAAGAACCACTGTGTTGATGCATGATGTTGATGTTGGAGATGCAAAGCCAATTAAACTGCCTCCTTACCGTGTAAACCCAGTGAAAGTTCCTCTCATCCAGAAGGAGCTTGGCTACCTGTTGGACCACAAGATGATTGAGCCCTGTCAGAGCGAGTGGAGTTCTCCTGTCACTCTAGTCCCTAAGCCAGGGGGGTCACAGCGGCTTTGCATCGACTACAGACGTGTTAATCAGATAACCAAAACAGACACTTACCCTCTCCCTCGCGTGAAAGATTGCGTAGACAAGATCGGAAAGGCTAGGTACATAAGTAAGTTTGATTTGTTAAAGGGATACTGGCAAGTACCTATGACTGAACGTGCTAGGGAGATCTCATGTTTTTGTAACACTAGGAAAGACTTTTGCATGTTCTGTAATGCCATATGGTATGAAGAATGCACCACTTTTCAGAAGCTCATGAATGTTGTAACAGAGGGTTTGGCAGGGTGTGTTGTTTATATTGATGATGTATTAATCTTCAGTGACAACTGGAAAGATCACCTATGCCATGTCAGTAAATTTCTTGAGCGTTTGGTTCAGGCTAATCTTGTAGCTAATTTATCAAAGTGTGATTTGGTCAAGCTAAAGTTCAGTACCTTGGGTACGTAATTGGTGATGGACACGTTGCACCACCAGGAGCTAAGGTTCAGGTTATAAGTGATCTTCCCAGACCTAAAAGTAGGAAAGAGTTACAAAGATATTTGGGAATGGTAGGTTATTACAGGAGATTTGTTCTTAACTTTTCAATTCGTATATCACCACTTACAGACCTACTGAAAAAGGGAGTTAAATTTGTCTGTACCGATAACTGTGAATCCTCTTTCAGTAAACTTAAAACTATCCTATTAAGTCAGCCAGTGCTTGCTACTTCAAATTTTGCTAAGCCTTTTAAGATGGCTGTTGACGCAAGTGATATAGGAGCTGGGGCTGTTTTGCTGCAAGAGGATGATCAGGGTATTGAACACCCTGTATGTCATTACAGTAAGAAGTTCACTCCACCTCAAAAGAACTACTCAACTATTGAGAAAGAGCTTTTGGCCTTGATTTTGGGTTTATAGCATTTTTCATTTTATTTTTGTTCTGGTTTTGACCCCATAGTCATTTATACCGATCATAATCCACTGAAATTCCGTAGTAAGTTTAAAGATAAAAATCAGAGATTGACAAGATGGAGTCTACTTCTTCAGGAGTATTCATTAGACATACATGTCAAGGGGAAAGAAAATGTTATTGCAGATTGCTTATCTAGACTTTATACAGATTGTTTTAGAGTAATAAGAAATTTCCTTTGTAAATTTCTTTTTCTTTGTGGGGAGGTGTTACATAGCCTATGATTTCATCATCCTTTGTATAATTCTAACGTACAGTATGCTGCAGGTTTGATCACGATTCGCCTCGTGGCTTCCATAGTGACCAGGCTTGCGTGTTCTACCTCACTCCCCCCTTCTTCTCCTTATAGTAGAGTAAGTCGTTCTTTCTGTTGTTCAGAGCAGGACTGTCAACGCTTCCTCCCCTGTGCCTTCATTTCCGCGTCCTTCTTGCAAGTTGTATCAAGCTCTGCCGGTCCCTATATAATGAGCTCAGTCTCTGCATTAATTGCCACTTAGATCTACTCCTAATTTTGTTCACATCTGTGTCCTCCCCTGTATAGTGTATTTTTGTGAGTGCTCAGGAAGTCTCCAATCATCTAGCTGCTGTATAATTTGAGTATAAGTGTTGTTATCATTTTTCTTGTACTGTATAGCCTGAGGCGTTGGTTCGCGGGCCTGGTGAGGTTTTTGTGATTCGTGTAAAGTTTTTAAAGTCAGCCAGTGAGAGTAGTGTTTTGTATCTGTGATCATATTATATCTTACTTTAACTGAGCATTATCCGGTTTTCTCATTTTATCAGGGCTGACTTAGATAAATTTGTTCTTGCTAAATTCGTGTTAATAGAGGCTATTGGAGTTAACCATTTATTTAACCTGTTTTTGTCATTACATTATCCTTATGAGTCCTGAATGTTTAGTTGTTAGTTTGAGCATTAAACTTTAACTTGTAATTTTACCTAAGTCTTTTGCTTTGAACCTGGAACGTTGCGGGACAATAGTGATTTTAGTTTTCTCACTTGAAGTGTTCATTATCTCTCTCTGTTCTGTAACAATATATATATATATATATATATATATATATATATATATATATATATATATATATATATATATATATATAATTTGTTATTAGTTTATTACAGTTGTAAAGTTGTTTGATCGAAATGTGAGCGTTTGAATTTTAGTAGTATAAGGTTATTGGAAAGACTGATCGTGCTAGAAGAGTGAGAGAAGAGTTCTGGACAAATGTAGAAGTGTGCATGGAAAAGTTTGGAAGGAATGAGAGAGTGTTTTTGATTGGTGATATGAATGGTAAAGTTGGGAATGTGAAGGTGGATGGAATAGTTGGTGAGTGGGGTGTGCCTGCTGAGATAGATGAGAATGGGAGTTCGTTAGTGGACATTTGTGCTGGGAGGGGGTTGGTGATAGCCAATACCCTCTTCAGGCATAAAATGATCCACAGGTATACATGGCGAGTGGTGAGAAGGGTGGGTGGTGAACTGAATGAAAGGAAGGCAATGATTGATTATGTGTGTGTGGATCAAAGGATGCGAAGATGTGTAATGGATGCAAGAGTTTATAGAGGCTGGGGGAGTGGACTTTCTGACCACTACTTGGTGGTGGCCAGAATTAGAATTCAAGTAAGATGGAGGAATAGAAGAAGGGAAAGACGAGAGGAAGGAGTAGTTGCAAGGAGAGTGGAAAGGTTACAAGAGGATGAGAAAAAGGCAGAGTATAAGAGAGAAGTGGAGGAACGATTGGGCAAATATGAATTGGAGCAGATGGGAGACGTGGAAGGTGTGTGTAGGATATTTACAGAAAAAATATGTGCAGCATGTGATGTGGTGTGTGGAAGGAAGAGAAGACGGAGGGGGGTTGCAAGGAACAGCGTGGTGGACTGAAGAGGTGAAACAGGTTGTGGCACAAAAGAAGAAAGCATACAATGAATGGATGAGGAATAGAAGCGTGAAAGAAGTTGATAGGCGGAAGAGAGAGTTATATGTAGAAAGAGAGAGGTGAAAAGATTAGTAAGAGAGAGTAAGAAGAGAGTGGATGAGGAATTTGGAAGGAATTTGAGTGTAAAGTGGAGGGACTGTAAGAAAATGTTCTGGAAAGAGGTGAAAAGAGTAAGATGGGGTGGAGGTGAAGTTAGCAGGGGAGTGAAAGATAAAAATGGTAGATTACTAGTGGAGAAGGGAGAAAAAGTGAGCAGATGGAGAGAACACTTTAAGAAATTGTTGAACGTAGAGGATGGAAGTAATGCGAGTATAAGTGGCTGGGGAATGGCTGGGAGAAGGAGGGAGGTGAGAAGACAGGAAGAAATCAGTAGGATAGAAGTTGTGGAAGCAATGAAGAAAGTTAAATCTGGGAAAGCCCCAGGAATTGATGGAGTGTGTGGTGAAATGCTGAAGCATGGGGGAGAGATAGTAGTAGAATGGATGTGGAAGATGTGCAGATTGGCCTGGGAGGAAGGTAGAGTCCCAGAGGATTGGAAGTCAGGTATAATTATTCCCTTGTACAAAGGAAAAGGGGAAAAAGAAGTGTGTGGTAATCATAGGGGCATTTGTCTTCTTAGTATAATAGGAAAAGTGTATGGTAGGATACATATTGACAGAGTTAGAGAAAGAACAGAGAAATTAGTTGGAGAAGAACAGGAGGCTTTAGGAAGGGAAGAGGTTGTGTAGATCAGATATTCATTCTTAGATCTTTAGTGGAAAAGTTTCTAGAGAAAGGAAAGAAGTTGTATGCAGCTTTCATGGATTTGGAGAAAGCATATGACAGGGTGGATAGACAAGGATTGTGGAAAGTGTTAAGAATATATGGAATAGATGGGAAGTTGTTGAATGCTGTGAAGAGTATGTATGATGGTGCGAAGGCTGCAGTGCGTGTCGATGGTGAACTAGGTGAATTTTTCTCTTTGAAAGTTGGGTTGAAACAGGGATGTCATGTCTCCATGGTTGTTCAATCTGTACATGGATGGGGTAATAAAAGAGGTACAAGGTAGGGTAGTGGATGTTGGAGTGGCCCTGGTGAGAGAGACTCCCTGTACTGTTGTTTGCAGATGATACTGTGTTGTTGAGTGAAGACGAAGGGGAGCTGCAAGGCTTGGTGGATGAGTTTGGGAGAGTGTGTAAGAAACGGAATCTAAAGGTGAATGTAGGGAAGAGTAAAGTGATGGTCTTTGAGAGAGGTGAAGTCAATGAATGTACAGCGAGGTTGGATGGTGAGGAATTGGAAAATATGAGTACGTTTAAGTACTTGGGTAGTGTGATGAGTAAGGATGGAGGTTTGGAGGGTGAAGTGCTTGAAAGGGTACAGCAGGGAAGAAAGGTTGCTGGTTCTTTGAAAGCAGTGATAAGAAACAGGTAAGTGACCATGGAAGTGAAAAAGTTACTACATGACAGTATTGTGATACCAACTCTAACATACGGAAGTGAAGCTTGGACGTTGTTGGAAGGACATAAGTCTAGAGTGAGAGCAGTGGAAATGAGTTATTTAAGAGGAGCCTATGGAGTCACATGGAGAGACAGGCTGACGAATGAGGATATAAAGGAGCGTTGTGGTGTTGATGTGGATGTGATAGGAAGCGTTATGAGGAACACACTGAGGTGGTTTGGCCATGTGGAGAGGATGGAGAGTGAAAGACTGACGAAGAGAGTGTATGTGAATGAGGTGGAGGGGGGAAGAGGGAGGGGGAGGCTGAGGATGAGATGAAGGGATGGGGTGGAGAGGGATATGAGAGACGGGGGTATGAGTTGGGAGCAGGGCAGTGAAATGGCAGGGAACAGGGCGACTTGGAGGCGATTTGTTTGTGGCCACCCCAAACGGGATTGAGGCGTCTGGCAATAGATAGAGATAGATAGAGATCAGATTTGTGTGAGTCGGCTTTGTCCAGTGATTATGATCATAGACTGATTGTTCTAAAAATAAATTAAATTTTTCTGTGTTACCATGAACTCTTCCACAGTCTTTAGTCTACAGAGGATATAAACTTTAATTTGACCTTCCCATGCCACCTAGACTTTCACCAATTGTTCTAAGAAATAACAGTCATGGGTGATCTTCAACTCATCCACCAAGTTTGATCTAAATCACGTAAAAACTGTTTTAGTTGCGTTCACACACACACACACACACACACACACACGAGGTGCCGAGAAGAGCGGACGCACGTCACTATGACTCCGTACCTGGCCAAACCTGGCCAGTGGCCACTCCTAAATTAGTATCTTTATATGAATCAAGCTCTGTACCAGGTTATACTAAATAGTGACCTAATATAAAAAGAATTTTAAGTAAGACTCTTGTTCAAATAGTAAAGAAAACAAAGAAGCGCAAGAATGTGCACAATCAGCTGATCAGTTGTTTTGTCTGTGACTCTGCACCAGGGAATATAAGTAGTATCTGTGCTTTTAGTACTCCATGATGGCCACCAACTTTAGTAATGCAAATTTGGAAAAGAAAATGGATAAAGGCAGAAAACAGGATGACGATTTCTAACAAGAACTGGTTGAAATGGAGACTTACAATAAATTGGTAGAACAGGTAAACAGATTAGAGATGGCTTTTCAGAATGAAATGTGTTATGCTGAGTGTTTTTAGGTCGACTCCTCGCCCTAAAAACACTAGCGCCTGAGCGGGGTCCTCTTTCTGGACCGGAAGTAAAGCACCAACAAAGGAACAGGACATAAAAACTAGGCAGTATGCCTTAACACATCTATTGCCTTAATTCTAAAACCGTTACAATATGATACAGAGTGATATTTAGGATATAGGATACAGGGACACAGAGTTAGGTTGGGATGACACGAGATACAACTGTACTCAACACACGATATGATACACATATAACAATGGCTTTAGTTCTATAAGTGTGGATGACCGTCTTTCATTTAAACCCAAAATATATATACTCACAATAACAAGGGGAATACACAAGATTAAAAGTCTGGGGGAGGAATATTACTATAAGGAAGTCAGGGTGCGGATTATGACACTCGACTCAGTTAACTAGCCGCGGCGACACTCTTCATAGGTTTTGGTTCTCCCGCGCACCCTGATTGTCATTCACACTTACGGGAAGTTCCTTTATTCTGGGAGGGTGATAGTACTTTACTTATTACTATTGAATTACCTTCCTTTAAGGGACATGTGAGTTTGTTGGGTTAAATAACATTAGCTGCTGGTTTCATATGGATCACACTCTGTCACTGTTCACTATTCCTCTTTCTCGGGTTTACTTAGGTCTAGGGGGCGTCACTGATTTACCTGTGTTTCCTGGGTTAATTCACTCTGTCACTCTGTTCGAAGGGGAAGACCTCAGGGGGACTCTGCCTGTGGCGGGCAACACACTACCCGCAGGGGAGTCACTGCCTGGGTCCGGTCCGTCGGCGAGTAGCAGGGAGGCCCTCCTGTCTGGGGGCCTCGACCTGAAGGTAGACCCTTACCTCAGGGTCTCGTCGGTGGGGTGCAGGGAGGCCCGCCTGTCTGGGGGCCTCGACCTGAGAGGTGGCCCTCGGGGCTGGGGCCAAACAGTTGGAGGAGGCGGGTCTGGCGTCGGTGGCTCCACGGGGTAAGGGGGTCAGAGTTACCCTCGCCTGTAGTCTGCTGGGCTCGCCTGGGGGTCCTGGGGCTGCGGTGGTCTGCCAGGGGACGCGCCGTCAGGGTTGGGCTGCGGCCTCGTCTCCTGCTGGTGCCTGAGGAAGACAGAGATCTCCCAGGAGTGGGAGGCAGGTCCGGTCTCGGACTTTGCCTCCACTCTGGTGACACCTTCTGGGCAACTCTCCCGGGTGGTGTCAAGCTATTCCCACAGGGGAACGCGGAAGGTGGAGTGCACACGGAGACTGTGTCCTCTCCTATATACAGGGAGGGAAGCACAGAGGCGACTCTCTCTCCTGTCTCTGTCACAGCCGTGGCTCCAGGTTGCTTTACCCTGGGACCCACTTTTCGCTTTCTACTAGGGCCTCCTGCCCTTGGAGTGGCGGAGGATACTGGAACCTCGTGGCGCACTAAGGGGCCTCTTGCCCTTGGTGTGGCGGAGGGTATAGACGCCTCATGGCACATTGTAGGGCCTCCTGCCCTAGATGTGGCGGAGGGTACTGGCCCCTTGTGGCACACTGTAGGGTCTCCTGCCCTGGATGTGGCAGAGGGTATTGCTCCCTCGTGGCACACTGTAGGGCCTCCTGCCCTGGATGCGGCAGAGGGTATTGCTCCCTCGTGGCACACTGTAGGGCCTCCTGCCCGGGATGTGGCAGAGGGTACTGGCCCCTCGTGGCTCACTATAGGGCCTCCTGCCCTGGATGTGGCAGAGGGTATTGCTCCCTCGTGGCACACTGTAGGGCCTCCTGCCCGGGATGTGGCAGAGGATACTGGCCCCTCGTGGCGCACTATAGGGCCTCCTGCCCTGGATGTGGCAGAGGGTATTGCTCCCTCGTGGCACACTGTAGGGCCTCCTGCCCTGGATGTGGCAGAGGGTATTGCTCCCTCGTGGCACACTGTAGGGCCTCTTACCCTGGACGTGGCAGAGGTAGGGACACCTTGTGGCTCACTGAAGGGCCTCCTGCCCATGAGGGGTGTAACTATGGCCGTCGCCAAAACGTTACTAGGGACTGACTCTTGTTCAGTCCCACCCCACTGCTGTCGATGTTTTTTTTTTTTTTTTTTTTTTTTTTTTTTTTTTTTGCCTATCGACCATTGAGGCCGAAGCCTCTGGTCATTAAGGCAAATATATATATATATGTATATATATTGACACATATATACATATATATACAAACATATATATATACATACATACATACATACACACATCCATGCATATGAACATACACACTTTCATGCACACGTACATATATATATAATAATTTTTATTTTATTATTTTTTTGCAGTTTTATTTTTATTATTTTTATTTATTTTTTATATTTTTAACCTTATATTACTTATAAAAAAAATACCTAATCTAAAGACCCTAAAACTAACCACCTAACAGACAAATCGCTAACCTATACTAAATCCTAAGAGACAAATAACTAGACCTACACTAATGTTCAAAAAGCCTCGACCAAGAGAACACCATCGACTGCAGATATGTAATGCTTTTCTACATTACATACCTGCACTCATCACCTGATGACTGTCAGTCGAGGCACAACCTAATATAGGGGACATCAATATATGAAAGGGAACCAGACGAGTCAGGAACATTTCCATATACGTCAGCTGTCGTCCCTAATTAGAATAACTTAAGCAAGATAATATAATGTATTTACATAATTTATACAAAAATTGAAGAACCTCGCCCAGCAGACTACCATCGACTGCAAGTGCCCAATACCTTCCTATATTGCACACTTGCACTCATCAGCTGGTGACTGTCAGGCAAGGAATTTGGCTTAATGTAGGGGACATCTATATTAGAAATAGATCGGTGGGAGGAGGAACTATTTCAAATATGTCAACTGTCAACCCTAATTAATATTACAATATATACATATTTACTGTTCATAAAAACCATAACCACACAGTAAAAAAGTCACATCACTCTGATCAGTCCGGTCTCTCTCAAGAAAGCCATCAATTTATCAGTCATAACAATGTCCCCATCACCCAGGATGGTGGAAAGGGTGAAGGGGACGTCTACTGCGCCGCAGTAATTCATAAGTGAAGCGCGTTCACGAATAAATCGCCGACAGCGCAGGATGATATGACTGATAGATAACACCGCATTATAGATGTCACAGTGCGGTGGGAAGCGTCTTTCCATATAAGGTTTTATGTGGGTTACAATGGTGGCATTCAGCCGTAGCCGTGCCAACACTTTTTCTTCTAGGCGACTGGGACGGTTGGCAGTGTCCCAGTCGCCCAGGTACGGCTTACAAGTTGGAATATTTAGTCTGGTCCACTGACCTTGCCACAGAAGATTTATTGATTTCTTTCCGAGAGATAGACTCGACCGTAGATCACGAGGAACGTCCCAAGTCTCCTCGAGCTCCACAGCCGACTTTGCAAGTAAGTCAGCCTGCTCATTGCCGTAGATACGACAATGACCAGGCACCCAGATCAGCGTGAATGACTTGTTGCATGAATGCAACTTATTAACGATGCGGCCCTGGATCTCATGAGAGTCCGTAGTGCAAGATGCAATTGCCTGAAGGGCTGATTTTGAATCTGAAAATATGACAAATGAGTCATGTCTAGAATTGAGAGCATAGTCTATGGCTTTGTCAATAGCAAAAAGTTCTGAAGTAAACACAGATGTATGAGTCGGCAACCGATACCTGAGGGCACATTCAGTCGACCACACACTTGCACCCACACATTCACTCGACTTGGAGCCGTCGGTGTACAATTGATGGGACCCCAAGTGACGAACAATGATCTTACGAAACAAGTGGTGGACCTCCGCCTCCGGCGCCTTGGCCTTTGGTGCTGGGAGCCATGTAACATCGACTGTAAAGCCGGGTGGCTCCCAAGGCGCTATATTTTTAAGCACCAACTTGTCACAGTCACTGGGGTCCACATCAAGCTCCTGAGTCAGTAAGTGGAGGCGAGCGGCAAGTGGCCGACGCACCCCCCGCAGAAGGTGGTGGTATTGACGCAGGGGGGTACAGGCCACATTGCCGATATTACTTTTTCTTAATGTCCTTACACCATAGGACAAGGCCAGGTGGTCACGGCGAATACGGAGGGGAGGCACATTCGCCTCCACTTCCATACGAGCTACACGGGTACACCGGACAGCTCCAAGACACATTCGCAAACATTTATTCTGCAACACATCCAATCCTTTCAGAGTGGCATCGGATGCCGAGCCATACACCTGTGCGCCATAGTCTAGCTTCGATCGAATAAGGGACTTATACACCATTAATAAAGATTTTCTGTCGGCACCCCAGGTAGTACCCGCTAGGTACTTGAGGACATTTAACGGTTTATCACAACGAGCAAGCAAAGTATTAACGTGAAGTTTAAAATTCATTCTACGATCAAAATGTATTCCTAAAAATTTTACAGAATTTTGAAAAGGTACCGCCTGATTATCCAAAGTTAAGCACAAATTAGGTACGTTACGATTAGTGAAAACTATAGCGGCACACTTACGTACGGAAAACTTAAATCCCCACTGCAAGGCCCATTGGTGGACGGAGTCAAGGGCTGCTTGAATCCGCCCAGCCGAAAATTGTGCATTACGGGAAGAGTGCCATATTGCACAATCGTCAGCGTAGAGTGAGTATTTAAGATTCCTCGGGATGGGAGCTGATGACAGAATATCATTGATCATAATACTAAATAAAGTAGGACTAAGCACACTTCCCTGCAGCATCCCGTTTTCCTGGATAAATATATCCGATGTTACGTTACGGGGCAATTTGACAGAGAAAGTTCTGTCCCTTAAGAAATTTGAAATAAAAACAGGTAAATTTCCTCTTAAACCATAAGCATAGAGCTTCATTAATATACCGTGTCGCCATGTCATGTCATAGGCTTTATGGATGTCCAAGAACACCCCTATCATGAATTCTTTATTGGCAAATGCCTCTGCAATACAATGCTCCAAATTCATTAAATGGTCTAGTGAACTTCTGTATTTACGGAAGCCACATTGTTGATCATTTAACAAATTCTTCGACTCTAAAACAAAAAGAAGCCTATTGTTAACCATACGTTCCATGACCTTACATAGACAAGAAGTCAACACAATAGGACGAAATGAAGAGGGATTCATAAGACGACCAGCCTCTTTGGGTATCGGTATGACGTGCGCAAAGTGCCATGAGTTTGGGAACGTTCGAGACGCCCAAATCTCATTGTACAATGCTAACATCTTAATCAGGTTGTCCTGATTAAGATGCTGGATCATACCATACGTGATGGTGTCTGGTCCAGGGCTGGTGTCTTTACAGGATTTAAGGGCAAGGAGCAGTTCATCTAGCGTAAACTCTTGGTTGTACGGGGAGTCTACGTCTTCTGTGGCAAAGTCTAATATCTGTAGCTCAGCCGTGCGTTTATGATGTTGGAAACGCGGGTCATAATTGGCTGAGCTACTTACATGAGAAAAACTCCTGGCGAGGATGTTAGCAACGTCCATGGGCTCGTCATAGATGTTATTATTAACCTGCAAGGTGGTGACAGGGAAGTATGGGCGTTTATTATTTAATAATCTGATAGTGGACCAGACTTTATGTAATGGTGTTGTACGAGTCACCGTGGACACAAAGGACCGCCAGGAGTCACGTTTAGCCCTTCTTATTATTCTCCTTGCCTCAGCCCGTGCCTGTTTGTATGCAATAAAATTTTCCTCAGTGGGCTGACTATCAAAAATCCTGTATCTCCTATTGCGTTTTCTTAAAGCTTGTCGGCAATCCGGCGTCCACCAATGTGCTCTATGCTTCGCATGAACTGTAGAAGTCTTGGGAATAGCAGCCTCAGCTGCGTGTAATATGGATTGGGTTATATTTTCGACCTTAACATCTATGGTCTCCCCAGATATATCTAAATTGGCGATCCTTGAGAAGGATCCCCAATCTGCTTTCTTATAGTTAAATTTTGGAGGTGGAGGGTCCGAAATGATGTCGCGTGTATAAGAAAGACAGATGGGTAAATGATCACTTCCCAAGGAGTCGTCGTAAGGATCCCATGAGAAATCTTGATGTATACCAG
Source organism: Coenobita brevimanus (assembly GCF_032717465.1). Lineage (NCBI taxonomy): Eukaryota > Metazoa > Arthropoda > Malacostraca > Decapoda > Coenobitidae > Coenobita > Coenobita brevimanus. Next base: position 27,825,514 of record NC_137063.1, on the reverse strand, counting down.
GGGAGGCCAAAGATAAGTCAATGGCCGAAAAGTTACCAGTACGATCATCTACACGAGTCGCTCTACCATCGTTCAGAAGACAGAGGTTGGACTGTAGTATTAGGTCGGCTACTTGCTCCCCACGACCATCAATCCTCAAGCTACCCCATTGATAGTGATGAGCGTTAAAATCGCCCAACACTAACTTATTTCCAGGCAGATGTTCCACTAGTGAATTTAAAGCATCACTATCAATGGGGCCATGTGGAGGACAGTACAGAGAGCAAATAGACAGATACGTGTTATTAAATTTTACTCTGCACGCGACCGCTTCCAGAGTAGAATTTAGAATCACTTCCGTTTGTGGGTGTGATTTGTGGGTGTAAATGGCAACTCCGTGACCTTCATATCTTCTATACGAGTGGTAGTGTTTGAACTGTGGAGGATCAGGGTGATCCTCCAGGCGCGTCTCCTGTAAACAAACAACGTCTGGCCTGTGTATAGAAAGCAAGATTGCTATATTGTGTAACTTATTCCCAATACCTCTACAATTCCACTGTAATACAGTGAAAGCGACGGTTTAAGATTTTCGTTGGGGGCCAGTGTGCTTTGTCTTTTTTTGTCTCCCGCCGGCAGGCGAGCGACTACCGGGGGACCTATCCCGGTGCTTGTTCACGGAAACCTCCATATTATCGTCAATTACGAGGTTCCCTGACCCCCCCGAGGAAGAGCTAACCTTCCTCTCCCTCGCTGGAGTGGGAACTGGAAGAACGTGAGGACGAGACTTTGTGAGGGTGGTCATGTTACTTTTACTAGACTTGTCGGGTTTCGCTTTAGGCAGTACTGATGGAGAGGCAGCAGCAGCCTGAGAGTACGTTGAAGCCTTAGGGATGTCAGTGAGAGAGTTGGAGCGGACAGGAGGTCGAGATGGAGAGGTACTGTGAGTGGCAGGAGGGAGAAAGACAGGGTCAGTCTGGGTCTCTACAGAGCACATCACAGGACGGGACATTACCGCCGAAGCATAGGACCTATTCGGCGTGGGAGTTGCATGCAACTCCTTCAAAACTCCTTCACCTTTTTCCTAGCTTCGTAGTAGGAAATGCCCTCCGTTGCCTTCACTGTGCAGACCTCCTTCTCCTCCTTCCACTTGGGACAATCCCTAGAGGAAGTGGAGTGAGCGCCCTTGCAGTGGAAGCAACAGACCGTCTCAGATGTGCATTGTTCCGCATCATGACCCTGGCTTGCACACTTGCCACACACTGGCTGGGAAGCCCGACAAGTCTTTGAACCATGCCCATACATCTGGCATTTCAAGCAACGGAAAGGGTTGGGAATATATGGCCGCACATGAACAATTTCATAACCAATTTTTACTTGGCTAGGCAGTGACACTTTACCGAAAGTCAAAACAATGGTTGCTGTCTTCGTCTTGACACCTTCCGAATATCTTGTTATGAAGTGGGCATCGATTACATCTTGCTGAGCAAGTTCCTCTATGATCTCTTCCTCACTCATCACCATGAGATCCCTGCAAGTGATGACACCCTTGCAGGAATTCATGGAAGTTGGGATCTTGGCTTCGACATCATAAATATGAAACTTGCGCAGCTTCAGCAAGTCCTTAACCTGGGAAGAATTGCAAATCTTTACAAGGAGGTCTCCGTTCGCAAGTTTTTTGACTTGTTCCACCTCCCCAGCACAGCCATCAATAACCTTCTTAATCATGAAGGGATTGAGACTGCTCAAGGGAGTGGAACCTAGAGCATGGATGAGAACAAATTCAGCATTATTTACACGTATGTCCAGAGGCAATCGAGTCTGGGGCCTGTCAGTCCGTTGATCAGTCAGGGGTCGGTCAGGACTACCTCCCCCCCTGAGGGGGGGGGAGGCAGTAGGGGCGTCCTCCATAGTACCACTCCCCCCTAGCGGGGGAAGTGGGAAGAAGGGGAGAAAACAAGCAAGGGACAAACAACCGGGGACCACACACCTAAGTCTGAGGTTGCCCTCTCAAACCACTCCAGGGAGGCCCGACCGTGTTTCTTCACGCCCCAGAGCGATCAGTGGGGGGGACCCTCCGTGGGCGATAAGCAAAGGTAAACTCAGTTTATTTGAACAGACACCTACTGTTCAAGACTTAACAGGGAGGGGAGGTAACTGAGTACTAGCTAAACCTAAACGTCACCAGAAGGGTGAAAAAAAAGAAGCTAATGCCGGTAAGGCAGCCCTGAAAACTAGAGATGAGCGCAGAGAAAAACACGTCTACCCTCTTCACGACCATGCATCAAAGTCTCTCTGTCGATGGTTGTCCCGCCTGCGAGGTTGTTTCCGATCCTGGTTCACCTGGTATCGGGGCAATTGCGGGGAAAAGGGGCACAGGTCAGTGGTGGGTGGATGACCCTCTTGCCTTGGATCATTAGCCCCCCCATTGTCTCTTCCTGGGGTGGTGGGGTGGTGGTGGCCCAGTGGTGGGGTGGGGGGTGGCGGGGTGGGTGGTTCGGCGGCGGGCATTTTTAAATGGATGTAATTAAGAAACAGTTGCACTTGCAGAAGGAAGAAATAGAAAAATTAGTAAAGGAAGTCAACAAGAAAGACACAACAATAGATGAGCTAACAGTAGTGGTGGGTTCACTTAGGAGGAAAATTTGTGAAATGGCAAGTACAGTAGTCAACCTCGAGAGTATTATGGAAGAGTTCAAAAAATGATACAGAGACAATTAGGCAAGTAAGCAATCTGATAGATCAGAGCAGTGATATTGAGAAGATAACACAGGTAAATGAAGTGGTGCAAAGCTACAAAAATGATGTGGAACCACTTATGCTGAAATGGTGAAAGTAAAGAAAGACTTGGAAACAAGGGCAGAAGAAAAAAAACATTAAAAAGGAAGTGAAAAGAATAATCCAAAACAGTCCTAAATTGGTCAGAGATTCAGCAGATATCAACAAGTCTACAGTAATCACTGGTATAGAAGAGGAAGAAATAAAAAAAACAAGATCTCGAGGGACAAAAAGGAGATGGCAAATATAATGAGCATATTGAAGGAAGCATCAGAGGAAATCTGTAATAAAGGCATAGAGGAACACAAAAGGTTAGGGAAATATGAAAGAAGTCAAGGCCCCTAAACGTAACCTTCCAGAGTGTAAACACTGTGGAGGAGAAACTAAAAAATGCAAAGAAACTCATGGAAAAAGAGGAATTAAAAAATGTATGGATAAAAAGATGCCTAACTCAAGAAGAACTGGAATTACTAAAAGAGAAGAGGGAGGAAGCAAAAACAATGAACGAGGGAAGATCAGAGGAGGAGAAGAATACATTTTTTTTACAGAGTAATCGGATTGCAGGTTCGAAAGTGGTACATAAACAGGAGGGAATAAAAGGAGGAAGGTAGTAGAACCAAGTCATGACAAGTATGTAAATAATTTGATGAAGTTGATGTACTCAAATGTGGATGGAATGGTATCTAAATTATTAGAGATGAATGATTATATAAGAGAAAATGAACCACATTTAATATGCCTAACTGAAACAAAATTAACACCAAGGATATCAAATGACATCCTAAACTTAGAGGAATACAATATATGGAGAAGAGATAGGAACTTAAAAAAAGGAGGAGGAATTATAATATTAACAAAGAAAAATCTAAAAGTCAAAGAAATAGAACTAGATATACCCTCACAAGTAGAACTGATTGCGGTAGAAATCAATACATCTGAAGGGAAAGTAATTGTAGCCAATTTGTACGTCACCCAGATCAAACACAAGGGAAAGAGGCGAATATGAGGATCTGGCAAGAGTACAATTCAGAGTTTAAGAGCATTACTGCACAGAGTGGAAGCGAAATTGGAAAGAATTATACTAACTTGAGACTCTAATACAATTATAAATTGGAATACTCCAGATATAATAAGCCAAGAAAGCTGTGGCGAACAAAAGCTCCTGGATCTCGTGCAGGAGTTTTTCCTAACGCAACATGTAAGGGAAAGCACCAGAAAAAGAAGACTCAGTGTACCCGCAGTGCTAGATCTTATATTTACTAGGCATGAAAACGATAATGACAGTTTAATGTATCACCCTCCATTTGGCAAAAATGACCATGCAGTACTAAATTGCACCTTCAGGATTGCATATGACAGGTAACAGCAATGAAAGTTACAAAAAAAGCCTAAATTATAAAAAGGGAAACTATCATGACCTAAAGAGGTACTTCTTAGAAATTAATTGGGAAAAGGAGCTTAGAGGACAAGATATAAATGCTATATATAAAAATTTCTTTGAACTTTATGAAATAGGAGTCCATAAGTAGTCTCCAGTAAAAATAGAGCGACCGGCTCGACGAGCAGGTTGGTATATGTGGCACCACCGCACCTCCAAGTCCACCCCCCCACCCCCCTCCCTCGTTCACATTCATTCGTCTACCCTCCACCCTTCCCACATCCAAGTGCAAGACTCATATTGTCTCAACCACTCTTTCATCATCCATTTGTCTTGGGAAATAATGGTTTTGTTATGATAACGAATAAAAACACATTACACAGTGCTTAAATCCATAGTATAGTTATTTATACGCCACGATCTGAACGCAGGGTGATATAGTAGTATATTCGTATGATGGTGAGGTCTTTAATCATACAATTTATCATTTTGACGGTTGTATTCAGTCAGTGTGTAACATTAAACAGTCGGAAACTATAAGTAGATGTTTGTAGTGGTCGGTGGTGTGTGGGGGGTAGCTAGCCGTCACACGTTGTGGTGGGGACATGTGGAGATGGGCCCGGGGTCGACGGCTCTGCCGGGGTGGATAGTGTTCTTACCTAATTGTTCTTACCTAATTGTATCTTTACAGGAATGAGTCAAGCTCGTACTGTTCCGTGTCTTAGACCATATTTATCGTACATATCCTTAAATTTGTGAATTGTTTTGGCACACACTATTTCATTCGGTAGTGCATTCCATTGATCAATTGCTCTGTTTGGGAAACTGAATTTTCTTACGTCTTTATCACCTCTCTTCTTACGCAGTTTTTTGCAGTGTCCTCTTGCTGATGCTTCTCCATATGTTAAGTAATCATTTATGTCTATTTTCTCCTTTCCTGATATGCACTTATATAGCATTATCATGTCACCTCTTTTCCTTCTCTCCTGTAGTGTTGGTAGATTCAGTTTATTTAGTCTTTCTTCGTAGCTTAGGTCCCTTAAGCTTGGTATCCATCTTGTAGCGGCCCTTTGAACTTTTTCAATCTTGTCTATATGCTTTTTGAGATGAGGACTCCAGACTATTGATGCATATTCCAGGGTTGGTCTAATGAATGATGTTATTATCCTTCTTAGCATGTCTTCATTTATGTATGTGAATGCTATTCTCATATTTGCAAGCAGTGTATACATGTTCCGTACCTTCTCGCTGATGTGGTCAGCCGGAGATAGTCTGTTATTGATAATCACACCTAGGTCTTTCTCTCTTTCTGATGTGTATAGGGTTTTATTTCCTAACTTATAATCCCAATCAGGTCTTTTTCCACTTTTACCAAACTTGATTACATGACACTTGTCCACATTGAATTCCATTTGCCATGTACTACTCCATTCATGAAGTTTATTTAATTCTTCTTGTAGCTCCCTACAAGAGTCTGTGCTAGTAATTTTCCTTTGTATTTTTGCATCATCTGCAAACATATTCAGATAGCTCTCATTTCCAGTGTTACTGTTTATATCATTTATGTACACTAAAAACATGATTGGTGCCAGCACCGAACCCTGTGGTACTCCACTAGTCACTTCTTTCCATGATGAGTAGTTTCCTCTTAGTACTGTCCTCATTTCTCTTTTTATGAGAAAGTCTTGCATCCAACAAAACAGTTTGCCTCGAATTCCTCCTTGATGGTACAGCTTCCATAAAAGTCTTTGGTGTGGTACTGTGTCAAAAGCTTTCTTGAAATCTAAATAGATACTGTCCACCCATCCTTCCCTTTCCTGTATTGTGTTTGTTACTCTGTCATAGTAGCTCAACAGATTAGTAACACATGATTTTCCTTTTCTGAAACCAAACTGTCTTTCTGTTATCATACTGTGTTCTTCTAGATGATTTACCCAAGCTTTTCTTATAAGTTTTTCTAATACCTTGCTTACAACACTGGTCAGTGATACTGGTCGGTAGTTGAGAGAATTTTGTCTATTTCCTTTCTTGAATAAGGGGACTATATTTGCTTTTTTCCAAATATCAGGTAGTTTCCCTTGACTCAAGGATTTCTTGAAAATTAAAAATAATGGTTTACTTAACTCCTTTGCACATTCTCGTAACACCCAACATGAAATTTCATCAGGACCACTTGCTTTTCCTCTGTCTAATCTACTTAACTCCTCCTGTATTACTTTTTCTGCTATTTGTATATCTGGTAGTATGTGTGGACATGCGTGTTCCACATAGTCCCTCTCAAAATTGTTTTCTTCTGTAAAAACTAATTGGAAATTCTTATTTAGTGCTTCACAAATATCTTTCTCTTGTGTATAAGTGATTCCCTCGTCCGTAATGGATTGTATTATATCTTTTACTTTGGTTTTGCTTCTGATATAGCTGTAAAACAGCTTTGGTTGATCACTACCTTTATTTATTATATCCTCCTCAAACTGTTTTTGGGCTTCCCTCCTTATTCTTGTATAGTCGTTTCTTGCCTGTTTGTAATTATTATACGCCCTTTCACTATTGTGTCTTCTGTATCTATTCCACAACAAATCTCTTCTTTCTTTTGATTTTTTACGTTCTGTATTGAACCATTTCTGTATTTTCTTATCTGCTTCTTTGTACTGTGGGATGTACTTCTGGACTCCTATTTCATAAAATTCACAAAATTTTTTATATACAGCATTTAAATCTTGTCCTCTAAGCTCATTTTCCCAATCAACTTCTAAGAAATACTTCTTTAGGTCTTGATAATTTCCCATTTTATAGTTTATGCTCTTTTTGTACCTGTCATTGCTGTTTACTATGTCATATGCTATCCTGAAGTTATAATTTAGTACTGCATGATCGCTTTTGCCGAGTGGAGGGTGATATATTAAACTGTCAATGTCATTTTCTTGCCTAGTAAATATTAGACCTAGCACTGAAGGTACATCAAGTCCTCTTTTTCTAGTGGTTTCCCTCACATGTTGCGTTAAGAAAAACTCTTGTACGAGATCCAGGAGCTTTTGGTCCCAACAGCTTTCTTGGCTATTTATATCTAGAGTATTCCAATTTATATTTGTATTGAAGTCCCCAGTTAGTATAATTCTTTCCGATTTCTCTTCCATTTTATGTAGCAAGGATCTTATACTTTGAATTGTACTCTCTGCCAGGTCCTCATATTCGTCTCTTTCCCATGTGTTTGATCTGGGTGGCATATACAAATGGGCTACAATTACTTTACCTTCAGATGTGTCGATCTCTACTCCAATCAGTTCTACTTGTGATGGTGTATCTAGGTTTATTTCCTTGACTTTTAGATTTTTCTTAGTTAATATTATAATTCCTCCTCCTTTTTTTAAATTTCTGTCTCTTCTCCATATATTGTATTCCTCTAAGTTTAGTATGTCATTGGATATCCTTGGTGTTAATTTTGTCTCAGTTAGGCATATTATTTGTGGTTCATTTTCTCTGACATAATCATTCATCTCTATAGTCTGACAAATCTAAACGTAGGGTTTGGGTGGAGTCACCCCCTCCCTGCACTGTTGCCACGTTTCCGAGCTGACCTCTCCATCAGCGATGACCTTGACACTGTTTCCCTCTTGTGATCTCCGTTTTTCTAATACCCCCTATACCCCTGCCACCAACACCCCCTATACCCCTACCCCCAACAACACCCCCATCAACAACACCCGCTATACCTCCACCACCAACACCTCCTATAAATATAGACCCCCACCATCAACACCTGTATAATAATTAGCCGTTGATAATTGCTATACTTTTATTGAGAGCATACATTCTACCCTATTGCTCAAACTCCCTAATCTTACAATCCCATCTGTCTTAATCCTTCCCACTGCCTTCGTTCCTAAATCCCTTAATTGATCTATTTTTAACCTAAGTGTCCCCACACCTTTTAAACCATTTACCTCTCTGTCACTATTCTCCACCATATGTATCAACTTGTATTATATTGTGTATAGAACTTTCATACTGTATGCTGTACTACTGTATAATGTATAAGAATACCCACTGTTTAGTGGAAATAAAGTTTTATTATTATTATTATTATTTCTCTCTCTCTCTCTCTCTCTCTCTCTCTCTCTCTCGCTAGATTTTGTTATGTGTCATCCATGGTTTTTTACTTCCATTTTTATGTATGGATTATAATTTTGACTTTATTTCCGCACCACCCTTGAGGTAAAAGTCACGGCGCGTTTTTTTTATAGAGGTTTCCCCAATAGGCCTAAATCCTGTAGGGGGTTGGTGACCTCCCATAGCGTACACACAAACACGTGTCGCGTGAGTGCTGCCACCCCAGAACTGTTTGATATATTTATTTTAATTATGAAAGGATCGCCCCTTCCCACTTTTATCCTTTCAAATTTTCTTGCAATTATACTTGCTAAATTAATTAGCAATGTTAGAAGTGTTGGGGAAGTAAATAATAATTAGAATATTTTTAGAGCAACACTGCCAAATTTTTATGCCACGTTTCTCTATTATCGTATAATATAGTATGCAGAATAGTTTTATTCTTCCTTGATACATGTCAGCACTTTCATTACAGTTATATTAGTATGAGTTATGTTTATGTATCATTCCTACTACACAAACCACAGGCGTTATACATCGTAGGGTTAGGAAACATGGCAATAGTGTAGGGAGGGGGTGACTCCACCCAAACCCTATGTTTAGATTTGTCAGACTATAGTAATTTAGATACCATTCCATCGACATTTGAGTACATCAACTTTATCATCTTGTTTATATACTTGTCATGACATGGTTCTACTAACTTCCTCCTTTTTCTTCCATCCTGTTTGTGTACCACTTTCGTACCTGCAATCCTATTACTTTGTAAAAAAATTTCTTCTTGTCCTCTTCTGATCTTCCCACATTTTTTGTTTTTGCTTCCTCCCTTTTCTCTTTCAGTAATTCCAGTTCCTCTTGTGTTAGGCATCTTTTTATCCATACATTTTTGAACTCCTCTTTTTCCATAAGATACTTTGCGCTTTTTAGTATCTCTTCCACAGTGTGTGTGTGTGTGTGTGTGTGTGTGTTTTCCACTGTTATGCTGAGTGTTTTTAGGTCGACTCCTCGCCCTAAAAACGCTAGCGACTGAGCGGGGTCCTCTTTCCGGACAGGAAGTAAAGCACCAACAAAGGAACAGGACATAAAAACTAGGCAGTATACCTTAACACATCTATTACCTTAATTCTAAAACCGTTACAATATGAAACAGAGTGATATTTAGGATATAGGATACAGATATACAGAGCTACGTTAGGATGACACGGGATACTCAACACACACTATGATCACATATAACAATGGCTTGTGGTTCTATAAGTGGAGGTGATTGTCTTTCATCAAAGCCCAAAATATCTATACTCACAGTAATAAAAGGAATATACAAGATTAATAGTCTAGGGGAGGAGTATTACTATAAGAAAGGCAGGGGGCGGATCATGAAACTCGACTTGGTTAACTAGTCGCGGCGACTCTCCCGTGCACCCGGCTACTGTTCACACTGACGAGGAAACTCCTCTATTCTGGGAGTGGGAACAACACTTGACTTACTATTATTGAATTACTTTCTTTTAAAGGGGCAGGTGAGTTTATTGGGATTACGAACACTTATTTGTTGACTTCCTCTAGATCGCACTATGTCACTCTGTCCCTGTTCCTGTTCCACTTTCTCGGGTATATTGAGATCGAAGAGGTGTCACTGATCTACCTGTTTTTCCTGGGTTAATTCACTCCGTCACTATAGTCAGGGGGGGGGACCTCCGGGGACTCTACCCGTGGTGGGCATCACACTACCCACAGGGGGAGTCACTACCCGGGTCCGTTCCGTCGGTGAGTTGCAGGGAGGCCCTCCTATCTGGGGGCCTCGACCTGGTGTAGACCCTCAGCTCAGGGTCTCGTCGGCGTGGTGCAGGGAGGCCCGCCTGTCTGAGGCCTCGACCTGGAGTGGTGGCCCTTGGGACTGGGGCCAAACAGTTGGAGGAGCCGGGTCTGGCGTCGGAGGCTCCGTGGTGTGAACTGGGCAGCGTTGCTCACGCTGGTAGGCTGCTGGGCTCGCCTGGGGGTCCTGGGGCTGCGGAGGTCTGCCAGAGGACGCGCCGTCAAGTGTGGGCTGCGGCCTCATCTCCTGCTGGTGCCTGGGGAAGACAAGAATTTCCCAGGAGTAGGAGACAGGCCCAGACTGGGACTTTGCCTCCGCTCCGGTGACACCTTCAGGGCAACTCTCCCGAGTGGTGTCCAGCTACTCCCACAGGAGAACGCTGAAGGTAGAGGACACACGGAGACGTGTTCTCTCTCATATACAGGGAGGGTAGCATGGAGGCGACTCTCTCTCCTGTCACCATCACAGCCGTGGCTCCAGGTTGTTTTACCCTGGGACCCACTTTTGGCCTTCTACTAGGGACTCTTACCCTTGGGGTGGCAGAAGGTACTGGCCCCTCGTAGCTCACTATTGGGCCTCCTGCCCTGTTTGTGGCAGAGGGTGTTTCTCCCTCGTGGCTCACTGTGGCAGAGGGGACTGGCCCCTCGTGGCTCACCAAAGGTGTGGCAGAGGGTGGTGTTCCCTCGTGGCTCACTGTGGCAGAGGGTACTAGCCCCTCGTGGCTCACCAAAGGGCCTCCTGCCCTGTTTGTGGCAGAGGGTATTTCTCCCTCGTGGCTCACTGTGGCAGAGGGGACTGGCCCCTCGTGGCTCACCAAAGGTGTGGCAGAGGGTGGTGTTCCCTCGTGGCTTACTGTGGCAGAGGGTACTGGCCCCTCGTGGCTCACCAAAGTTGTGCCAGAGGGTGGTGTTCCCTTGTGGCTCACTGTGGCAGAGAGTACTAGCCCCTCGTGGCTCACCAAAGTTGTGGCAGAGGGCGGTGTTCCCTCGTGGCTCACTGTGGCAGAGGTGGCGACACCTCGTGGCTCACCAAGGGACCTCCTGCCCTTTAGGGGTGTAACTATGGCCGTCGCCAAAAAGCTACTGGGGACTGATTTTTTATCAGTCCCACCCCACTGCTGTCGATGGTTAGCCCGCCGGTGAGGTTGTTTCGGATCCAGGCTCACCTGGCGTCGCGGCAGTTGTGGGGAGAAGGGGCACAGGTCAGTGGTGGTTGGGTGACCCTCTTGCCCTGGGTCATTAGCCCCCCCGTTGTCCCTTCCTGGGGTGGTGGGGTGGGGGGTGGCGGGGTGGATGGTCCAGCGGCGGGCATTTTACCACCGTCGTCTTTGAAAAAGTCACGACCCCGTGACTGCAGGTGGTAGGTGGTGGAAGTGAACGTCTTGTGGACCGGGGTGAGGTGTTGCAGGAGGTTCGTCCAGTGGTTGGTCATGGTGTTTGGCTCTCGGTGGGGGTTGAAAGAGAGACGGATGGAGGATGGGCAGTTTGTCTGGCGTAGGAGGTGGAGAAGCTGGAGTGTCCGTCAGGTCCTGATGGGTGGGCGGTTGTGGAGGCGCCATAGCACGCTCTCAATTTTCCTCGTTGGTAGTTTCCACGATGCCTGATGAAGGGGGAGGGTAATGGGGGTGGTGTTTGGGGTGTGGGTGGCATGTGTTGGGAAATGGGGAGCAGGATGGGGGGGAGATGGAGGTGTGGGGGTGTATGTAGATGGTGGGCGGAAGATGCGTCGTGATCTGATGCTCGTGGTGGTGAAGGTGGGCGTCGGTGGTGATGGTGGTTGGGCACATGGGGAGTTGGTGGGTGATGTGTTGCGTGGGGCGGTGCGTGGTGGGGTGCGGGTGGGGTGTGGTGGGAGTTGTGGTGGTACGATGGTGGTGGTTGTTTCCGCGGTGGTGAAGGTGGGAGTTGGTGATGGGTGGTGTGGTGCTGTGTTGGTGGTGGGCGGTGTGGTGCGGTGTTGGTGGTGGGCATAGCGGGCGGTGATTGGGAGTGGTGGGTTGGAGGAGGTGGGGTAGCTGTAGGAGATGCAGGCGGAGGTGAGGCTGAGGGGGAGGATGGTGTGATAGGGAAGGCGAATGAGTTGGCTGTGTTGGCGGGGAAAATGAGTGGCGGGGAAGTGATGGTGGTGGGTGGTGCGGGGTGGTAGGTGGGAGGGAGTAGACAGGAGGAGGCGGTTTTGGGAAGTAGGTTAGGGGAAGATGAGGTAAAGGTTCTAGGAGTCTGTGTAGGGGGAGGCAGACTTTGTGTTGGGGAGGAATAGGCAGGGGGGAGGCAGTAGTGGTGGAGAAAGTGGTGTGTGAGGTGGGAAGGTTAGGAATAGGGGTAGGAATAGGGGAGGGCAAAATAGAAGAGGCAGTGAGAGGAGAGGAAAAGGAAAGATGATGTTTTTCCCTGTCGTAGACTGGGAGAGATGTGAGGTGGCTCCCGTCATTACGGCGGGTCGTGGGGGCAGTGGGAAGGCGCCTTCTGTGGTTTCTTCGTCCCGCTTTCCTGCTTCGAGGCTTGGGGCAATCGGCGCATGGTGGGGAGGCCTGTAGGCGCTCTTGTGTTGCTCTGCTGCTCCGAGCAGCTTTTAGCTGTTCATGAATGTCGTGGATTGGGCACTCAGGGCAACAGGGAGAAAATTTCCACGGATTTACGGGGATGAGATCCGTGGGGAATTGTTTAATGTCGCCGATGCTTTTGGGGGAGGAGTGGACGGCTAGAAGGCGCCTTATTGAGTTGATTTCTTTATCCAGGTCTCCCCTCGGTTCATGTATTATGAAGTGTTCTTTAATGAAACCGGGGAGGATCCTGAGGAGTTTGTGGAATATGAGTTGTTCCCGGATTTTTGCGTCTCTGCCCGGCTACACAGCGGTGACGAGCCGCCTAGCCTGGATGATTGTGTCATCAAGGCTTTCGTCGTATGTGAGGGCGTCTAATTGCGATAAGGCTATAACTGTGCCCAGAGATGGCGTCACTGCCTGTTTCACAATTTGCGTGAACTGGTCCCATGTCAGTTCTGGGACTACTTTTGGTGCGACATTGGTGATAATTTTTCCCAGGTTAGGTAATGTGACCGCAATTTTCTCCTTATCCGAGTCAAACCCTATGTCTAAGAGGGGTTTGATCATATCCAAATATACATCCATGTCACATTGGTCCGGGTTGAATTTTGGTAATTGAATGTGCGGTTTGGCTGCCATTGTGCAAGTTTCCTTTTATGTTCCTCCGTGCTTTTACTCGGATCCAGAACCATCGCTTGCCACCAGTGTTATGCAGAGTGTTTTTAGGTACTCCTCGCCCTAAAAACACTAGCGACTGAGCGGGGTCCTCTTTCCGGACAGGAAGTAAAGCACCAACAAAGGAACAGGACATAAAAACTAGGCAGTATACCTTAACACATCTATTACCTTAATTCTAAAACCGTTACAATATGATACAGAGTGATATTTAGGATATAGGATACAGATATACAGAGCTACGTTAGGATGACACGGGATACTCAACACACACTATGATCACATATAACAATGACTTGTGGTTCTATAAGTGGAAATGATTGTCTTTCATCAAAGCCCAAAATATCTATACTCATAGTAATAAAAGGAATATACAAGATTAATAGTCTAGGGGAGGAGTATTACTATAAGAAAGGCAGGGGGCAGATCATGACACTCGACTTGGTTAACTAGACGTGGCGACTCTCTCCCACGCACCCGGCTGCTGTTCACACTGACGGGGAAACTCCTCTATTCTGGGAGGGGGAACAACACTTGACTTACTATTATTGAATTACTTTCTTTTAAAGGGGCAGGTGAGTTTATTGGGATTACGAACACCTATTTGTTGACTTCCTCTAGATCGCACTATGTCACTCTGTCCCTGTTCCTGTTCCACTTTCTCGGGTATATTGAGATCGAAGAGGTGTCACTGATCTACCCGTTTTTCCTGGGTTAATTCACTCTGTCGCTATAGTCAGGGGGAGGGGGGACCTCCAAGGACTCTACCCATGGCAGGCGTCACACTACCCACAGGGGGAGTCACTACCTGGGTCCGTTCCGTCGGTGAGTTGCAGGGAGGCCCTCCTATCTGGGGGCCTCGACCTGGTGTAGACCCTCAGCTCAGGGTCTCGTCAGCGTGGTGTAGGGAGGCCCGCCTGTCTGGGGCCTCGACCTGGAGTGGTGGCCCTCGGGACTGGGGCCAAATAGTTGGAGGAGCCGGGTCTGGCGTCGGAGGCTCCGTGGTGTGAACTGGGCAGCGTTGCTCATGCTGGTTGGCTGCTGGGCTTGCCTGGGGGTCCTGGGGCTGCGGAAGTCTGCCAGGGGACACGCCGTCAGGTGTGGGCTGCGGCCTCGTCTCCTGCTGGTGCCTGGGGAAGACAAGAATTTCCCAAGAGTAGGAGACAGGCCCGGACTGGGACTTTGCCTCCGCTCCGGTGACACCTTCGGGGCAACTCTCCCGAGTGGTGTCCAGCTACTCCCACAGGAGAACGCTAAAGGTAGAGGACACAAGGAGACCGTGTTCTCTCTCATATACAGGGAGGGTAGCACGGAGGCGACTCTCTCTCCTGTCACCATCACAGCCGTGGCTACAGGTTGTTTTACCCTGGGACCTACTTTTGGCCTTCTACTAGGGACTCTTACCCTTGGGGTGGCAGAGGGTACTGGCCCCTCGTAGCTCACTATTGGGCCTCCTGCCCTGTTTGTGGCAGAGGGTGTTTCTCCCTCGTGGCTCACTGTGGCAGAGGGGACTGGCCCCTCGTGGCTCACTATTGGGTATGTGCACATACCACCAGATGCACACCTGAGCACAAATGCACCTCTTGGCAGTGCGTTGAGTGCCAGGTTTCCCTCTGTGTAACCTGCTTCTTTGATTACCACAGCCTGAAGCAGTTCTAAAACAGTGCAAGTGGAAATGTAAATAATGTGTAAATAGCAAGTGAAAGCAATGGATGTAAATATGATTGAACATTGGAATATAATTTTATAAGTTACTGCAAGTGACAGTGCATAACATAGTGTAGATAAAATAGAAGTGTAAATAATGTAAATACAATAGAAAATGTAAATAGAAATGTAAATAATTAGTAATATAAGAATATCAGTACAAATACTTGGAGTAAAATCAGTGAAAGTGAAAGCTTCGCTCTCTACATAGTTTACTGAACGAGAAAGTGAATGCCTGGAGTGAAAATAAACTACTATTACTGAAGGAAATTTATGGATAAATACTATACATATATATGAGTGTATTAAAGTACTAGGAATATAAAGTGTGAGTGTGTTTATGAATAATAGATGACAGAACACCAGCGGGGAACGAGCGCGGGTGGGACGCTGGTACGCGCTCTTAATTTACATTGCTTACACATTGTTTATTTTTTTGGGGGGTATGGATTCCAAACTACTTGAAAATCATAGAATTGTGTTTCTAATGATAATATCAGGCTGTGGTAATCACATTACAGGGTGTCGGGAAGTGTAAAGTGGAGACTTCATTACCCAACTTCAGAAGTCTCCACAAGTCTTACGGTGGTCGACGAAGGCTCAACAAAGATCCCAGGAGAAAGCTGAAGGTATGTGCCATATGCATATGTAATTATAATATTCTAGGACTAATAACTGATTTTTGGCAAATATTTTAAAAGTCAGTTAGAGCGTGATTATCCCCGCGGGGCGTGCAGGGACCAATTCCGACATCCCCGGGGTTAAGGGGTTAATTATCAAGAAATCCTTGAGACAAGGTAAACTTTCCGATATTTGGAAGAAAGCAAAAATTGTTCCCTTATTCAGAAAAGGGAATAGACAAAATCCACTCAACTACCGACCCACATCACTAACCAGTGTTGTAAGCAAGGTATTAGAAAAGCTGATAGGAAAAATTTGGGTAAATCATCTACAAGAACACAATATGATAACAGAAAGACAGTTTTGTTTCAGAAAAGGAAAATCCTGTGTTACTAATCTGTTGAGCTACAATGACAGAGTAACAGAAGCATTATAGAAAAGAGAAGGCTGGTTGGACAGTATCTATTTCAGTTTCAAGAAAGGATTTGACAGAGTACCACACCAAAGACTTTTATGGAAACTGTACCATCAAGGAGGAATCCAAGGCAAACTGTATTGTTGGATGCAAGATTTTCTCAAAAAAAGAGAAATGAGAACAGTACTAAGGGGAAATTACTCATCATGGAGGGAAGTGACTAGCGGAGTTCCACAGGGCTCAGTGCTGGCACCAATCATGTTTTTAGTGTATATAAATGATATAGATAGCAACACTGGAAATGAAAGCTATCTAAATATGTTTGCTGATGATGCAAAAATACAAAGGACAATTACTAATGCAGACTCTTTAAAGAGCTACATGAAGAATTAAATACACTTCATGAATGGAGCAATAAATGGCAAATGGAATTCGATGTGGACAAGTGTCAAGTAATCAAGTTTGGTAAAAGTGGAAAAAGACCTGATTGGGATTGTAAGTTTGGAAATAAAACCCTACACACATCAGAAAGAGAGAAGGACCTAGGTGTGATTATTAATAACAGACTGTCTCCGGCTGACCACATCAGGGAGTAGGTACGGAATATGTATACACTGCTTGCAAATATGAGAACAGCATTCACATATATAAATGAAGACATGCCAAGAAAGATAATAACATCATTCATCAGACCAACCCTGGAGTATGCATCAGTAGTCTGGAGTCCTCATCTCAAAAAACAAATAGATAAGATTGAAAAATTTCAAAGGGCCGCTACAAGATGGGTAGGAAGCTTTAGGGATATAAGTTACGAAGAAAGGCTAGAAAAACTGAATTTGCCTACACTACAGAAGAGAAGGAGAAGAGGAGACATGATTATGCTATATAAATGCTTATCGGGGAAGGAGACAGTAGACATAAATAATTACATAACCTATGGGGATGCATCAACAAGAGGACACTGCAAAAAAAACTGCATAAAAAGAGAGGTGATAAAGACGTAATGAAATTTAGTTTCCCAACTAGAGCAATTGATCAGTGGAATGTACTACCGAATGAAATAGTGTGTGCCAAAACAATTCATAAATTTAAGGATTTGTACGATAAATATGGTTTAAGACACGGGACAGTACGAGCTTGACGCATTCCTGTAAAGATACAATTAGGTAAGAACACAATCGGGTCGAACTTTGACTTTTACCTTTTGCTGTTCTTAATATTGAATCCTTTCGTTCTTGCTCAACCCTTAACTGTTTTAGTAAGTTCGGTTCAAATCAGATCAAAACTGAGTTGACTTTCTTCTGTGACCTTGGAATTTGACCTCTGACCTAGGCATTTGATTGATTACTATCAAACTTGAATTCTTTTGTTCTTGCCTTGCCATCAGCACTTCCACAAAGTATGGTCTAACTTGGATAAAAGCTGTTGAAGTTCACCTTGACCTGTGGCCTCCTGTACTTTATAAAAAAAAAAAAAAAAAAAAAAAAAAAAAAACTCAGGCTGACCCTCCACCCTTCACCTTGTTTGGTTGAAACCGGATTTTAAAATCAAACTATTATTATTATTATTATTATTATTATTATTAAGTCACACAAACACACACACACACCACTCAGTCGCTCAAAACATACCCATTCTCTCTCCTCAAACGCGGATATAAAAAGCTCCAATTGAGCGTGTACCGGCTGGTATGAACTCCACTGAAGTCTCCGCTGGTCACTGTTCCTGCGGCTAAATCCTGCTGCCACAGCTGCCGCCAGAAATGGTGGTGGTAAGTCTCTGAGTCAGGGGGAAAGGTAGCGCGCAGGTGAATCCGACTAAAACTGGAGCAGATGTGTTTTCTCTCTCCTTATTTTGCCACAGAAAGATACATCTGCGACAAGAGAGAGCCGCAGAGTAGTACGTGTCCCTCCAGCGAATGCTAAGAGTATTCTGACGGCCTCTCTCTCTGCCCGCCCTGGAAACCAGGCTTAGGTCAGCTTACTTAGAGATGCCATATCTCTCAGACATACTGAGTTATGTACAAGAGTAGGCGTGAGTTACAACTCTACCATGCACATCATACACCTCAATAAGGCAGTATTAATTACATAAAGTATTTTAAGATAGATATATGTTTCCCCAAGACTTAAACATATGCATATTTATATCCTTCTACCATCCTCTTTCACCCTCTCTATTTACGTCTGAAAATGCTAGCGTTTGCACGTCTGGGCTCTCATCTTGTTCCCACACCATACTTATAGTGAAGCTGTGTTTGGTTGATTATATTCACAC
Organism: Coenobita brevimanus; assembly: GCF_032717465.1. Classification (NCBI taxonomy): domain Eukaryota; kingdom Metazoa; phylum Arthropoda; class Malacostraca; order Decapoda; family Coenobitidae; genus Coenobita; species Coenobita brevimanus. The sequence goes on along the minus strand of NC_137063.1, from coordinate 27,807,219 downwards.
TGTATTACATACTCTTTAATTATGAATAAACATCTCTGTATGTAATATGTAAAAATAGTGTGAGACTTAACTCATCATGGGAATGATATTCAGCACCAGAACATTGCTCGGCCACACCTTTTCTACGTCCCCGTCGACACTGTAGTCCTAACTACTGTGTAGCCTAACCAGTGTGTAGGGTAGCTAACTATGCAGGCAAGTCGACTTGCAATCCACGAGAACAAACCCGTGGTTTTAGTGGGTTTCTCACTTTAAGGCCTTTCAGATAATAGCCCCAAACACAAACACAGGACAAGACCACAAGATGTAGAAGACCAATGCCAGGACCAAAATAGGAAGGAGAAAGATATGAAGGAAAATAGGACGGTACATATGGTTTTAAATCAGTCTTGTTCAGGTAGGTGACAAACTCTACTCTGTTTAACACATGAGACAGCTTGTTCACATTCAACAGAGAAACATTGAATGAAGGTAGAAAGGGTCATAACTGGGACGAGAAATTCACCGACAAAGGTAGATGTTGCTTGTTAGGTAGAATTACCATCTCTTTACTGTGCAGCTCACAAAAATCGGGTGCAACATAATATCCGATCATAACCGTAAGGAACTGGTATTGTGAAGCGCACGTCAGTGTTACATCCTCTGTCTCAGGAAAGAAGAAATACTGTTTCGCATGTACCTGACCATGGAAAACTGACTTCAGTTGGATGGGTTGGAAAGTGCAACGTTGCAATGTAGAGGAAGTGTTCGTGTCCAACAAGGCCATCTTTCACTCCTCCATCTCTGACGGTAAAAAGACAAAATGGAAAGCAGGACATACATGGAGATCGAGAAAGGAAGCCTTACATTTCTCAAACTCACCCACAGTCGTTTCTGCTATATACCTTTTGTCATCAGACACAACTAGCACCTCTGGACCCTTGTTCAGGATGACAAGTGTATTGTTAGTAGTAGCAAAAAGGAAAGGCATGAAACGCCTTGCATGGTATGTTATAGTATTCCTCATAGGTACCAATATCAGGATGCTATCATGGGTCAACTGGGCCTCCAACAGTGGGTAATAATACTCCAGTTGACTCATACCAAAAAGTGGCGTAAGTCCATGCGTCACCATAGTTATGTCAAGAGAATTGATTAAAACATGAGTAGGAAGCAATAAAGCATTAACCCTATTCAAACTTGCATTGATTAAGCTGTCCACCATATTGGCTGCATGCAACTCCAAAGCAGTGATTGACTCATCGAGAGCATGTAAGTACTCAGCGATTAACACTAAGTCAGTTAGGCTTGGTAGGTTAGTTTGGATGTTGTTCACAACTCTTACGAAATGGTTGGTAGTCACAATTATCTCGTTAGCCTTGTTAGTGAACTCACCTAGTTGTTCATACGTGTGTACGATTAGCCTGTTATTTGCCTTAGCCGCCAGTGCCAAATCATGCATCTCTCTGCCCAATTGCACTACGTCCTTGTCTAGCGCCGTACCAAAGAGCTTTCGAGACAAGATACCTAGAAAGTCCACAAGTCCTCTCTTAGTACGTGCATGGACATGCTGGGAAAGATCAGAATCTGCATTAGGTAAAGCGACATGCAACTTAGAAAGCCTGTCTAAGAGCCTATCTATATGTCCAGTCTGAAGCTCGACTATTCCATACAAGGCTCGCACGAAAGCTTCACTGTTCAAGTTCATCAGCTGTGGGTTCAGGTCAGGTGACTTTCCTATTTCCATCAGCTGCTGTTTCAAGTCATTTGACTTTCCTATCTCCAACACTTGGTGCTTCAGGTGATACAATCCCTCAAAAGCATCTCTAACAGTATCCGGAGCTTGGAGATAGTCTTCCATAGGATAGTGCACGCATACTGCAACTTCTACCACCACGACTTCTCCTAATGGGTTCTTCAGTGCTCCTGGCATCAGTGCAGTCGTGTCCGTGTCCGACGTCGTTCCATAAGTCCACCCCAAGCAACGTGCAAGGAGTATAAGCCACAGCCACATTTCTGCAAGAGAAGGTGCTCCCTTAATCGCTCTTGCTGTGGGATCGTAGCTTGTTGCGATACTCTCGGTTAGGGACAGGTATGGACGACATAGACTGCGACGAAGACAGAGGAGACAACACATCAGACGATTGGTTAGTTAGGCCTAGCTCTTGAGTTACTGGCTTGATCCTGTCAGCATGTACTATCTCCTGAGTTCCATTAGCATCATTCCTTATTCTATGGGTATGTCCACGTACTCTTTCCATAACGGTATATGGTCCGCGGAACTTAGGTTTGAGCTTGGAAATTCTCTCAGGATTGTGGATCATCACCTTCTGGCCTACCTCCAGCGTCTTTCCTTGACTTCCTTTGTGTTGTTTCGCCATCATCTCTGTTCTTGAGGCATTTAATCTTTTCCATACTTCACTATGTATACGTTGGAACTTTGCAAGTTAGATTTTGTTGTAGTCTTCGGCATTGTATACCGGAGTAGTAGGTCCAGCTAGCAAATCGTAGGGTAACACTTTCTCCTCCCTATAAAGGATGTAATGAGGAGATTTCCCAGTTGACGAATTGTCTGAGGAATTTATGGCCACCGCTACGTTTGGTAACCAGTTTTGCCACTCATTCTCCCATTCTCTATTGAGTTGATCGCTGGTCTCAAGACTTCCAATATCATCCTGTTTGTCCTCTCCACAAGGCCATTGTTCTTGGGATTGTAAAGCATAACAAAGACTTGCTCTACCCCATACGTAAGACAGATTTCCTGTAACACTTGGTTACGAAATTAACTGCCATTATCGCTGAGCAATACCTTGGGTGTAGAGTATGGACAAATCACTAAGGTTACATAAGTGTGTTCCACCTTCTCTGCAGTTTTGTCTGTAAAGGTGCTAAAACAGTGAATCGTGAAAAATGGTCCACTGCCACCAACACATAGCTTGAGCCTTGATGACTCTTTGGCAATGCTAAGAGATCAATGGAGACTGTCTCCCAAGGTTTCTCCAGTAGAGAATACTCCAAGATGAGAGTTGGAGGTCCAATCGTTCCTCGTATTTCCGCACACTTGACACATTGACTAACGTGGGCTTCTATGTCCTTCCTCATGGTCGGCCAATAGTACTTCTTTCTTGCCTCATGTATGCATCTGTCGCATCCGGGATGACCTGCTTGAGGCACGTCATGAACCAACTGTAACACGGCTTGCTGTAGAGTTGCAGGAACACCCAACTGATACACAGTGCACTTCCCTGGTGGTTTCTTATACAAGAGACCTTGTTGAAGGTGGAAGTGAGTCATCGGTACCAGAAGTTCAGGTAGACAAGACTCGTTGCCAGACTCCAAGACATAGATGAACTGAGACCACATCGCATCCTTACGTTGTTCCGCTTTTACCTTGTCCGGGGAATACCCAGTGAGAGGGATATCCTCAGATATGGTAGCAGCAACTTTTCTACTTAGTGCGTTGACAACGACATTTTGACGGCCCGGTAAATATCTGACGTCAGGGTCAAACTCCATTACCTTGCTGTACCAACACCCGACCTTACCGTGCAAGTTCATCCCTTTGAACAATTCGCATTTGGGTGCATGGTCAGTTAAAACAATTATCCGGTAGCCAAAGATGATATCCCGGAAATGTCCTAATGCCCACACGACTGCTAATGTCTCCAAGTGTGGTGACGAGTACCATAACTCTTTTCTGGGGGTCTTAGTGCCCTAGTGGCATATGAAATGGTGTGCACTTTGCCTTGCTCATCCTTCTCTTGTAACATCACTACCAGACCCGAACCTGAGGCATCTGTGCACAGGTAAAAAGGTTGAGTATAATCAGGAAATGATAACACATGCGCCTCAGTCATGTCCTTCTTGAGGTTGTTGAAACTTTTCTCTTCCGATGATCCCCATTTCCATGCAGCGTCCTTCTTGAATTAACGGTGATGCGATAGCATCATATCTGTGGACAATGCTCCTGTAGAAGCCAGTGAGCCTGAGAAATGAGCGAACTTTATCCTTGGACTTGGGTGTAGGAAAATTTATCATGGCAGTAACCTAATCTGGAAGAGCCTTGATGCCATCACCGTCAACTAAGTGCCCTAGAAATCTAACATTGGACTTCAGGAAGTCACACTTTGACATCTTGATTTTCCAGCCTGTGGACCTTAAGGTTTCCGTCACTCGTCTTAGCTTGCTAAAACGAGTGTCCATGTTCTTGCTCACTATTATCAGATCATCTAGATAAGCCAGGACGTCCTGTCCCAACATGTCACCAAACAACTGATTTATCATCCTCTGAAATGTCAAAGGAGCATTATTCAACCCCAAAAGGCATCCAGAGAAATTCAAAGTGCCCATGGAGAGTGCTAAAGGCAGTGATGGGACGAGACTCTTCGGTCAGCTCCATCTGCCAATACCCTGATGCTAGATCCAGACAGGTGAAAACGGTGTTTCCCTTACCCAGGGACTGTAGTAAGTCTCTGAGATGCGGAATCGGAAAACGATCTGGTACTGTTACCTTGTTCACCTGCCGGAAATTCACAACAGGTTTCACACCACCGTCATCTTTAGGCACCAGAAAGAGCGAAGCATTCCAAGGTGAGGAAGAAGGCTGAATGACTCGATCATGAAGCATCTTTTCAACTTCCTCTTTCACTGCTTTCCTTTGGCTGTGTGATAGATGGTATGCAGGCACATATATCGGATTTGTACCAGGGCACAAACCTATATGATGCTTCACCCTACCCGTCTTACCTAGCGGTTCTCCATGAAGTGCCACTACGTCAGAGAATTCTTTAAGAAGGGCTAGCAACCGCGCTTTACGATTAACATTGTCTGTTAGCTTTACGTATTATCCTAGCAAACTTCCTCTCCCAAGATGTGTAGGTTCCAACTGAGTCGTTGTTTGTGATGTAACTACTGGAGAGATCACCGGTACATCGTCGACTTCCCTCATGGGGGCACCATATCACATCAAGTCGCCTACATAACATGCATCTCTGAGCTTAACTGTGCTACCACTCATATTTGCGATGAAGAGGGGTGTCGTCTAGTCTTGTCCGACACTGCTCAGGGTGGACTTCAGCAACAATGTCTTATGTTTTACAGTCTGCAGTAAGCATGCCACGTCAGTTCCCACCGACACATCAGGTACTCGGACAGGAATTTTGCAGACAGTCCGACTGGGTAAGTGGTGATTCCCACTCACTATAGCCTTGGCCTGCTTCCAGCTCGTACCCTCCATTTCGTGTTCATCTGGTGATTCCCTTGATGCTTCACTTGTCGGGGTTACAGCTGGTTGAATGGTTCCTTGTTGGACACCACTATCTCCAGCTTTGGTTGCTGAGGGAACAAGGCCTACAAACTCCTTCCCATTAAAGGAAATGGAATGTCTCTGAGGGTGTATAACCACATTATACTCCTCCATGGACTCAAGGCCCAATAACCCATCAGCCGGCAGAGGGAAGTCCTCAACCACATAAAATGTAGCATGTAATAGAGGAGATCGTTTACCTGCCCTCAGTGTCAACGGTACCTGGCATACGATCTTCATTTTACTCCCTGTTACACGTGTCAAAATCACATTCGGTGCCGACAACATCCAATTATGAGGTATCAGATGTCTGAGCCTCTCCAGTGCTTTACTAGAAATAATGTTTGCACATGCCCTGGTGTCCACTGTCAAAGACACCTGGCCTTTCCCTATAATCCAAGGAATTGACAGCAGATCCACCTTTTTTTTATAGCTGCCACACATACACCGGTGGACTATATAAAATTTTCGACTTATTTCTGCGTGTGGCTCTGAGCTTCCCCCGAATTAGTCTTGCTACTCAGTTGTTTCCTGTTGGCAAGAACAGTGGGGCAATAGTCCAATGAATGAGGACACTGCCCGTGTATGACAAACCATCTTTGTATCTTTGGCTTTGTAGCCTTGGCCTAGTTATGCTGTGGTGGACTAGTACTTAGTTGTTTGTTGCCTGACTGCTTTTCAATACTAGGTCCCCCCCGTGGGCAGCCACCTTGTCGTGGTGGGGGGGCTTGCATGCTCCAGTGATCCCACAAGCCTGCCCGTGGATGTAACGACATATGGCAGGGTCTCCCATGTGGGTAGGATTGTGGGTGAGGGGTCTGACTAGGTGCTGCCCGAAATGTAGTTTACCCGTATGGGTCATCGGTTCCCTCCTCCAGAGGGATCGCCTTAGTGCTGTCCTGAGTTGTTGGTTGGGTGTCTGGACTGGGGGGTTTTGGGGAAGGGGGTCTTTGCACTGGTGGGAGCAAACTTTCGAATCATGGGGTGTCCTTTTTGAGACACCCTCTGGGGACGAGGTACCCCGCTCCCATCAGACCGCGCTCAGTCCCCTCACTCCCTGGTAGGCAGTTTCCCTTGGCTCCTGGTGCCAATTTATTTTCACTAATGTATTTATGGATACACTAAACAATTCTTTACCCACTCGTGTGGTCGGTGACCAGCCGCACGAGTCGGCATCAACTGGTCACTCTGGCCGATGACCCTGTACCCTCCGGGTCGTCTGCCAAAACTGTGAATCACGATGCCCTTTCGATGGAGCTGTTACCTGGTGTTTTTGTGAATCACTCTTACACAAACTATATAGTCCTCAAAATGGATAATGGTACTTCCTTTTGGAAACTGAATTGTTTTCAGATTCACAGTGGTCTAGTTACAGCATGTGGATTTACCCCCAGGGTCTCTTTGCAGGGCGATGGTTCTCTATTGTTAGAAGCCAGGAATGAAGAGGAGAGTTCACGCATCCAGTCTATAACTGTGGTCGCCGGTTATCCTATATCTGCCTCTCGTCATTTGGTCCTAAACCAGTCCCGAGGGGTTGTGTATTCTCGTGACTTGATCTCATATTCTGATTCTTCCCTCTTAGAGGGGCTGGCTCCTCAGGGTGTTGTAGGAGTATAGAGAATTATGAAGAAAGTTGATGGAGTTTTAACCCCTCACGCTCACTCTTATCTTGACATTTGACCGTCTTACCCTGCCGGAGGTTATCACTGCTGCGTGGTGGAAACTAAAGGTTAAACTTTATGTTCCCCGACCTAAGAGATGCTATTATTGTCAAAGATTTGATCATGTCCAACGTTCTTGCAGGCGGGAAGAGTCTGGCCTTCCTGTGGTCTGTGGAAATTGTGGTGGAATTTCTCATGGTATAGATGATTGTTCTCAACCCCCTCAATGTTTGAACTGTGGAGGAGCACATGCAGCCTCCTCAAGGGATTGGGAAGTATACAAGTATGAATATAAGAAAATTTCTGTCCGAACGAAGAAGAAAATTTCCTTTTCTGAGGCAAAGGCCAGGGTTAGGGAGCGGTTCATTCGCCCTGGGGTTACCTTTGCTGCTGTGTTGTCTCACCATAAAGCTACCTGGCAGGTGCCTCTGCCATCACACAATGCCCCATCAAATTCTCGGGGTTCTACTTCCCGGCCTTCTCGGCCGGGGCTTCCACCAAGGGAGTGCAGCCTGGAAGCAGCTGTGCCTCTTTGGGGAGGTGCCCCTATCTCTGGGAGTGTCCTCTCTGTGGTGGTGCTTCCAGCATCTGGGAGTGCCTCCCCATCCCAGTTCCTCCTGTGACAAACACCCGTGTCGATGCTACACCTTGCTTTGACACATCCAAAACTCCCGATGTCCTTCCCGTGCAAGGTAAGCATCGCCGTGGCTCCTCAGAGTGCTCAGAGAGCGAAGCGCTGCTACCAAAGATCTCTGCAGTGGAGCCCATTACTCCTCCTCCTCGGGATGCTCAGGGGTCAGAGCAAGTGTAGGCTGGGGATGGCGTCTCGCTGATGACCCAGCCACCGCCAGATAGTGGTGGTCCTCAGGTAGTTGATGCACCTGCTCAGCTGCATGAGGCCTTGCCCTCTCAGGATTCCAGTACTGTGGGACGTGCTACTGATTGTGCTCCTTCTCGTGGTGGCACTGCCTGCTCTATTCCAGCTAGGGCAGTTTGCAGTCCACCTGCCAAACCATCTCTTGCCCCGTCAAAGAAGAAAACCATCGTCTGGCCCTCTTCTTCTTCCTCCAGGTTATCTTCAGCTGGGCGGCACACTGTACACCATAACGGTGCCAGGCAGTCCCTTTCCAAGGGCAGTTCCAAGCAGCAATCTAAATCTGGTTGCTTGCCGGGGTCAAGGTTGTCTCGCCCCTCAACCTGATTCTTTCTTTGCTGTGGGTACTATGGCATTCTCAGCCAGTATATTACAATGGAATTGTCGAGGGCTGCGTGGTAATTGGGAGGAGCTGCGGACCCTCCTGGCTTATTCCCCATTGTGCGGGTGTATCCAGGAAACTCTTGTAGGGCTTGCCACTCCTCATGCACCACCTGGGTATGATGCTTTTTACTCAGCTCCAACCCAGGATCCTGTTGGAGGTGGTGCTGTTTTGGTGAGGGCTAATGTCCCTCATCAACAGGTTCACCTCCAGTCTGATCTCCAGTGTGTTGCTGTGCAGTTGTATGCCCTCCACTGGTATACTGTCTGTTGCATTTATTTACCACCCAGCGCAGTAGTTAGTAAAGCAGACCTTGAAGACCTTCTCAGACAATTACCTAAGCCCTTTCTCCTCTTGGAGGACTTTAACGGTCGCCACCCTTTGTGGGGTGACTGTCTAATTAACCAACGTGGGCATTTATTGGCATCCTTATAGGACGAGGATCTCTCCCTGCTGAATACTGGTGAGTTTATGCATTTTCATCCTCATACGAATACATTTACCGCAGTTGACCTCTCTGTCTGTTCTCTCGACTGCCTCCTGGATTTCACCTGGGAGGTTCTGAGGGATCTGCATGGGAGTGATCACTTTCCTATCCTCCTTACTGCAGCAATATCTAGTCCTTGTTTCCATCTCCCAAGGTGGAGGTTAGATAAGGCGGACTGGTCCCTTTTTTCTTCCTTGACTTCTATTGGTATTTCCATATAAGACTTTCCACATATAGATGAAGCTGTTTCGTTCTTTACGTCTATTATCCATTTTGCTGCCCTCCACGCTGTTCCAAGAACCTCTGGCACTTATAACTATCGCCCTGTCCCATGGTGGAATGAGAATTGTAGTATTGCTGTACGTGCCAAAAAGACAGCATTTTCACATTATCGTCGATACAAAACAGAGCATTATCTTGTCGAATTCAGGAGGGCACGTGGTAGGGCACGCCGGGTCCTTAAACAAGCCCGACGAGACTCTTGGATGGCTTATGTGTCTTCCGTAAACTCTAAGGCACCAGTGTCTCAGGTGTGGAAGAGGGTACAAAAGATTTCAGGAAAATTACAGCAAGGCAGGTCCCCTGTGCTGCTGTCAAATGGTGAGCCTGTTGGTGACCCTGCGGCTGTGGCCAATATTTTTGCTTCTGCCTTTGCAATGGTCAGCCGTAGAGATGCTAGCACTCCAGTTTTTGCCAGACACAGGGACGTAGAAGAGGCTAGGGTATTGAACTTCCATTCCGGGAGGGGGGAGTCTTACAACCTCCCTTTCTCTTCCCATGAACTCCAATCTGCTCTTTCCCTTTGTCAAGACACCTCACCAGGGTCAGATGATATTCCCTATGCAATGCTTCGGCACCTGGGTGATGATGCACTGTCTTTTCTCCTCAAGCTTTTTAATAGAATCTGGAGAGACTCTTCTCTTCCTACCTCTTGGCACGAAGCTGTTGTCCTGCCATTCCAGAAGCCAGGGAAGACAGGATCCAGTCCTCTAGAATATCGACCAATTGCCCTTACATCATGCTTGTGTAAATTGTTTGAAAAGATGGTCTATTCACGCTTAATGTATTTCCTCGAAAGGAATGACTGTCTCTCTCGATGTTAGTCTGTTTTTCGCAAATATCGTTCGACGACAGATGCACTTGTCCACCTAGAAGCTGCAGCATGTGATGCTTTAGCCAGGAAGCAGCATCTGGTGTGCATCTTCTTTGACTTAGAAAAGGCATATGATACTACATGGCGGTTTGGTATCATCAAGCAGCTTCACTCTTTAGGTTTGTGTGGTAGGCTGCCCCTATTTACATTAGACTTTCTGCGTGACCGTTCATTCAGGGTTCGAATTGGTGATACTCTGTCTCCTTCATACCCTCAGGAAGAAGGCATGCCTCAAGGAAGTGTCCTCAGCACGACCCTTTTTGCTATAGCATTAGATGGTATTCTGTCCTCTATTCCAGAGAGGGTGTCTGCCTCACTGTATGTCGATGATTTAGCTATATGGTATGCTGCCTCCCGGATGCCCATGGCTGAACGTCGCATGCAGCTTACCTTAGACCACGTATCTCATTGGGCCACAATGCATGGTTTCCGTTTCTCCCCAACAAAAACAGTGGTCTTACATTTCTCCCGCTTGAGAGGTGTCCACCCTGACCCCGATCTCAAGTTACATGGCCACAGAGTCCGATGTGTGGATGAAGCAAGGTTTCTCAGTCTTGTTTTCGACAGATGACTGACGTGGGTTCCCCACATCCGTGCATTACGTTTATCCTGCCACCGTGCCCTGTCTCTCCTACGGACTCTATCTCACCTGTCTTGGGGCTCTGATAGAGCCACCCTGCTCTACCTTTACCGTGCCTTGGTACGGAGCAAATTGGACTATGGGTGTGAGGTATACTCTTCTGCTATTGAGGCACGGCTGCAGCCTCTCAGTTCAATCCATCATGCTGGGATCCATCTGTCGACTGGAGCTTTCCGGTCTTCCCCAATTCCTAGTCTATTAGTAGACGCGAATGAACCGCCACTAGATCTCCGTCACCAGTCCTTACTGGTGCAGTGCTGGCACCGCCTTCACCGTCTACCTTCCTCACCAAGTTGTATGGCTGTCTCCGAGGTCGCTCTTTTCCCTTTTTATAACATCCACCCTCGCTATCCACAACCATTTCGATACAGAGTGAGGGCTGCCATGGAGGAGTTAGGTGTTCAGCCTTTTCCTGTTTGCCCTGTGCGTGTTCCCCGAGTGGCTCCCTGGCTCCTCCCAGAAGTATGGCCATGTGATTACTTCCCTGAGAGGAAGGCCTCTCTTTCCACACAGGTAGCTCTGTCAAATTTTTTTGAACACGCCTCTACCCATAGTGGCTCGATCCCTGTATATACTGATGGTTCCAAGTCCCACGTTTGGACAGGCTTTGGTGTAGTTTTCCATGATTTTAGCCGTGGTGGGAGTCTTCCTCCTTCCTCCTCTGTTTTTACTGCTGAACTTACAGCTATTTTAGTTGCAGTTGAGTTGATTTTTAGTTTCCCCCCTGCTTCTTTCACCATTTTTAGTGACTCAGCCAGTGCCTTGCAAGCTTTGTCTTGTGGCTTCTCATCACACCCTCTAGTCCTGTCTATCTTGGAGTGGCTCTTTTTACACAGACGGATTTTCTGTACAGATGTGTTGGGTCCCTGCTCATGTGGGGGTCCTAGGCAATGAGTGTGCTGACTCTGTGGCAAGAGCCGCTGCCTCTCGCCCTTCCTCTCCCCATTACCGTGTCCCATCTGAGGATTTATGTATAAGCGCTATAGAAGCTGTCCGTCTCTGTTGGCAGAGAAAGTGGGATGCAGTAGGGGCGAACAAACTCCGCAGCATTCGTCAGAACCTGGACGATGGAGGGTATGTGGGATTATCCCGACAGTGGGAAACAGCTTTGGCCCATCTCCGGATTGGCCACACTAGGCTGACTCATGGTTTTTTAATGGAGAAGGCGCCCCCTCCGTACTGTGATGACTGTCTGGTTTCTTTGACTGTGCAGCATCTTCTTTTGGAATGCCCAAATCTTGAGGACCTTCGTCGGCAGTACCTTTCCAGGTGCCGAGCCAACAACGGACCTTACCTTCTCACTTCGGTACTTGGGGAAGAGGCTTGTGCTATAGGAGGAGGCACCTTCTCCTTTGTGTTAAGTTCCAGCCTTCTCCACAAACTGTAGGACTTTACCATATTTTAATTTGTGTTTTATACTGTTCTCGTTTAACCTCAATCTTTCCACCACGTTTTAGTTTTGGTTGTTTCTTTGATTTGGCACTTTGTTTTATGCATCATTTTATTTATTTATTTATTCATTTATTTTTTGTCTTCCTTTTAAATGTTTGTGTTCGGCGGCATATGACCTTTGCTGTTGCGTCGCCATGTCACATTTTCATTTATTCATTCATTCATTCATTCAGTACTAGGCCCAGACATGGCAGTCGGGTTGGCCTTGGCTGCCTTGCGTGCCACCTCTTTAACCTGCCAACACTTTTTATCTATATGACCAGCCTTCTTGCACACAGTACAAAATTTACCAGCAGGGTTTTGTTTATCTGTGTGCATGGCTAGGACAGTTCCACCGCCCTCTCCTTCTGCCTTCACCTTTAACTTGAAGTTCAAGTCATGAAGGGCTATATCAGGAGGTCTTTTCGTCTGCCTAAGTACCTTATCCCGCCTAGCAGGGGCCAAACAAAGCAAGTACTGGAGGTACTCTAGGAGTCGAGCTACATTCTCAAAAGACAATCCCCCAGCCATGTCTCCCCAGCCTGAAGTTAGCAAGGCTTTGTTAGCTTCTGCATAACACTTGCATGCCTTCGCGAGGGCTTGGCCTTCGGTACAGTTTGGATACTCTTGCACCCTCTTTATTAACCTAAACACCCACACATCTGATACATAACAGTCACTTTCGAAGGTGCTGATTAGGGCCTCCTTACTGTAAACTTCTCATAATCATGAACAGTGGAACCAATCTGAAAAACTGAGGCTTCCAGCATTTCTGCCGCTTGGGAATTTGACTTAATGTGTACTTTAACATGCCAAATCTTTTCCCCCATCACTAATGAGCTTCAGCCTATGTATCTGAGCTTTGCAATCCCTTAGGAACCTATATATGTCATATTCATCCTGCCCAGTGAACTGCATAGTCGGCTGCGCGGTGGGTAACACCTTTATACAGTTTGGGTTTAAGGGTGACTGAGCAGTGAAAGGTCCTTTTGATTGCCTAACCGGCGCTACAGGAGGTAAGGTTTGAGGTACAGCAGTGGTAAGATTAGTGTTTGCCATGTTAGATACTTGCCATACAGGAGGAGGATTCACCTGGGTTTGCATGCCAATACTGTTAGTATTCAGGCCCCATGGATTAGCATAAGGAACATTAGGAAATAAATGGTATTGCCTTGGCTGTCCAAAAGTTAGTGGGGTACTAAACATGACTGAGGTGTAAGTAGGTATGTGAGTGGTTGCATTAATATCAAAGATTACTGGGCCTTGTGGATTTGTTTGAGTGACCAAGGGTGCTGCTGCAGCCTGTTCCTCAACGTCCACAGTCTCCTCTGTGCTAGGTGTGCCTGTTTCAGTAAGACTAGTGGCCATTTCAGACGTAATTTGACGCTCAGGAACTGTTTGATCAGTGCAACCAGAACACAAGTGCAAGGTGTTCAAGTCTTGTAACCTGTTCACTATCCAGTTCCCTAGAAGTGTCCTGGCTACCTTCAATCCAAAGATTCCCTTCACTCATATCATTTAAAGCTTGAATGCTTTTGTCCAATTTCTCTATCCACTCACGTAATTCTGAGTCTGATTTGGATAAATCTATTTATCTACACACCAGTTCTGATTCTTCTTGCCCCAAAGAAACAGCTCCTTCCTCAGTGGTTGGCTGTTTTCTGTCTCCCTTAATCTTTCGTCCCCACCTCTTCAGCTTATCCATCTAATCCATGTCAGCAATTATTCTCTTCCTAGTCACAGGAAGCCAGACTGACACAACAGGTTAGTTATGGCATTAACAATAGACAATGGGACACAGACAAGATACACAGAAAACAACACTTATTTAAGGGGGAACTGAGAAACCTTTATTTTTACACACATTCCCTAACTACCTTGTGTAGATCGAAGAGTGTATTGTTATGCTGGGTGTTTTTATTCCAACCTCTCGTCCTAAAGACACCAGTGACTGAGCGGGGTCCTCTTTCTAGACCGGGACTCACAAAGGAACAGGGCATAAAAACTCGGCAGTATACCTTAACACATCTATTGTCTTAATTCAAACTCCTTACAATACACATACAAAGACATACTGAATATGGAAGAGGTAAAGTGACAGAGTGACTAATATTAGTACAATGTGTCCATAGGCAACGTATTGATGTCTGAGTCAGTGTACCACTTCACTCCAATACACATACTGTATATAACAGGTCACAAGGGCACAATATAGATGTCAGAGTTAGTGCACAATTTCCATTCAGTATACACGTCAGGATACACTACATATGAATAGAGTGAAGCGACAAGTTAATTAGTACTAGCATACATATCACATAGGCACGGTGTCTATACCTGTGTCAAGGCACGAGGGAATGTCACTTAGCTGTGGCGACGCTGATCACACGTTCTGTCTTTAGGACTGTTCTTAGTAGATTAGTCTCAGGCCGCACACTAATACATTACCCTGGTTCCGACGGGCTTCAGCATAAACACAGTAGCTTGGATAAACTAGAGTAGGAACCTTAGTGTATCGTTTCTGTCTCACTGTTCACATTCACTGACTGTCACTTTCACTAAGTCTTTAACACGACTCTGGAGGTTGAAGGTGTCGTCACTGGATTGCCGATGCCTAGGGTTAACTGAGGTGGTGCCCGGGAGTGGGAGGGGGGCCCCTCTGGAGAGCTCTCCTGTAGGAGGCACGGCACAGCTCTTGGGGGCATCACAACCTGGGCGCATGTCCGGTCTGGGGTGCAGGGAGGCTCTTCCGTCTGGGGGCCTCAACCTGGTAAGTGGCCCTTGAGACTGGGGCCAAATAGGGTCAGGAGTCGGGCCCACCGCTCCTTACTCTGGGCGGAGGGCTGACAGAGAGCAGGACCAGAGTGGTCCACGGGCTGGCCCTGGGAGGCCTGGTACTGCGGTTGCCTACAAGTTGGGGCGTCATCAGGGGTTGGCTGTGGCACCTCTCCTGCGGGGCATCCGTCAGGGGCCAATGTTGTCCAGGGGCAGGCCATAGGGCAGGAACCCGGCCTTTGGGGACAAGACCTCGCTACCACTCCTGGAATGGCAGCACCTCCAGGGAACCACACCTGGAGGGAGAGAGAGAAGGGCGTCCCACACAGCCGAGAGGTAGTGGGCCGGCTGCGCAAGGGGCCTTCCCCTCCAGGAGAACCCTCGAGACTGTGGATGAAGGGCATACAGTGGCCATCGTTGTGGTTCCACAGTCCCTAAGGGCAGCAGCAGAAGGGTATACAGTGGCCGTTCCTTCCCCGGTATGTACAGTGGCCGTTACTGTGGCACTGCTCCCGAAGGAGGAAGAGGCAGATGAGGGATGTACAGTGGCTGTTCCCTCCCCGGCACGTACAGTGGCCATTGCTGCGGGTCTGCCTGCCCAGCGGGAAGTAGCTGAGGGACATACAGTGGCCGTTCCCTCCCTGGTACGTACAGTGGCCATTACTGCAGGTCTACTCCCATAGGAGGAGGAGGAGGAAGTGGATGAGGGACGTACAGTGGCCATCGTCACAGTTCTACTCCTCCTGCCTTTGCCTGTCGGTGAGGTGGACTCCAGATATGGCTGCAGCAGAAGGACATACAGTGGCCGTTTCTTCCCCGGTATGTACAGTGGCTGTTACTGCGGGGCTGCAGTGGGAAGCAACTGAGGGACATACAGTGGCTGTTCCCTCTCCGGTATGTACAGTGGCCGTTACCACTGTGTTTCCTGGGACTGTATCTGGAGCAGTCCCACCCCGATCCTGGTGAGGGTTGCTCCGGCTGAGAAGTAGTGTCGCATTCCTGTGATGTCGCAGTTGGGTAGGTTGAGGGGAAGAGGGATTCAAGGTAGGGGCGCCTTGGCGCCCATCTTGCTCTGGGCCAGTCCCGCACTCACCTGGCCCACCGTGGTGTCCTCCTGGGATGGGGGTAGGGCTGCGGCTCCATAGCGGGGTGGGGTTCCAGCAGCGGAGATGCACATTTTACCACCGTCTGTGGTAAAGAAGTCACGGCCCTGTGACTGGAGGTGGTATGTACTGGTAGTGGATGTCTGGTGGGTAGGTGTGATGTGTTGGAGGAGGGTGGTCCAGTGGTGTGTTACGTGATTGGGTTCTTGGCATGGGTTGAGTGTGAGGTGGAGTGTGGAAGTGTGTGTGGTGTGGCGGAGGTTGCGGAGGAGCTGGTGGGTCCTTTGTACTCTCAGGCTCAATCCATGTGGGGCATGCCAAACTATCCTCTGGATCCTCATCTCTGGTGGTGATGCTTGGTGCAGGGTCGATGGCTGTATGCTGCCTAGGGCTCATGGTCCTGGCCTTTTTATGGGGTGGTTTGGGTAGGAGCTTTGTTTCCCTCTGGGGAATTGGTTAGGTGGAAATTTCCACCGTGCTTGGTGTAGGGTGAGCATGATGGGGGTAGTGTTGGGGATATGTGTAGTGTGTGGGGGTTAGGGTGGGGAAGTAGGGGAGATAGGAGTGGGCATAGGGGTGTATGTGGTTGGTGGGCATGAGAGGCGTCCAGATCTGGTGGTAGTGATAGTAAGGGTAGGTGTGGGAGGTGAAGCTGTGGAGGCACGTGGTGATGTAGGCGTCCTGTTGTGGTTGTGGGTGGTTTTGGGTGGTGTGTGGGGTGGCGTGTGTAGTGGGCATGGTCGGTAGATAAAGACTGGACAGGGGTGGACGGATGAGTAGTGTGGGTGCTAGGTGGAGTTGATGCACGTGGGGAGTTAGCGGGTGAGGTGGTGCGTGGGGTGGTGAGGGGGGGAGTGTGGGTGGGGCAGGGTGAGTGTCGTGGTGGTACGGTGTGGGTGGTTGTTTCCACAGTGGTCATGGCAGGACTTGTCGCAGAGTGGCATGGTGTTGGTGTGGTGGTGGAGGTAGGGGATGGTGATTGAAAGTGGTGGGTTGGAGGAGATAAGGTAGGCGTGTGGGGTGTGGGCGGAGGTGAGGTTGGTGAGGGTGTAGACTCGGAGGAACTTGGTGGCAGGTCATGTAATGGCGCAGTAGGTGTGGTGGCAGGTGAGGTGGAAAGGGAGGGTGAGAAGGAATAGGAGTATGAATCACTGGGATGATTCTCGGAAGGAGGGGAGGTGAGTGGTATGCGGCAGAAGGTGTGTGGCGCGTGGTTGAGCAGAGAGTTATTGTTGGTGGGTTGGAAGGGGCGCACATAGCAGTTGCGGCACGTGCATGGATGCCCATGCTGTTGGATAATGACTTGGTAGGGGTTGGGGACTTTAATGATGGTGATGGGGCCTTCGAATCGGGGATAGGTTTTGCTATGGGTGGGTAGGCGTGCCACGACGACAGAGTCTCCCGGTTTGTAGGGGTTGGAGGCGATCATGTCAGGCTGTAGATCTTGTTGCTGAAGGTGGTGGAGGTGCCTCTTGAGGTGGTGTAGGGGGTCGGTGGTGGAGGGTGAGGGAGGGGGTTGGAGGTGTTGGCGGAGGGGCAGCAGGAGCAGGGCTTCCCCAAAGACTTGCTCGTGGGGGGTTATTCCATCATCCCTGGGGCATGTATTCAGTCCCAACTGCACAATTTTCACATGGGCTGGCCAGTCATTGTTGCCTGTTTGAACGATTCAGGTCCGTATCTGGTTAAGGAGAGAACGATGACTTCTAACGCAGATGCTATTTCCCTGAGGCCAGTATGGGGAGGAGTGTGAAATATGGTAGCTGAAGAGTGTTGCGAGTTCTTCCCAGACTTTGCCTGTGAATTCAGGGGCGTTATCAGAATGCAGGGCCTGAGGGATCCCAAAGTTAAGGGAAGACGTGACGGACTAATGCATCCACTACTGTCACGGTGTTATGTTCTTTCGTGGGGCAGGTGATGATGAATTTTGAGTACACATCGACAAAGGTCATGATGTATTTTATAATCTGCTTTGGGTGTAAGAGGTCCAACAACGTCAACCGAAAGTAGTTGCCATGGTTTTTGTGTGGAGATTTTTCCCGCCGGTCCAGCTGTGTGCGTGATGTCTTTACTCAAGGAACAGGCTCGGCATGTTTGGATGATGTTTTTGGCAATGGTGGAAGGGTTTGGTGTCCAATAGATGTCATTGAAGACTTGTAGTAACTTCTTTGTGCCGAGGTGGATGCCGTTGCCAGTGTGGAGGTGGAGCATGGCATCGTGTGCAGTGTTGGGATCTAGGACAATGTGGCCGTCTTGGTTACACTGGTGGTCGCCGTGTTGGTGTAATTTGGCGAAGGTGTGTGGCGGCATCCAGGTGGGGCGTTGTTTGTCGTGCCACATTTAGAGGAGGTCTGGTTTTGTGCAAATTGAGTTGATGTGGAGGCGGGAGAGGGCATTGGCGTTCGTGTGCAGCTTCCCGGGTTGATATGATATATCAAAATCAAATAATTCCAGTGCCTCCCGCCATCGAATCAGTTGAGCGCTGGTGGTGTTGGATTGTCGTAGCCACTGGAGAGATTGATGGTCGGTAATGATGACGACATGGGTGCCTGAAATATAGGAGCAGAAGTAATCCAACACCCAGATAATACCCAGGCACTCGTGTTTGGTAGCAGCGTAATTTCTCTCCGCCTGATTGAGGGTGCAGCTGGCGCAGGAGATGATATGTTCCTGTCCGTCCTGCACCTGGGCAAGTACAGCCCCTGTGGCAATAAGGGAAACGTTGGTGTATAGACAGAAGGGGAGGTTGTAGTCTGGGAAAGCTGCAATCGGGGATGAGATGAGTTTGTTTTTGAGGGTGTTGAATGCCACGATTCGGGTATCTGTCCACACAAAAGATTCATCTTTCTTTGCCAGATCGTGTAAGGGTTTAGCAATGTCGGCAAAACCTTTGACGAAACACCGGTAGTAAGAGGTAAGTCTGAGGAAGGCGCGCGTTTCATGGATGTC
>NC_137063.1:27646831-27788383 GCF_032717465.1 Coenobita brevimanus | reverse complement strand
AATAAATACAATAAAAAATAATAACCCGTACCCGAGTATCACCTTTGTGGTGGTGTGGCCTGATGCAGGGTTGTGATGGTCTAGCACATTTAAGGGTACATGATTAGCCTATTTCCCAAGATGGCATTGCAGCATAATTGCAATGCCTTCATTCCAAGGGGGCATTCGAACCACTAGGCCACCAGGTGCCTATGTCAGTTTCTCTGATGTGGACCTGATTGTTTAAGTCTGAATGGTGTCAAACTCGTACTTCAGATATGCAAGGCACTGTTGTGGCAACTGGTTCATATGGATGTGAACTTGATGGACTACAGACCTATGGCCACTTCAGTAGTGTTCTCAAACAGTTGCTTACCAGTATACTTAAATCCTCACTGTGTGTCGCCTGTTTTATATGATGTTCATCGCCACTTAGTCCGCAATGAGTTACATAAAAATACATAGGTGAAAGCTTCGTTGCTACCTGTGTTTTAGATTCGTCGTTTCCTTCATCTCAGAGTAAAATTTGCTTGGAAAAAGATTACATATATTGGAACACATCGTTTATATGGTACGTGGACTGCCTTGAAAGCTTGCCTGTGTTGTGCGATTGAGGTAAGTGAGCTGGTTTTGTGTGAGGGCAGAGTGGATGGCTCGCAGGCTGTATTTCGTGTTGGTACTGAAGCAGAGAAGGGCAATGGTTGCATCGCAGTTTGGTAGGAAGAAGTAGTGTCAGGGAAGGGCAAAATTTGTGAATGAAACAGGTCATGAAGAACGAAATTAGGTTAAAGATACAAGATGGCTGTGGTGGCCTTGAGTTTGTGTAGCATTTCGTTGGGCAGTGATGCGACGTTTTAGACCTTCAGCCCAAGGACGTGTTTTGATTTATTCTTTGCACCATCAAATATATATATATATATATATATATATATTTACTTTAAGGACGACTTTCATTATTAGAGGGAATATGTATACAGTTCTGGACAAATGTAGAAGTGTGCATGGAAAACTTTGGAAGGAATGAGAGAGTGTTTTTGATTGGCGATATGAATGGTAAAGTTGGGAATGCGAAGGTGGATGGAATAGTTGGTGAGTGGGGTGTGCCTGCTGAGATAGATGAGACTGGGAGTGCGTTAGTGGACATTTGTGCTGGGAGGGGGTTGGTGGTAGCCAATACCCTCTTCAGGCATAAAATGATCCACAGGTATACATGGCGAGTGATGAGAAGGGTGGGTGGTGAACTGAATGAAAGGAAGGCAATGATTGATTATGTGTGTGTGGATCAAAGGATGCGAAGATGTGTAATAGATGCAAGAGTTTATAGAGGTTGGGGGAGTGGACTTTCTGACCACTACTTGGTGGTGGCCAGAATCAAGGTCCAATTAGAATGGAGAAATAGAAGAAGGGAAAGACGAGAGGAAGGAGTAGTTGCAAGGAGAGTGGAAAGGTTACAAGAGGATGAGAAAAAGGCAGAGTATAAGAGAGAAGTGGAGGAACGATTGGGCAAATATGAATTGGAGCAGATGGGAGACGTGGAAGGTGTGTGTAGCATATTTACAGAAGAAATATGTGCAGCATGTGATGTGGTGTGTGGAAGGAAGAGAAGACGGAGGGGGGTGCAAGGAACAGCGTGGTGGACTGAAGAGGTGAAACAGGCTGTGGCACAAAAGCAGAAAGCATACAATGAATGGATGAGAAATAGGGGCGTGGAAGAAGTTGAGAGGCGGAAGAGAGAGTTATATGTAGAAAGAAAGAGAGAGGTGAAAAGATTAGTAAGAGAGAGTAAGAAGACAGTGGATGAGGAATTTGGAAGGAATTTGAGTGTAAAGTGGAGGGACTGTAAGAAAATGTTCTGGAAAGAGGTGAAAAGAGTAAGACAGGGTGGAAGTGAAGTTAGCAGGGGAGTGAAAGATAAAAATGGTAGATTACTAGTGGAGAAGGGAGAAAAAGTGAGCAGATGGAGAGAACACTTTAAAGAATTGTTGAACATAGAGGATGGAAGTAATGCGAGTATAAGTGGCTGGGGAATGGCTGGGAGAAGGAGGGAGGTGAGAAGACAGGAAGAAATCAGTAGGATAGAAGTTGTGGAAGCAATGAAGAAAGTTAAATCTGGGAAAGCCCCAGGAATTGATGGAGTGTGTGGTGAAATGCTGAAGCATGGGGGAGAGATAGTAGTAGAATGGATGTGGAAGATGTGCAGATTAGCCTGGGAGGAAGGTAGAGTCCCGGAGGATTGGAAGTCAGGTATAATTATTCCCTTGTACAAAGGAAAAGGGGAAAAAGAAGTGTGTGGTAATCATAGGGGCATTTGTCTTCTTAGTATAATAGGAAAAGTGTATGGTAGGATACTTATTGACAGAGTTAGAGAAAGAACAGAGAAATTAGTTGGAGAAGAACAGGGAGGCTTTAGGAAGGGAAGAGGTTGTGTAGATCAGATATTCATTCTTAGATCTTTAGTGGAAAAGTTTCTAGAGAAGGGAAAGAAGTTGTATGCAGCTTTCATGGATTTGGAGAAAGCATATGACAGGGTGGATAGACAAGGATTGTGGAAAGTGTTAAGAATATATGGAGTACGAGTAGATGGGAAGTTGTTGAATGCTGTGAAGAGTATGTACGATGGTGCGAAGGCTGCAGTGCGTGTGGATGGTGAACTAGGTGAATTTTTCTCTTTGAAAGTTGGGTTGAAACAGGGATGTGTCATGTCTCCATGGTTGTTCAATCTGTACATGGATGGGGTAATAAAAGAGGTACAAGGTAGGGTAGTGGATGTTGGAGTGGCCCTGGTGAGAGAGGATAGTGTTTGGAAACTCCCTGTACTGTTGTTTGCAGGTGATACTGTGTTGTTGAGTGAAGACGAAGGGGAGCTGCAAGGCTTGGTGGATGAGTTTGGGAGAGTGTGTAAGAAACGGAATCTGAAGGTGAATGTAGGGAAGAGTAAAGTGATGGTCTTTGAGAGAGGTGAAGTCAGTGAATGTACAGCGAGGTTGGATGGTGAGGAATTGGAAAATGTGAGTACGTTTAAGTACTTGGGTAGTGTGATGAGTAAGGATGGAGGTTTGGAGGGTGAAATGCTTGAAAGGGTACAGCAGGGAAGAAAGGTTGCTAGTTCTTTGAAAGCAGTGATAAGAAACAGGGAAGTGAGCATGGAAGTGAAAAAGTTACTACGTGACAGTATTGTGATACCAACTCTAACGTACGGAAGTGAAGCTTGGACGTTGTTGGAAGGACACAAGTCAAGAGTGAGACCAGTGGAAATGAGTTATTTAAGAGGAGCCTGTGGAGTCACAGGGAGAGATAGGCTGACGAATGAGAATATAAAGGAACGTTGTGGTGTTGATGTGGATGTGATAGGGAGCGTTATGAGGAACACACTGAGGTGGTTTGGCCATGTGGAGAGGATGGAGGGTGAAAGACTGACGAAGAGAGTGTATGTGAGTGAGGTGGAGGGGGGAAGAGGGAGGCGGAGGCCGAGGATGAGATGGAGGGATGGGGTGGAGAGGTATATGAGAGAGGGGGGTGTGAGTTGGGAGCAGGGCAGTGAAATGGCGGGGGACAGGGCGACTTGGAGGCGATTTGTTTGTGGCCACCCCAAACGGGATTGAGGCGTCTGGCAATAGATAGATAGATAGATGTATACAGTAGTATTTATTACCCTCCACCACAACTATACATCTTCCCAAGTTGAATAACATCGTCTGATGGTTGTCTGATATAAAATGAAAACATACTGTAGCGAAGGATTTAAAGGCGTGCAGTAGGCCTGTGCACAGCGCACAGACACTGCTCATTTATTGTTTCTTTGTGGTGGAGGGGGCGTAGTATAAGGATGGTATGGATTTGTTTTAAAACGATGAATTGTGCTCCTCATTTCTCACTAGATGAAAATGTGTTTCTTGGTGAAGGTGAGATATACTGTATATGTAAAGATATACGAGTGCGTTTAGTTACTGATTTATAAATTCTGTTATATATGAGTGTGTTGTTCCAGATGACTGGTTGAAGAGCGTGGTTGTAAATGTGTAAAAGGGGAAGGGCGATGCCGTGGAGCGAGAAAATTATGAGGCATAAAGCTATTGGAATAGGTAATGAATGTCATGGAGAAAGTACAAGACGATGTGATAAGGGAAGTATTGAATATTGGAGAGACGCAGTTTTGGGGTTTATGCCAAGCAAAGGAACCACTGATAAAATATTCATCCTTGACAGCTTCGGGAAAAATACAGAGGAAGAAAGGAATAGTTGTACTTTGTTGATTTGGAGAAGACTTCTGACAGTGTTCAAGAATGTGGTAAAGTCAGCAATGAGAAGAGTTGTGACTGAGGAGTGGATGGGAGGAGTCATGTACAGTAGGTAAGTTTTCGCACTCAGGTGAGAGTGAAAGGAGGTTAAAGTGATGAATTTCTCTGAAAGTTAATGTACATCATGGGTCAGATTTAAACCTATTATTGTTTATCGTGATGCTTGAAGTTCTCTCGCTTGATTTCAGAAATGAACTTCCATGGGAGGTGTTAGATGCTGATAACTTGATGCTGATCGCGGAGAATGAGAAGGTAGCGGAGGAAAGATTTAGGAAGGATTGAGCTGGAATGGTGCACAATGGTTTGATGGTAAACGCTGATAAAAGTGATAATAATATCTTGGGCCGGTGGCGGTAGAGTCAAGGCAGAGGGAATGTGGCCATGAGCAATTTACCACAAGAGTGTGGGAAGTAACTCCATCTTGTGAAGTGTTTGTGATTAGTGAGTGCATAAGAGGTCTAGTGGATTTAGGGGTAGGTTGCAAAACAATGGTGATTTTATGTGTGCGGTATGTGGGGACAGCATGCAAAAAGAGACGCAGGAAAGGATTAATCTTGCAGACGAGTCTCTTGAGTGTTTGGGGGAGTTTTGTTATTTGGGGGACATGATATGTGCTGGAGGTGGGGCTAGAACTAACTCAGTGGTAAGAGCAAGAAGTGGCTGGAAGAAGTTGAGGGAGTTGTTGGGCCTCCTGATACTGAGAGGGCGCTCAATACGTGCTAAGTGATCCTTGTATGCAGCATGTGTGAGGAGTGTAATACCATGCGGTAGTGAGACTTGGGCGGTAAATGAGCAGGAGATTCGTAGGCTCAAACGAACGGAGATAATGATGTGTAATGCGTCCATGAATGATAGGCCGGGGTTATGGGTTTGGCTTGCTGATGAAGAATTGCGAGGATGATTGAGACTTGTATGTATCAGTGTTGTGATAACAAAGGGTAGACTGAGGTGGTCTGGGCATGTGGAGAAGATGGAGGATGACACTGGGTGCAAAGGGTCAGAGGTGTGATCGGTGAGGATAGAGTTGCGAGAAGCAGACCGAAAAATATTTGGGACAGAGTCATAGAGGGTGGCCTCAGGGATCAGGGACCGTATACAGAGGCTAACAGAGATCGAGCAGCGTGGATAGCCGCCATTAGGTGACCAGCCTGACGCATGCAAGCATGTTGGAGTCTTTATAAACGAACGAATGCATTGCTAACTGGATTTTGTTTTATTTTAATGAAGTTTTCCGTGTTAGTTCCTGGTATGGTGGGAGACTAGTGTGGGTATGTAATTTTGTTTCTCGCACTGGTGCTGTTAATGAATAGTATTTCTTTAGAGCAGTTGCAACACAAAACCTGACGTCTTCAAGGCACATCCAAATGCTTTTGAAATAGGAATGGTAACACTAATCCCTTATTACCCCTTTGGGAACACAGCAATACATTCACAACACTCCAAAACTCAGCAATCTTCATACCAATTCTAACACTACCTATATTTACTAGAACACTGGTAAAGACAGAGTAAAACAACTGCTTCACTAAACAGACACACCATCACTTTCTCCAGACCAGTCACACACGAATCTTAACCCACACCCAAGTCCCCCTCTTTAACCAATCACTCCCATGAGGAAGAAACTCCAGAATTCCTGGACTTACTTTGGACAGACACATGACCTTTTCTTAACATGCAAGCAACATCAGTGCAAATTAAGGCACATCACAACTGAGAAGCCTTGAAAACACTCACAGGGACACCTATGATCACATGGCGTAAGTGGTAATAATTTAAGCAGTTCATTCGAAAGACAGTGAATTATAAAAGCTCAAACTAGGCCCTAACCTTAACAACCACAGACATGGAAAATGTACACAAGCACATAACAAAGCCTTAAGAATAATAACGGGATACGCAAAAGCCAGAAATATAGACCACTTGTACCAAGAAACAAGTACTCTCAATCAGGGATAGTAATATGCATGAGAGGTCAGCCTACATAGTTCATTTCTTCAGCACAGGATCCATCCCACCCATGTAACTTATGTTGCACCACCTCTACTACAAAGAAACAAAAAACGAGTGACTCAACACCATGCAGAATGCCTCAACGACACCCTTCCTCCTCCACCCAACCCTACATTTCAGAAACTGATAGCCACCACAGCCATGCAAAACCTCCAGCCAAACAGCGCCCCTCAAGAACCCCCACCAGACATTCTTTCCTCAGAAACTGTCCTTGCTATAGTCTCACCAATCTAAAACCAAGGTTTGGGTGGAGTCCAGCCGGGGATTTCCCGGCGTACAGCGCTGCCTTGTTTCCTATACTCTGATTGGCTAGTGGCTGACCTGACACCGTTAGAGTTCGTCCGCTCACATCTCGCCACCTGGCCTGACATGACTTCATCCACTTCTGTGTGTGTGTGTGTGTGTGTGTGTTTGTGTATGAGTGTGTGTGTAAAGACAAACTAATTTAAGTCATAAATATAATTTAAGTTATATATATAACAAAGTGAACAGTGGAAGCACGTGACAGAAGCTTAAATCTCCCTCTAATGCAGTGATTTTCAACCAGTGTGCCGCGAAGCAACTGCAGGTGTGCCGTGGGAATTGGGGAAGGAAGATTGATCCTCCCTCAAACAACGTGCACATGGCAAATGTGACATCTATGAGTATGACCATCATTTGTCACGGCTTAATGACAATGAATTTAATTAATTGTGAATTTATATTATACCCTATTTCTGGGGGGCATATCACACTGTATGTACGAACTGGTAACTGTTATTCCGCCGGGCCTCCGATTTAACGGATTTTCTCAGCCATACGGGCCTTCACCACAGCGGCACTTGGACGCGCTGCCTGGCGCCCCTCTTCCTTGTATACGTCTTAAAAGTAAAGATCAGGAGATGTAATTATGAAACGAACTTTAGAAGATGAGGGCAGTGAAGCTAGTGTGGCCGGAACTAGTTCTGGAAGCAAGACAATTAGGACAGACAGTATTACTTCCAAATCAGTTGTGCGACTGTATAAAGAAGACTACTTGTCCTTTGGATTCACTTCATCTGGAGAAGAGGAACCACGTCCTGTTGTTGTGATATTCGTCCCAGATCAGACTGGGACACGGGCAAATAAGTGAGCCCGTTAAAGGTGCGCTAGCATGCGCTGCTCATATTAGCGAGGAGGGGGGTGGCGACTGACCACCCGCAGCAGAAGTTCCATCGGCAAACGGGCAACAATGGCAGAGGCATCACGGACATCATCCCCAGATGGCACAAAAGCACCTCCCAAATGCGAGCGGAAGATGTCAGTGACAGGACACCTTAGCATATAATGAAGGAGGGGCTCCGTCTCCCTCTCTAAGCAATGTTCACACGAGTCAGGTTCCACCCCAGTGATCTGCTTATAACATAAAAAGCCAAGCCGCAAGCGCCTGAGCCTCACAAGCAAAAAATTTGGCAGACCTGGGGGGGGCTGCAGCTGGGAGTATGATGTAGCAGTGGCACACCACGTGGCAGAACGGGAGCCCTCTGATACCACTAGCCTATGCTCTTCCAATGACAACTGCCAGATTGTAGCAGCGAAAGACTTGACAATCTGAGCCCGGCCTCTGCCGAATGGGAACGTGACAGCAGGAAGGGAACATGCAGAGCGTGCAGCCTCATCCGCCAACTCGTTCCCGTGGATGCCAACATGCCCCGGGAGCCAGTGCAGGACAACAGATGCACCCCTGCAGACCAGGAGAGAGGCGAAGGTGTAAATCGCTGACAGCAAAAAGACATTATCCTTGAGGGAGAAGGAGCGAAGACCCATGATGGCAGAGAGCGAGTCCGAATGGACGACCACACGGCGATATTGATGGTGGTGTGCATGCCGCAAAGCCCCCAGTATAGCCGCCAGCTCTGCCTGGAACACAGAGGCCCCCTGTGAAAGCCGCCAAGACTCCACCGTGTCCCCAAAAATGAAGGCCGCCCCTGCAGCACCATCAGCCGCCACAGAACCATCGGTGTAGTACACAGCCGATCCCGGAGATCCCAGAGCCGCAACCCGGCGGAGACCATCCTGACGGAGGAGGGCAGGGATGGTGCCACGGGGCTTGGCACGTGCTGGACAAATCAACTGGAATGGGGGAGGCTCCCATGGGGGCGGATACTCAAACCCAGCAAAGGGTGCATCAGGGACCTGGCAGATGGAGTCAGCAGCCCCCATGTCATGCAACATAGCAACCGTTGCTCGAGCCCAGTCTCGCCGAGGGGCCGGGTCAGGAGGGCGTGACAAGAGCCTCAGGAGGAGAGCAGAGACAGGGAGAGTGGGTCTGCGGTGTACCAGCTGCAGAGTAGTTGCTGCAGCACGGAGCATAATTCTACCCCTCAAAGATGGGAAACTGCTCTCCAACCTCAGATTGACCAGCCGGGTCCAAGGAGGCGCATGCAGAATGACCCGCAAAGCGTCATTCTGCATGACCTCAAGAGACTGAGAAACCCGCGGGGCAAGACCAGTCAAGCATATGGCACTGTAATCTACCAGCGACCTAATAGCGTGTGTGTAAAAAGTTCTGAGTAC
Organism: Coenobita brevimanus; assembly: GCF_032717465.1. Taxonomy (NCBI): domain Eukaryota; kingdom Metazoa; phylum Arthropoda; class Malacostraca; order Decapoda; family Coenobitidae; genus Coenobita; species Coenobita brevimanus. The sequence goes on along the minus strand of NC_137063.1, from coordinate 27,779,558 downwards.
CATATAGGAGGCCCCCAAACTCTTCTTGGAGAGGGAGCGAAGGGCAGAGAGACGCGTGGACGCTCGCTCACGCAAATAGCGGACATGGCTCGCAAAGGTGAAGTTACTATCGAACCACACCCCAAGATACTTGTGGACGGCCACGAAGGACAGCTGGTGACCCCCCAGCACGAGTGGAAAATGTGGGGGAAGGAGGCCAAAAGGCAAACACTTTGACTTGGCAAAGTTGATTTTGAGGCCAAGTTCTGAGCATTTGCCATACAACCTGGCCAGAGCCTCGTTCGCCTGGGCAAAGCAGTCCCTCCTGGTAAAGATCAGGGCCAGATCATCGGCATAAGATAAGAGGGTGACCCCACGACCGAAGTCTACATCAAGGAGCCCCTCCACCAGAACGTTAAAAAGGAGAGGGCTCAACACACTCCCCTGAGGAGTACCATTCTGGTAGTCATAAAAGGGGGAGAGACGCCCCTGAAATCGGACTCCTGCTGAGCGACCACAAAAGAAGTCACTAACCCATGACAAAAGCTTACCGCCCACCCCCCGAGCCGCCAGAGCCTGCAAGATGACCGCAGGGCTTGCCAGCTCGAAGGCCTTCTCGAGGTCAAGGAACACCGCCATCCCCACACCACCCCGAAGCTCCCCAAGGAACGATGCAAGGCAGTGAGAAGCACTCCTGCCAGGATGATAAGCAAAGATCCTTGGGTGAAGCGGACCCAGTCTCCATGCAAGACGCGCCCGCACAACTCGCTCAGCCGTCTTGGCAATACAGCTAAGGAGGGAAATGGGGCGCATGGCACCGGGAGCATTTGGCTTCGGGATAGGGTGAATAACAGCAGCCTTCCACAAACTCGGGAGACGCCCTTCAGACCATGAGAGGTTGAGCAGACCAAGAAGCCGCTCCATACCACAATCTCCTGCGTGTGACAGGATGGAGTATGTCAGCCCATCAAGGCCTGGATCAGTGTCCGCCCTGCGCCGTAAAGCTGCCAGCAGCTCCCTACTGGTGATGGGGCAATCGGCTGGGTCAGACTGATCACACGCCACCTGGACAGCCACAGCACGAGAGTCGGACAATTGCTCTTGAACAGCCAAGACTGATCGCGGGAGATTGGAGGAGGAGGAGCGGTCAGCAAAGTGCTGAGCCAGGCGGTTGGCCTCTGCAACAGGGTCGGGATGCGAAGGCGGACGGGAGGGACGTGGACCAGAGACGGACCCGATTCTCCTCCACATCTCACGAAGTGTGGAGTGAGAATCAAGGGTGCGACACCATACAATCCACGCCTCCTCCCTAAGGCGACGCTTCTCCGCAAGGACATGACGAGACACGGCAAACAAGCACCGGCGGCACGGCGAAGTGCGGCGCCGCCGGTACTGTCTGCGTGCCGCATTAAGCCTGCGGTTCAGCTCTTTGACCCTATCGCAGTAGAACCAACCGTCCCGGTAGCACCTTGCAAAGCGCTTCCGCAAAGGGATGGCAATAGAAGCAGCCTGCCGAAAGACAGCGGCAACCTGATCTGCACAACTCTCTAGGTCCAACGCCGGGGGAGAGGAGGAGAAAGCGAGAGTGAGGGCCTTATCAAAGGCTTCCCAATCTGCCCTGCCCACATCCCACCGTAGCGGAGGCGGCTCGAAGAGAGGGAGGAGGCAATGGCAGGTCCACCACAATGGCAAAGTGATCGCTCATAAGGTAGGGATGGAGCGACCACACAGTGGAGCCTGCTAGAGGAGTCGAGAGGAAGGCCAGGTCCAGCCGACCTCCACGGACATGTGTGGGTTCGTTGACATCATTCAGCAGGGATACACCACCCACCTCCTCCAGAGTGATGGAAATGTGCCGACCTGCCTCGTTGGAGGGGAGAGGCGAGGACAACAGAGCATGGTGTGCGTTGAAATCGCCCCCAATGTATACCGGTCCCCCGGCAGCCTGGGAGAACAAGTCCCCCAGCTCCAGGGCTGCCCGAGAACTACGGTACACATTGTACACAGTAAGGGGCGACCCCGCCAAGTGAAGCACCACGCCCTGGACCTCCACACCATCTCCACAGAAGGGAGGGGGTACACAGCTAGTGGAGGCAATGTGGTCACGGACCAGTATGGCACAGCCCCTGGACACACCACGCTCACGAGGGAGGAGATGGGCGGTATAACCCGCCAAACGAAAGGAGGAGCCCTCAGACAGAAGGGTTTCCTGCAACAGAATAAGATGCGGGCGATCTCTGACGGCCACCTCTTGAAGGAGGGGTAGCTTGCTCATTGCCCCAACACAGTTCCACTGGAGGAGGCGAAGGGAGACGACCTCCCCGCATCCAGAGACAGACTGAGGCGGGGATCGCTCGACCCCCGAGTCAAAGGAGGAGTTGATGGAAGCACCTGAGGGGCAGACGGGAGTCGGGGAGTGGCAGGAGTCTGGGCACGACGGGGCCGAGCCCTGACCCCAGCCCTGGACGCCTTCTGTGCAGTCGTCCATGTGGGCGAGCCCGACTTCCGAGGGGCGCGAGGAGGCCTGCCCGAGACAGGAGCAGGGGTCCCTCGCCGCTTGCCGACGCTCCACTCCAGCCACCTGTCGATCACAGCCACCAAGGGGCCTGACCCCAGCTGAACCCCCAAAGCCCGAGCCACTGCACTCGTGATGGCCTCCGCCATCTGAGCCCCAAGGTGACGCAGCTCGTCCTTGGTAAATAGCGGTTCCTCTGGAGTAGACGCCTGAGACACTGGCGCTGTCACAGGAGCCGCCCGGGAAGGAGGAGGTGAGGGCACCCGAGCCACCGGGGTCGCTGGATGGTGAACCTCTGCCACCGCACTGGCTGTCCTCAAAGCAGGTGTCAAGGGGGGAAAGGCCGACTCGCTCAGAACCGGTGGGCCTGGCTCCTGAGAGCGGCGCTGCTGACCCCAAACAAAAGTGCCCGGGGGAGCGGGTGTCGCTATCAATGCCTGTTGCTGCCGCACCCAAGAGACTTGCCCCTCCCTGCCCTGAGTCACCCTCTTCACCCTCGCAGGGCAGCTGGGATGCCAGGCATGGTGAGCGCCTGCACAGTTGGGACAGCGGGCGGCGACCGGCTCCTTCGCCTTGAACCTCGCAAGGCACTGCTCGGTTTCGTGGGAGCCGCTGCACATCCCACACACCACAGGTCTGTTGCAGCTCGCACGGTGGTGGCCGAACCTCTGGCAGCGGAAGCATCGCAGCGGCTCTGGAGTGTAAGGGCGCAGCCAGTACACACCCCAGTTCCCCAGATCTAGGGAGGGAACAAGAGGGCCCCGGAGGGTTACGAACACCTGCAGCGTCTCCTCCCGAGTCCTCTGGTGCTGACACCTGGTCGCCTCCTCTACCAAGTCGTGTTGGAGCAGGATGTCCACAGGCATACGGCGAGGGTATCCCATCACCACGGCCTTGGTGACCTGTCCGCCCCGTGTTAGCTCTACCACCTTCACGACAGCTGCCTCGTCCTCTGCCACCACCTTGAGTTGCAGGTATGCCTCCTCTGTTGCTGGAATCAATACACAGCTTTCGTCCCTCCCAAAGCGATTGGTCACAGCAAGACCCGGCAGCTGCCTCTCCAGGGCCGCAACTGCGTCGTAGCTGGTGGTGTAGCCCGGCTGCAGAGGAACCCTGAAAGCGGGGAAGGAGGAGCGGGGAGGAGGGGGAGCTGCCACCGACACAGAAGGGCGAGGTGCAGGTGGAGGCCTTTTTGTAGCAGGCGCTGAAAAACCCTGGGCTGCAGGCTTGGTAATGGGTGAACGCCTAGCCCTGCGAGTTACAAGGGTAAACCCCTCAGCACTCTCAGAGGCATCAGCATCAACGGCGGGATTGGCAGCGGTAGCAGTGGTGGCAGAAGGAGCAGTGGTGGGGGCTGGAGACAGAGGAGCAGGCAGAATCACGTCCATCCCCTCATGGCGACGGGCGACCTTCCTGGGTGCAGCAGAGGAGGAAGCAGAGGAGCCAGAGACAGGACTCCCTGGACAAGCCCGATCGCCAGCAGATACAGTTGAGCTGTCTCCTGATTCATGCCGCACCCTCTTCTTTCCAGAAGTTAAGCACTTCTTGCCCTTGTCAGTAGGTGGGTGGGTGACCGATAGTGAGTCACATCGAATTGTGGCAACTCCTGGATGGGTGACCGCAGCCATACCCTCACCCAACGCCCCAGGAACCGTCCCAACCCTATCTCCAGCAGTGAGGACTCTAGCAGATGGATCAGGTATCGGGATCCTCGATGGCAGAGGATTCCTCGAAGACCCTGGGGGTCTAGACCTAGCCTTGCCTGCCATGACAGACAGGCAGAATCACTCACACAGGCACGCACACAAACACAAACAAGCACACAGAAACACAGGAAGGAGCCTACCTACTGTGGTGGAAACTGCCCCCCCGCTAGCGGAGGGCGAGACAGCCCCTGCCACAGCCCCGAAGGTCTTGCCTACTCCTAGCCCTAACCAGAGTTTTGGCTCACCCCTGCAGCTTCCTATAACCACCCCGACTACGGGGCCCCCTTGTGTACCAGGCCTGCGCCTGGAAACCGCGGGGTTCGGCTTCGTACCACGTACCAGGGGAACACTAAGAGCCGGAAAGGAAATACAGTAAGAGGCAAAAAGAAACCACTGAAGGGCGAGTGCGCACAAGCGTGAGCACCCCGGTACACAACAGTGGCTGGAGACCAAGGCGTGGTCAGGATGAAGGCGGCGAGCAACGACAGCAACAACACCTCAAAGCACTGTCGAGAGACAAGAAGGGCAGAGCAGCTCGATCAACGGCGAACCGGAGAGCTGTTACCCTTGTTGAAACAAGACAGGAGCAGGAGATGTTGTCAGTGTGGAGGCAGGCAGCAGAGTGTGACCACGTCCTGTCTGTGTTGTTTGTGGCGAAAGACTAGCGAATCAAGCGATGGTTCCAAGTAAATTTAAATGACATCTTCAGACAAAGCACTCTCATTTATGTGAGAAATCAACTGAATATTTTAAAAGGCTTATCACAGACCAAACACGCCAGTCTCAACAAACCACCAGTATCACGACTGTATCTGCCAAAGCTCAAGAATCAAGTTATGCTGTTGCAGAAATGGTTGCCAAAAAAATGAAAGCACATACAATTGCAGAGTCAGTAAAATTACCAGCATGTAGCAAAATTGTGAACATTATATTTGGTGAAAAATGTGAAAAAGAGATTTTGAAAATCCCAATGTCAGATAACACCATCAGTCGTCGTATTTCTGATATGTCTCAAGACGTTGAGTCACAAATCATAGCTCGTATCAAAGAAGTGAGAATTTTTGCCATCCATTTGGATGAGCCAACTGACATCACTGGAAAAGCTCAACTTTTACCATTTATCAGGCTTGTTTGTAATGAAGACATAACTGAACAATTTTTATTTTGCAAACCACTTCCATAAACAACACGAGGTCAAGATATTTTTTGAGGTGGTTGACAGCTTTTTCAGCTCAAATGATTTGTCATGGAAATCATGCATGAGTATCTGCACAGATGGTGCCCCTTCCATGTCAGGGAGAATAAAAGGATTCATTGCACTTGCAAAACTGAAAAACCCTGGCATTGTTTTTACACATTGTTTCCTGCATAGAGAGACCCTTATTTCAAAATCATTAGTTCCTGAGTTGCAGCAAGTATTAGATGAGACAATCAGAATAGTTAACTATATCAAAAGTAGACCATTAAAATCAAGGCTTTTTTCAAGTATTTGTTCTGCCATGGAATGTGCTCACACACAACTGCTACTGCACACAGAAGTGAGGTGGCTATCTCGAGGGCGAGTTCTTTCAAGGTTTTTTGAACTAAGAGGATCTTCTTATATTTTTAACTTCAGAAGGGTCTCAACTGCCTGACCTACTTAGTGATGAAACCTGGTGAAATAAAGAGGCATTCCTAGCTGACATTTTTCAAGCACTGAACACTCTCAATAAGAGTGTGCAGGGAAAGAACGAAAACATTCTTACTTGTACAGATAAAATTTATCCATTTAAGGAAAAACTAACGTTGTGGGGATCCAGAATAAAAAAAAAAGAGAACAAAGTTGAAGTGTTTGAATTAACAAAAGATTGAAGACTGGACAAAAATCTTCTTACGTTGATTCTACAAAGCTTGTCGCTACTGAGTAAGAACATTGAAAAGTATTTTCCGTCACTTGAGATATCGTGTTTGGACTGGGTAAGAAATCCGTTTGTGGCAAGTACGTACGAGTCAGCAGAGCTAACAGTTACCGAAGAGGATGAGCTGACAGAAATCAGGAATGACAGAGCACTAAAACTAAAGCATGGATCCACAAACATGACTACTTTCTGGTTGTCCCTTCGAGATGAATACCCTACCATTACTAAGAATGCAGTTGGAGCTCTTCTTCCTTTCTCAACTTCCTATCTGTGTGAGGCTGGCTTCTCTGCAATGAACACAGTAAAAAACAAGAACAGGTCGCGGCTTCAGACACTGGAGGAGGACTTGAGAGTATGCCTCTCCACCATTCGACCTCGGATGAGGCACATTATGAAACAACACCAAGGTCAAATTTCCGATTGATATCTGTATGTATGGAGAAGGCTTTTATTTTTAGTCATGTTTTTACTTAAATGAAATCAATATCTTCAGTTTTAAATTTTCATGTACATTTCTAATGGCTACTAACTTTATCAAGGACATCATGTTTCATTTCCCACTGATATTTCTGTTTGAATTGGCCTTTTATTTTTGATGGTTATTGTGCTCGAATAAAGTTAGTATCTTTAGTTTCAAATCTTCATATTATTTCTAATTGCTAGTAACTTTATCAAGGACATCATGTTTCATTTCCCAGTGGTATTTGTATCCAAGAAAAGGCCATTTATTTTTACACATGCTTGTGCGTGAATAAAATCACTATCTTGTGTTTTAATTCTTCATAATTTTTATTGTGTTTGATAGCTGGTAACTTTGTCAAGGACATCATATTTCACTGTAATTGTGGAGTAATAAATATGCAGAAGAAAGTAATATTGTGAAAACAATGATAATCCATAAAAAATAAATAATTAACAGTAATTAACATGCTTGACGTATGAAGGTCATTAGTTCTGCTTTGAAATACTGATGGTGTGCCTCGCCCATTTTACGCCTGGCTTGGTGTGCCGTGAGAGAAAAAAGGTTGAAAACCCCTGCTCTAATGGATCAATTCCCAGTATGGGCCTGGATGTTGCCGCTCGTGAGTGTTTTAACTTATTTATCTCTATTAAGAAAATAGCGTATGTTCTACTGATTCCTTCAAATTATATTATAAACGTAATTGTTACATTACTTACCCAGCTTAGAACTACCGTGAAAGTCGGTAAAAGTAACCACATTTTTTTCAGCAACACTGTAAAATATGTATGCCACGTTTCTTTATTGATGTACAAGAGCCATATGCATTACAAGTTTACCTTCCTTTGATATAGTAGAATACTTACGTTTATATTGTACTAGTATGTGTGTACCTATCTGTGATGCCTATTACATATATAACAGAATCTACTCATCGCTCGTTTAGGAAGTATGGCATGGCTGCACCCAGCGCCAGACCCCACCCAAACCTTGGTTTTAGATTGGTGAGACTATAGTAAACATAGCAACGATGGGATCATTTTTGAGGCTTTGCGCTGCACTCACTCGAGCATATCTTCGTCCATAATAAGATTCGAGGATAGTGAAAAGAACTGGTCCTACAACTGATAAGTGAGGAATTCCGCGTGTTAGCCATTCTAATGATTCGTCATTTCTACACACCGCCTGCGATTCGTTAACCAATCACCAATCTGTGAACATAATTTGTTAGAGGCCGTGAGCTTTCAGTTTTTCCAGTAGTCTTTGATGGGGGACCTTATCAAACGATTTTTGGAAATCTTGGTATATGGCATCAGACTGTATTTTTTTGCGTCCCAGTTATCGTACATGTTTGTAAAAATTCAAGCAGATTAATGAGGCATGATGTATTGATACGAAACCCCAGCTGATTATCTCTTATAAGATTATGAATATTATGGAACACGGTAATCTTATCCCTAATATTTTTTCCCCAAAATTTTGCATAGTACTGACATTAGGCTAATTGGGCGGTAATATGTGGCCTATTTTTGATCGCCCCAAGATGTGTGATATATTAGTGAGCTTCCATTGGTTAGGTACAGTATTCTACATTCGGTTAAAGATTTATTGAATATTTTAGTTATAGGAAAGGCTAACTGTCCGCAATATTCACACAAAATGCGAGGACATAATCTGATCAGGGCCAGTTGGGTCGATTTTCTGAAGATAATTTAACACTTGGTGTCAGTGACGTATCCAGGTTTTTTGCCGGGGGGAGGGGGGGAAACACTTGGAATATTTCACCAAAATATGTCACCACACTGGCGTGAGCGTCCCAAACACAAACACTTTCCCCCATTCGTGATACTATAGCTTTTTTCTATTTTCCTTTGCAGTTTTCTCTCTCTCTCTCTCTCTCTCTCTCTCTCTCTCTCTCTCTCTCTCCATTTAGCACATATGTGTAAATTAAAATTCGCTGCCGCACCCACCCCCAGTCTGGTATTCTGTTTTCTACTATGCTGTAGTGGTAGCCAATAGAAATTCTTTTTCCACTACTTTTTCTTTTAGTTTGATTCTCATTGTCTCAGGCATCAGGGCTGGTGCATACGTCAAACTGACCTAAGTAAATACATGGTGGGATTAACCTCTCTTAATCCTTGACTCAGGTGACCACTCGACCTGTCCCGCTCAGCAGGGAATGATTTTCATATCACCTTAACTGTACTGTACTGTATAGAAAGGATTTTTCCATTAAGGAAAAGAAAAGTAAAACGGCGTAAAGCTATTCATCCTGAAAATTTTCACCTAGAAAAGTGGGGGGGGGGGGACAAAAGATACTCTGTCCCCAAGGCTCCAAAAAGTGGGGGGACAGGTCCCCCTGTCCCCCACCCAAACGAGGCCCCTGACACCGCTTGCCTTGAAAATGTAGTATGAGATGAACAAACTGGCTTCATGCAGGTTTCAAAAATTCTACTTGTTTCAGTTGTTTGTAACAATAATTGTGCAGTGTTTGCAACTGGCCACAGGGTGAAAGGATACGGATGCAGGGTGAGAGGATGTGGCTGAGGGGACATGAAGGCCATTTTTACACCTCATCAGGATTCAAGTGCAAACACTGTGAAAACACTGTGAAATGAGTCATTCAGTATTGCTGTTATTGGTCATCATGGACCAGGTCCCCTTCCAAGGCCATAACAGGGCCTGTGCTATCCATTACATTTTTTTTTATTTTCCTTCTCGCAAAATGAAAAAATAATTTAGGGTTTGATTTTGCTTCACTAGAAATTTGTGCTTCGTGATCTTCAGTTTTCCGAATAATTTGCGTACATTACCGCTGTAGTTTAAAATATTCGGTACCGTCATCGTGATTTCCTGCGCGTTTGTATATTTCATATGCTCTTGCGACCAATGGGTTCTCCAGTATTCCTCGACATCCAGGCCGGTTTATTAATGTGATTACTTCTTCGGGTAATTCTCGGTTTACTTTCTCGTTAGATTATGCCAATCGATTAATGAATATTTATTACATTTCTTCCACGTTATGCACCTGTAGTAAATTAATTTACCTGGTGTTAGAAATGTCATTTCTCATGTTATCGAAGTTGCCTTTTTAAAAGTTAGAAACTAAAAGGTCATTTATACTGGTTTTACAGGTGATGTTAATTTCAAGTTTAATCATATGATTGCTGTTGCCAAAACTTTCACAAACACCACATAAATTTATAAGATCAATGTCTGTTGCTAGGAAGGACGAGAACATTATTTCCGCGCGTTGGTGTTTTTACTGCCTGACAACAGCTATGCATCGTCTATCAGTTCTAACAACCTGCTTCCTTCTTTAGCTGCATACGAATTTTTCGTCAGTATTCGGATTACACTGGTCGACAAAATTTTAAGTGTTATGGTTCCAGGATATTTTTAGGTGATTCGAATATGATATCCAATTTTCGCCAGCACGTCCGGTTTTCGAGAACCATTATGCCATAAGAAAATCTGTTCGTGTGCTGGAAAATCCCATACGACTCCAATCATAGGTATTGACATACTTGTAAAGTTGCATTCAGCTAGTAATTGTTATATCAGTGTCAGTTAAGTACCTGAATCACAAGATATTTAGCAACTCAAAGTGAATCAGCCACAGCCGAAAGTCGGGTAAAATTTTCCCACCATCAAGCGGATGTTTTTTTTTTTTTTTTTTTTTTTGACACCAGCTTATGCAGTGGTAATCTTTTATTTGCTATTCTTCCATTTCAGCTTTACTGTTTCACTGCCTTGATCTGTGTTGGCAAGCAATGAAGCACCGCAACTGTATGAATGCATCAGACTCTTTCTGCTACAAATGCGAGTTCTTTACACCTGAAACCCTGAATAGACCAATTACAAGGAATGTTAAAAGTACTTACAAACATTACTTCAGATGTCCTGATGGTAATCAAGACAAGAAGGGCGCACCCCATATTGCATGCAAGCTCGGGGTAAAACACATGAAACGGTCATCAGGTATGCCTTTCGGTGTACCAATGGTTTGGCGTGAACCAAATGATCACTGTCCTGACTGCTACTTTTGCCTCACTAACACCAAAGGGAATTCAGTGAAAATTCGGTCCAAGAACAGGTATCCTTACGTACCTTCTCTAAGGAAAGCACCCCATGGCCCTGAGCTTCCAGTTCCAGATCCTCCATTAAGTACCACAAGTGAAGCAGAATCTAGTGAGGAGGAGTGTTGCATGGATGTCGACTTTCAAGAAGATTTAGAGAGCAAGGAGCCACACCTCATCAGTCAGGTAGAGCTTCATGACCTAATAAGAAACCTTAGCTCCCCCAAGGAGATATTTCCTTGGATCTCGACTCAAGCAATGGAACATGCTACAAGGTGGAGTTTGTACCGCCACCTTCCATCATAGACATGAAGAGCTCTCAATGTACCTCAAGATGGTTGACATGATTTGTTACTGTTATGATGATGTATCGTTGATGCAACACCTTTGTAAGTCTGGTCCTTATCAAAAAGGAAAATGGCGGTTGTTCATAGATTCTGGGAAGAATGCACTGAAGGCAGTTCTCCATAATTGAAGTGAGCTTCCTTTTGTTCCAGTTGTGCATGACCATGGAATAAATGAAAGTTATGAAACTATAAACATTCTGTTGACAGCTATTGGCTACAAAACACAGTGGAGCATCTGTGGGGACCTGAAAGTGATCTGCTTGCTAGGACTTTAGCAAGGTTACACAAAGCACATGTGTTTTTTTCTGTTCATGGGACAGCGCAGCACTAAGCATTACACACAAAAGGAATGCCCAGTGTGACCGAAAGATATGACTGGAAGGCTCAACTGTTTTAACAAACCTCTTGTTGACCCTGAGAAGGTATTCTTGCCTTCACTTCAACTAATACTTTGATGAAGAACTTTGTGAAGGCCATGGATCAAGATTGTGCTGGTTTCCACTGCTTGGTAACGAAGTTCTAAGGCACTGTATCTGAGGCCAAAGTAAAGGCGGTTTTTTTTTTTCAATAGTATCCCAGATTCATCTTATACTCAACAATCAGGATATTGGAAACTTAGTCACACATACGCTACTCAAGGGCCGACCGCGGCTCGACTCAAGCTCGTAACGCATTTTTCATCAATCGTCCCTTGTTTCGCTGACAAAGCCCGGACTCTTTAGGGCGCTCGTGAGCCACTGGGACAACTCGTCGCACCTCACGATTTTTTAACACACGCGTTAAAAAATTGTGGCCGCCTCACGACTTGCCAAAAGTCGTGTCAAAGTTGCATTGCAGTCGGGAGTGTCGTACATCGGTCGTGAAACAGTCTTAGCTCAATCGGATGCGTCGTGATGCGATTGCTGCGTATCATGATGCTGTTGCCGACAAAAAACACACCCGCCTGCTACCACCCACCTGCCTCCTGCTACCATCCACCTGCCACCATCCACCTGCCACTACCCACTTGTCTCCACCCATCTGCCTCCACCCACCTGCCTCCATCCACCACCCACCTGCCTCAACTCACCTCCCACCACCCACCTACCACCACCCACCTGCCATCTGCCACCACCTACCAGCCACCTGCCACCACCGACCAACCACCTGCCACCATCCACCTGCCACCTGCCTCCACCAACTTGCCTCCACCCACCACCCACTTACCTGCCTGACACCATCTTATTCACCTACCACTTACCCACCTACCAATGACCCACCTACCACTCACCACCCACCTACCACCCACCCAACAATCCACCTACCACCCAACCACCCAACCATCCACCTACCACCCAACCATCCACCTGCCACCGACCCACCAGAGCCTTCCTGATCGCTGACAACTCTGCTGATGAAGCCAGCTCAAAATAAAACCTACTTTTGTTTAATAAAATCTGGAAATCTATTAACATACATCAATTACCTCTGTCTTTATACCTGTTAACTATTTGATGTGGGGTTGGTGTGGATATTGTGGGGTTGGGATGGTTATATAAGGTGGGGTGTGTCATTGGTGGTCCAGGTGTGATGCCCTGCCCCACGCTGGGTGTCACTGGTGGTCCAGGTGTGATGCCCTGCCCCACGCTGGGTGTCACTGGTGGTCCAGGTGTGATGCCCTGCCCCACGCTGGGTGTCACTGGTGGTCCAGGTGTGATGCCATGCCCCACGCTGGGTGTCACTGGTGGTCCAGGTGTGATGCCCCGCCCCATGGTCGGTCGTGGGGGGTCGGGGTGCATTCCCCAAATGCGTCACTGAGTAGTGTTACGTTCGTGGGCGGTCGTGTCACAGTCGTGGCTGACAAAAATCAGTTAAATTTCAAATTTGAAGACTCATAGCTCCGTCGCCTTGCAGTCACCTTGTAATTTTGTCACATTCTTGAGGACGTCACGACTGGTTATGAGGCAGTCCTGACGCGGTCGTTAGGCAGTCATGAGCAGAGCAGACTCGGGGCCAGTCAGGAGATGTGGGAGCCAACTAGGACACGACCTTGAATCGCGCCGCAGTTGGCCCTTGAGTCGTGTATGTGTGACAGGGGATTAAAGAGCTTATCGGAGCTGGATAGGGCTGCTTGGGAGAGCTTCGTGGTTCTTACCAAGAATTACCTAGGAAATTTTCGAGCATCGAATTATGAGGAGCTTGTGGACAAGATGTTGATAAATTACTATGCACTCGGTGCTCGAATGTCGCTCAAGATAAATTTCTTCCATTCTCATTTAGATTTCTTTCCATTAATTCTTGGCAGTGTCAGTGATGAACATGGTGAAAGGTTTCACCACGAAATTGTCATAATGAAGAGCCGATATCAAAGCCGAGTCAGTCCAGACATGATGAACGACTATTGTTGGACTTTACAGCGTGAGAGTAATTGCTCCAACAAATGCAAAGTGCAGAGGCACTTCTAATGTGCAAAGGTCATGTTTTTTTTTTCTAACAACAGAGGAAGGAAAAACAAATGAATAAAAAAAAATAATAATCCATACACCAGATTACTGGTGTCCTCTGTTCATAAAATATCTGTAACAGTTAGACTTGAACAGCTGTGGGTTAAAATTTGGAGGGAAACAACTCTGGGGAAGCGAGTTCCAGAAAGATACAGTTCTGGGAATGAAAGAATTCTGATAGGCAGAAGTTCTGCAATATGGCTGAGTGACATTCTAGTCATGAGCACTACCAGATGCCCGAGTACCACGAGGAAGGCATGGAGAGGTGGCATCATGGATGCAACTTCGTCTGAGCATTTGCCAAAAATAATCTGTAAAATAATGCAAGGGAGGCAACATTCCTTCTTACTTGGGAGGTAGTTTATTTGTAATAGCAGGGTTGTTAATAATTCTAACAGCTTTGTTCTGAATTTTGTCTAGTTGTTTTAATGCAATCTTCCCACATCCATTCCACAAGGGTGAGCAATATTCAAGCTGAGAGTGCACATGACTCTTATGAATTAAAGCCAACTGCTCATCAGAGAAGAAGTTACGGACTCTATACAATAACCCAAGTTTCTTTGAGGCGGTTTTAGCAAGTGACCTAACATAAGAGGTCCAGATTAGGGCATTGTCAAGTAAGACGCCAAGAATTTCAATACTTTTGGAGATGGGAAAATTAGTGGCACTGAAGGTAATGTACGAATCTGGCAATATCTGTCTATTAGTAAATTGTATACATTTAGTTTTACTAGCATTAAAAGAGACTAGCTTGTTTTGTCCCCGTTCACTGATCGTAGATAGGTCTTGATTTATGGAGATGGCTGTACTGAGTTGAGAAGTAGAGATATTAGACTTTGTAAATGGGTGTCTGAGTGTGAATGAACTATGCAGTGTTGAGTCATCTGCGTATGAATGGATGGGATTGTGGGTGACAGATAAAAGATCATTAATATGAACCAGGAACAGGGTTGACGACAGAATTGATCCCTGCGCCACGCCTTCGTTAATTGAGTGGAAATTGGAATATACATCATCTACTTTTTCTCTTATTTTCCTGTCCCTAAGATAAGAAGAAATCAAAGGAACAAAAGACGTTAGTCCAAAGCAAGGGAGTTTGGACAGCAGGGAACGGTGCCACACTCCGTCGAAAGCTTTAGAAATATCGAAAGCTACTGCATGAGTTTCTCCATGTAGATCAATTGATTGATGCATGGTATGTGTTAGGAGATTGAGTATGTCAATGGTGGATCTTTCGTAGCGAAAACCATATTGTCTATCACTAATTAAGTTGTTGGATTCAAGATGTTTAACAATGTGCTTATTAATTAAAGTTTCAAATACCTTACCAAGAGAAGATGTGACAGCTATTGGTCTGTAATCAGAAGGGTCAGAGGAACTTCCTTTCTTCGGAATTGGGTGGATATTGGCTTCTTTCCATGAATTATGGGAATAAAGAAGTACGTATGCATAGTCCGAATAATTTAGCTAGAACAGAGGCAAGTTCAGGGGAACACTTTTTCAAAACAATTGGCGGAATTCCATCTGGGCCTGGAGCTTTGTTGGTAGGTAAATTGTCTAGGATGGATTTTACGTATCTTGTCTGTATTTTAAGTGGGGCAATTTCGGGAGAGTCAAGTTCTAGTACTGGGACATTCTGGCTGGTATCGTCTATGGTAGAGTTTCTGGCAAATGTACTGGCAAAAATATCTGCTTTCCTACGCGGGTCATTTGTAATGTTGCCATCTGAAGATTTAGTGTTTTGTATATATATCTCTTTGTGCTTAGTATATGATATAAATTAAAGACGTGTGGGTGGTGGTGTAAGAAAAAGAAGTGAATGGTGGTGCGAGGAAGTAAGTATGGCTGTGGCTGAGAAGAGACGTGCATATGGAGTGTGGCTGCAGAGGAAGGATGAGGTGTCATATGAGAGATATAAGGAAAAGAGGAATAGGGCGAGAAGGGCTGCGTGATGCTAAAGTGGCAGCAGATGAAAGGTGGGGTAGGCGACTGACTGAGAATTTTCAACAGAATAAGAAAATGTTCTGGAAGGAGGTGAAAAGGGTGCGAAAGGGAGGGTCTGGGATGGAAGAGCGAGTAAAAGCAGAGGATAGAAGGATGTTAATTAAGATGGATGCAGTAAGGAAGAGATGGGCAGAGTATTTTGAAAGATTGTTAAATGTAGAGGAGGAAAGGGTGGCTGAGATTGTGGCAGATGGAAGGGTGCAAGGAATAAATGTGCTGGGAGAGTTGAATGATTCTTTGATCACGAAGGAGGAAGTGGAGAAGGCAGTAAAGGAGATGAAAACAGGGAAAGCTGCAGGTATGGATGGGTGTGCTGTGGAATGCCTGAAGGGTGGTGGAGTGATTATTGTTGGTTGGTTAGTAAGATTGTTGAATGTGTGCTTTGTGAAAGGTATGGTGCCAATTGACTGGGCAAGTGTTTGTGTGGTCCCGTTGTATAAAGGCAAGGGTGATAAGTATGAATGTACTAGCTTTAGGGGTATAAGTCTGTTGAGTGTTGTAGGTAAGGTGTATGGTAGAGTGTTAATTATGAGAGTTAGAGAGGGTACAGAGGGAGTGATTGGTGATGAGCAATGTGGCTTTAGGAGAGGGAGGGGATGCGTGGATCAGGTGTTTGCTGTGAGACAAGTGTGTGAAAAGTATTTAGCGAAAGGCAAGGATGTGTTTTGGGCATTCATGGATTTAGAGAAAGCGTATGATAGAATTGATAGGGAGGCTTTGTGGACTGTTTTAAGATTGTATGGACTTGATGGTACGTTACTAAAAGGGGTGAAAAGTTTTTATGTAAATAGCAGAGCGTGTGTAAGAGTGGGAAATCCTGTGAGTGACTGGTTTCCCGTGAGAGTGGGGCTGCGACAGGGATGTGTGATGTCACCTTGGATGTTTAATATTTATATGGATGGTGTTGTAAGGGAGGTGAATGCAAGAGTGTTAGGTGGAGGTCTGAGTCTGGTGAATGTTGATGGTGGAGAGTGGAATCTGAAGCAGCTGCTGTTTGCAGATGATACTGCACTGGTGGCTGATTCAGAGGAGAGATTGAGACAGTTGGTAGAGGAGTTTGGAAGGGTGTGTGAAAGGAGGAAATTGAAAGTAAATGAGAATAAGAGTAAAGTGATGAAGTGTACGAGGTTGGTAGATGGTAGGGGGATGAATATAGTTTTGAATGGTGAGTTGCTTGAGGAGGTAGAGTGTTTTAAATATTTAGGGTCACATGTTGCTGTGGATGGAAGAATAGATGCAAAAGTGAAGTTTGGAATGAATGAAGTAGGTAAGGTGCTGGGAGGAATGAAAAAAGTGTTTAGATGTTGTTCGCTTAGAATGGATGTAAAGAGAAGGCTGTATGAAGGTGTTGTGGTACCGACTGCGTTATATGGAGCTGAAACATGGAATATGGGTGTAGCAGAGAGGAAAAGTTTGAATGTAATGGAGATGAGGTGTCTGAGGAGTATGTGTGGAGTGACGCGTATGGATCGAGTGCGAAATGATGAAGTGCGAAGGAGAACTGGAGTTGTTCGGGAGATGGCTGGTAGAGTTGAGCAGAGGGTGTTGTGATGGTTTGGGCATATGGAGAGAATGGATAAGGAGCAATTGGTGAAAAAGATAACTAGATCTGATGTGAGAGGTGTAAGGCTGAGAGGAAGACCACGAATAGGATGGATGGACAGTGTGAAGAGAGCGCTGGATGCGAGAGGGATGTCTGTTGAGCAAGGAAGAGTGGCTGTGCGTGACAGAAATAAATGGAGAGAAATTGTGAATGAGTAAATGATGATGCAGCCCTGAGGGGATACTTTCCCGCATTTGGTCTGATCAGCTAGTCAGGTCAGGTGTGGGGTAAGGGGATGGGTCTATTATGATGTGGCAGGGGTAAACCAGCTCTGCTGTCGGACCCTGCTGCGGATGTCGCTGATTGCACTGTGCAGTTGACCCTTGTGCGGTGTGATGCGGTGAGGATCTGTCCCTTCTCCCCTTTCGGGCTAAGATGCGAATGAATGGGTTTGAATGGATGAGTAAATGAGGAGTGTTTCGTCCAGTCTCGGCTACCTCCCTTTCCTTGGAGGAAGCAGCCTAGGTATATAGATAGATAGATAGATATTATTTTTGTAACAATATATAGACTTATTGACACTTATTTGACGAATTTCCATGTTTCATGGAATTTTCCCTCACTTATGATGTTGTACGTCAAGGTTACGTGAGAGCCAAATTTTAGGGTCAGTTTAGAAATTGGGGGTAACAAATTACAAACAGGTGAGAATAGAGTCGGAACCATTTTGGCCGTTGACCAATGTTATTAAAATCCCCCCCCCCATAGTCATATTGTTTTTTATTACTGATTTTATTTCGTCATACAGAATTATATCATTTTCCACGTCTAACTTGAGCGGTCTGTTTATTGCATGGAGAAGAATGGGTTTATTACTCTGTGAAAATTTCGATATACAAAGAATTGTATGTTTCAACAACCAACCAGTTCAATGATCTGTACTGCATTTACAGTATCTGGTTCTTAATATATATTAGAACTCCCCCCACCGGTTTTGTGCAGTGCCGATTCTTCAGATATTTTATAGTTTTATAGCGATACTTCTCCAATACGGTGCATGCCACGAGTGTTTAACTATGTTCCTGTAATCATAATTATGTCGGGATTTTCAGTTGCTGCATAACTAATTAATTTGTCTAGCTTTGAAATTGTACATCCTGCGTTCATATAAATAATATTCTTAGTACGGATGGATCTAGTAGGGCTGTGAGAAACACTAAAATTATCCCTGTTTAATTTCTTGAATCCTTTCACATTCAAGTGCCCCAAGAAGCTGCTGATAGCCTGGCAGTCCCTTCCCACAAATCCCCTGATTTTCTATCTGCACCAGAGGTGAGGTCAGGTGCACCCGATTATCCTGATGAGCTGATCTCACATCATTTACCCTAATCCCACTAGCCTCAGGGACTGGATTAACAGCTGCTTCATTAACTCTCCCTCTTTCCATCCCTCTGTCACCATCTGAAGCATGTCTAACACCGTCATCTATCACCCTACCTAACCTAGCCTTTCCTACCCTATTGGGATGCAGGCCGTCTCTACCATACAAACTCTTATCATGACTAAAATTCCTCCAATCATCACCTCCTCCTTTCTGCACAGACCATCTAGCCTATGGTTGACTCCTATCATTCTACCCAGGACCACAGAACCAACGTCAAATCTTGGTAACAAACCACAGACAACTAACTTCCAACAACGTTTCTTGAACTTTCAAATAATGTCCCTATACTTCCTAAGACTCTCTCTGACTTGCCTGAAGCTTCGTTATTAGTCTCTACCACAGTAACAAAGACCGAGTCCTCTGAGGTGTTGCTAACTAAAGTCATCAGCTCTTTCAGTCACGTCCTGTACATTCTACACCCATGAAAGCAAAAATGCTCCCTCCTGGAACCCTTAGCACAAAACTCCTTTTCCTGATGCCTAACCAATGAATCCCCGACATGTATGAGGCTAGGATCCTCTAGTACCTGAAACCTGCTCGTAATAGATACACTCATATCACTGTTACTTACCTTAGCTTTGCACCCACCCTTGACTGGATGGAAGCCATCACTATCGTCTAGCCTGGTTTCAGCCTTAACTAGTCTAGTTTCTAAGTTCTCTACCTTCCCTAGCATTTCTGCTTTCTTCTCCTGTACATGCACTTCCTTTGCACTCACCATTCCTGCCTCATTCTCCCAGCCTTTCAACCTGTCACAATGCGTCAATTATCTCACTGTTTTTCCTAATTTCTAAACTAAACCTACTTACTAACCTACAAAAAAGACAACATGTGTACTCACCTTCCTCTTTCACTATGAAGTTCTGCCTAAACATGCTGAAGGAGCACCATGGGCGAGGGCATGTGCAACTCCCGTAGTGCCGCATGTATGGTGTCAGCTGCCGAGACTTTAGATGAGCCGGGTTGTCCCTTGACGTTGGACCAGACTGCTAGTTGAAGTGAGAACCAAGGGGCGTGGACGGAGTTAAATGATTAATTCTCTCATTTAACAGCTGAACGACTTGCTGACCTGACTGGCCATTCAGGGAAGTATCCTGATGTTTTACAGAACACTCAGGTTGACAGATGCAACACAACACTATGTTGATGTCAGAGACGCCTGTCCTGAGAAGCATTTCCCCTACCGTGTGAGTCCACAAAAGCAGTCCATTATCCAGCAGGAGCTGACCTACATATTGCAGCAGGGGTCGATCGCACCGTGCCAAGGCGAGTGGTGCTCCTTCCCCGAAACCTTAATTCAAAAACTTAGTGGGTCCTATTGTTTTTGCATATATTACCGTAGGATTCATTCCCTCACTAACACTGACACGTACTCATTGCCTAGAGTAGAATGCACCGACATTATAGGTAGTGTAAAGCTCATTACGAACATCGATTTAGCTACTGAGGGGATATTGGCAATCCCACTTGCAGAAAGGGTCCAAGAAATTTCATGATTCCCTTCGGGAAGGATTCTAACCACTCTAAGATATCGCCGTCTATACCGCAAGCTCAAAGTTTCAACCTTTCGTGTTGAACTCTATAAAAAGCTTTACGAAAATGTAAATAAGTAATATTGTGTGTGTATCGCTATCTACCACCTAACAGACCTCTGAGAAAATTGATAAACAAATTAAAAGGCAAGGTCGTCCTTGCATGAATATATGCTGGCTTTTATTTATGAGATTAAACTTTTCTAAATGCTCTCTCATTTTATTTGCTAAAATTGACTCTAGCTTTATTCATACTATTGATGTCACACTTATCCGACAATGATTCGACGCAACTGACTTATCATCTTTTTTTTAATGGGCATTACGTTCCCTGTTTTCAACGCCTCCAGAAGTTTTCCTAAACTTAAAGAATTATTAAATAATGTTATAAGTGTTGCTGACAGTTATTCCAAGGCCTTCTTATAAGTTTTGCATATATAGCGTCCAGACCTGGAGATTTTTTAGGTTTTATCATAGTAATTTCTTCCAGTACTTCCTCCTTACTGGTGGTTATTTTACGAAGATTACTATCCGTATTACCATCGTGAATAACTGTTGCTTGAGAGATCAAGTCTAGATTTTCCTTAGTAAATACTGCTATTAAATACTTATTTTAGGGTAGAGCACATTTCTGTATCTTCATTGGTAATGTTACCTGAATCTGTTTTAAAAGGCCCTATCAATGGCGGGACATGAAATCTGGGGGCCTTAAACGAGTGTAGGAAGAGGGGTTCCCAGTCAGTGGTTGTTCACCAGGCAATGGAAGCTCGTCACTGGGAGGTTCAGCCATATATAGCTGCTCAAAAAACTCAGCACAACAAAACCTATAGGCCTAATCGCTCGCCCCTGACACAAGCCGTCCAACTGCTATCCAAACAGAGTTAGCCTGAGAGGCGGGTCTGTAGTGGAGTTTCTTCAGGTCATGGCAAACAGGTCGAAGACCATTCGCATGAAAACGGTCTTCCACCTCCTCAACAATTGCCTAGTCAATCTGGCAGCACGACTATCCTCATTTGTGGCCAGTTTCCCTGGTAAGACAAAACGCTCCTTGATCTTGGGCATTCTCCGGTGCACCCACCAGCTACGGTACTGCCAGGGTAGCACGTTTAAAGGTGTCTCATCGTTCAACATGGTCTTCGACAGTACTGAGCGCTTCAAACCGATCTGAGATTCCCACCGCATACTCATAAGTACATTCATCATCCCTGAGTTTCTCAAGATGGAACTGTTTTTGGTAGCATCTTGAACTTCTCTTAATTTTTACTTGTAGCTTTAGAGCAATGATTTCTGCACTCCTGAAAACCTTGCAGTTCTGAAGGATCCTCCAGCAAGTACTTACAATGATGTAGTCAATCTCCTTTGCAGTCCTTTAGGTTTTGAAATACCAAGTCCAACGGTGAAGATCTGGCCACTGGAACCAGGGTGTGGCAAATTCTCAGCTTACAGGACTTTGTGAAATCCAGAAGGTAAGAACTATTGGAATTCCTGGTTCCACAGCCATGGGGACCTACATATTCCTTGAAGCCTTCCCTGTTAGTGCCAGTAACCGCACTGAAAACATCCAGGACCAAGTGTGTGTCCCACGAGGGGCACTAGTCCACAACCTAGTCAAGTTTAGTAGTTTAGTGTTGAATAGTTCCTTCTCTTCACGATCATTCATTCAGTTGGAGCATATGCGGCAGAAAATGAGGTAAAGCCCAAGAAGTGCTTCAGCCTCACCAGCATTATACTCTCATCAACCAGAGTAACCCAGCTGACAAAAGACAAAACAAGCAACACTTGCCAGAGCAACACCCCTAAGCTGGCCACCATCATCACAGGCAGACCAGTAATATGGATAACCATCGCTACTGACAATGCGCGGGCCACCTCCTTTCAGACAGTGCAGCTATGCCAACTCCCAGTTGTCACAAAGGTTGCCGATCATCCTTCGAAGGGTTTAGAACGTTCTAAGCCCTCACCCGGAGTGCTTTCCGAAGGTTAAACCTGTGCTTGGTTCTACGGTTTCATGTGTCCTCTGCGCCACCACGACGCAAAATAAAAACAGAATTGGGGCTGGCGGATCCCCCCCCCCTCATCATCTGGCAGCTGGGGTCCTGTAGGCTTTAACCAGCAACCATCATGATTGGTGCCAGCATGACAGGGTCCCAAAGACACAGTCAGACTGGCACCCGAGGAGGGACCGCCCAGCATGATTGAGGCAGGGTCAGGCAATTCACGCTGACCCTAATCCTTCTTGCATTTCTTAAGTCGTGCAAGATTTAAGATTTTCCAGGGAGGGGTTGCAAACCCCACCCAAACCTCCTAAGTCAGGGGAGGGCTCACCCGTGGCCTATGGAAAGGGGCATGGGATCCCTGGCAAGGGCTCCCCAAGTTTGATTTAGAATTTTCTTTCTGGTAGATTGCCAACTAAGGCTAACGAACTCCAACCCCTCTGCGAGATGGTCGTTGGCTTAAATAGCTCATCCATCCTTTGAGAGGACTTGTTTTTAGTTCTGCGGGGTGTCCAGCCACCCTCTTCACTGGCCTAAGCCAAAGGTTTTGCCGGATTAGTCGCCGACGATCCGATCATAAAATAGGTTGTACTGGATTCCATGTTACCTGTAGCAGACCAGTGCCTGACCTGACACCAGGGAACGGATCAGGTTGATGATATGAAGTCCTTGATGTGAAACATAGATTTAAGTGTGTAGGCGGCAAGATGATTGCATGAATGTGTGTGTTACCGCCTGCATTACTATATAGGTGTAAGACATAGGCATGTGTAAGTATGAAGTGGGATTTATTGAGGAATGGGAGTGTTGAGGAATGTGTGTGGAGTGTGTACACTGGATACGATAAAGAATATTGTGATTCGTGAAATATGTGGAATGTGAGAGGAGTGAATGATGAAGTGAAAGAGAGAGAGATTGTTCAGGTGCTTGAGGATGCAGGAGTGGATATATGTGGATTGACTGAAACTAAATGGTAAGGTGAAAGGGTGAGAGAATGGGAATATAGTTTAGGTATATGTGCGGGAGTTAATGAGAATGAGAGGGCAAGAGAGGGAGTATGTCTGATGATAAGCAAGAAGTGGAAGGAGAATATAAGAGAGTATGGAACAGTGGGTGCAAGGATTGTATGGGTGAGGATGAAAGTAGGTATACAAGCGTGGGCAATTGTATGTGCATATGCTCTGACAGAGGACCGAGTGGCAAGAGTGAAAGATGAGTTTTGGGCGAGAGTAGAAGCATGTATGGACAAATCTGAGAGGAGCAAGAGAGTGCTTTTGACTGGAGACATGAATGGCAAAGTTGGGAATGTACGAGTGGATGGAGTGGTTGGTCAGTGGGGTGTGCCAGCTGACGTAGATGGGAATGGTAGTGCTTTGGTGGACATCTGTGCTGGTAAGGGGTTAGCAATAGCCAACACCTACTTTCGACATAAGATGGTCCACCAGTATACACGGTGAGTCATGAGGAGGATGGATTGTGAACTTGTTGAACGAAAGGCAATGATAGACTACGTGTGTGTGGATGAGCGAATGAGAAGACAAGTGTTGGATGCAAGAGTGTGGAGAGGGTGGGGGAATGGAGTCTCGGACCATCACAGTAACATTTGATACTGCACAAGGTGTTGACCCTGAGGTTTTGGCATCGGAAATACATGGCCCTAGTGATTTTTCTACTCATGATACTGGTGCAAAGTGCAACTTGAGTTAGCCAGAATTAAGCTGAGGGAACTAGAAGTGCAAGCAAAAATAAGAGAACAAGAATGGAATGCTAAAATAAGAGTAATAGAATCTAATGCCATAATGAAGGAATTAAAATTACCGGTTCAAATGAGACAAAAAGAAATGGATCATGAAATCAGACTGAAGCACTCTGATAGTTCACCTCTAGCTAGTAGTAGTTCATCTGCCAGGGAATCTTTTGATGTTGCTAGGAACATTAAGATAGTACCTCCCTTTAATGAGCAAGACGTCACTAATTACTTCCATATGTTTGAAAAGGTGGCAGGTCGTCTCTCGTGGCCAAAAGATTCTTGGACAGTACTGCTGCAGAGTGTTTTGATAGGAAAGGCTCAAGAGGCTTATATTTCTTTTTCAGTTGATCAAAGTGCTAACTATGATTGTTTGAAAGAGGCCATTCTAAAAGCATATGAACTCGTGCCAGAGGCATATAATGTAAGCTTAAATTTAGATCTACCTTTAAACAGAAAGATCAGACTCATGTGGAATATGCTAGAGTACTCACATTCTAAGAAAGTTGATGATTTCTGTAAACTTAAAGAATTAATGATCTTGGAGAACTTCACTGGTAAGATAGGGATGTGGGTACATACCTAGTGGAGAAAGATTTAGATACCCTAGCTCAGGCTACTTTTGTAGCAGATAACTATAGTATAATTCATATGCATGAACGTTAGCCTCAGTCATTTGTTAAGGGTAGGAGAGTGAACCAACCAATTTTTGTGAACCCTGCTTCTAGTAGAGGCAAGTTAATGTCAAGTGACACTAGTGGGAACAATGCAACCCCACAGCATGTTAGTTCTACGAAAGTAAGTGAGGACAGTGTTGCCAGAGAATCAAGAAAAAGTGTCAGATTTTGCCAGTATTGCCAGAAAACGGGGCACTTGGAGTATTGGTGATGGAAAAAACGAGGGAAAAGTTTCAATGTAAAACCTATTACTTTGATAAACTCTTGGGGATCTTTTGACACCAACAGAGAGCAGCCACCCACAGATATTGTTAGCGGTAGTCAGACACAACCCCAGCAGGTGCATATTGTTGATAAGGCCAGAGTGGAGCCGTCAGCGGTGGATAGACAGACTCGTGTAGAGCCATTGTTAGACACTATTAAGACTGGAGCAGTGCAGCCGTCAGGTTCAGATGAGAGTGGTAATAAGACTCCATCAGAGTATCCTCCCCCAAGCAGTGCACGAAGTGACTCCTCCCCAGATCATTTATTTGCTAACTTCGTACCTAAGGGGTTAGTTTCAGTTGATGGAAAAGGTGGTAAGGAAGTCACTGTACTAAGAGACACAGGTGGATCACAGTCACTAATGTTGAAGGGGATTGTTGATGTAGCTGACCCTAATGAATGTGTCTTGTTACAGGGTATAGCTGAGTTTGTATCTGTTCCCCTAGTTGAGGTGAAGCTCCAGTCAGAGGTAGTTACTGGTTCAGTGAGTGTGGGTGTTGTTAACCAGCTTCCTGTACAAGGGATCACTTTCCTTTTGGGTAATAACTTGGCGAGAGGACAGGTGAGTGCTGTTCCCTGCTTGTCAAAAACTCCCCTGAGTGAGGATAGGACTAAAGAGTGGAAGATACATGTCCTAAATTGTTTCCTAAATGTGCTATAACTAGAGCTATGACGGCAAAAGCCCACCATGAGAATGTTGACAGTAATGGCACTGGCAATGCCGATGATGATATTAGGCTTGGTGATACCTTTTTTGCCCAGGTAAATGAATCAGAGGTTGATGATTCTCCCCAGACTGATGCAAGTGCAAAGTTAGCTGATATGCAAAGATCTGACCCAGAGATTGCCGCTTTAATTGACTCAACAGTTAGGGAAGATGAATGTGAGTCTGAACTGACAGAGTGTTACTATTTAAGGCCAAACAACGTGTTAAGGCGAAGATGGAGACCTCCTAGTGTTGCTCATGATAACGAGTGGGAGACTGTACATCAGGTGGTGGTTCCAAGACCCTATAGGCAAAAAATTATGTCCATTGCTCATGACTCTTCTTTAACAGGTCACTTCGGGGTGAGGAAGACTCTCTCCCGCATCTGGCAGCATTTTTACTGGCGTGGAATCCGTCGAGATGTTCCAGGTTCTGTAGGTCATGTCACACCTGTCAGCTGGTCGGTAAGAGCAATAAGCCCATCCCTGCGGCTCCTTTGATTCCTCTACCTGTGTTTGAGGCCCCATTCACTAGAGTCCTTGTGGACATTGTTGGCCTCTTCCCTAAAACCTCTTCAGGCCACCAGTACATCCTCACAACGTTAGACATGGCCACTAGATATCCTGAAGCCATTCCCTTGAGAAATATTTCAGCTAAATTTGTTGTAAAAGAGATGCTGACCTTCTTTACCAGTTTTGGTCTCCCTAAGGAAGTTCAGTCAGATCAAGACAGTAATTTTAATTTCAAACTGTTCAGACAAACCCTTAAGGAGTTAGGAATCTCCCAGATCACTTCCTCAGCATATCATCCTGAGAGTCAGGGTGCATTAGAGAGGTATCACCAAACTTTAAAGAGTATGCTGAATAAGCTATGAGTTGATAAAAAGGAATGGGACAAGTGTTTGCCTTTCCTACTTTTTGCAACCAGAGAGGCATTGAGTGAGTTCTTGGACTACTCCCCATTTCAGTTAATCTTTGACCATGAAGTAAGAGGTCCTCTTAAACTCCTCAAAGAACAATGGATCAAGGATGATGACCAAATTAACTTGCTAGACTATGTGCCAAATTTTAAGTAAAGACTGGCCTATAGTATGGAAGTAGCCAGGGCACACTTGGAGTCCTCTCAGGAGAAGATGAAGAGATGGTATGACCACTCTAAGGAAGTTAGGAACAGAATGTTTCACCCAGGCAATAAAGTTCTTGTCTTGCTTCCCATTCATGGTCAGCCTCTGCAGGCAAGTTTTGCAGGCCCTTATGTAGTAGAGAAGAGGGTAGGTGAAGTAAATTATGTCATTTTAACCCCAGACCGGAGGAAGGAACGAAGACTGTGCCATGTAAATATATTGAAGGAGTACCACAGGCGAGATGCAGACCCCCCTAGTGCTGCATCCGTGGTGTCGGCTGTCGAGCTGGTGGAGGGCGAGGGCTGCCCTTTGACTTTGGACCAGACGACCAGTTGGAGTGAAAACCAGGATGCATGGAGTACACTGACTGATAAACTCTCCCACTTGACTGAAGAGCAGTGTGCCGAGCTTGTTGCCCTTCTCAGGAAGTTCCTTGATGTCTTCCAGGACACCCCAAGACGGACGGAAATGGCACAGCACGACGTGAACGTTGGAGATGCCAGCCCTGTAAAGCAGTCCCCCTACTGGGCTAGTCATCAGAAGCAGACCATCATTCAAGAGGAACTGAACTACATGTTGCAGCAGGGGTTAATCGAGTCCTGTCAAAGTGAGTGGTGCTCCCTGGTCATAGTGGTTCCAAAACCCAATGGGTCACATCGCTTTTGTACTTATTATCGTAAGGTCAACTCCCTTACCAAGACTGATACATACCCACTTCCTAGAGTAGATGATTGTGTGGATGCGATGGGCAGTGCTAAGTTTATCACAAATTTAGATTTGATGAACGGATATTGGCAAGTCCCACTCACAGAAAGGGCCCGAGAAATTTCCTGTTTCGTGGTAAGTGGCAATACTTATAAATGTAAGGTCATGCCCTGTGGTATGAAGAATGTTCCTGCCACCTTCTAAAGGCTGATGAATAATCTCACGAAGGACTTGGATGGTTGTGTTACTGATATTGATGATGTTATTTTTAGTGACACCAGGGAACAACACTTGAGCCAACTAGATGCCTTGCTGCAGAGACTGTCCTCTGCTAATTTAGTGCTTAATTTAACTAAATGTGAATTTGTGAGGGCTCGAGTGCAGTACCTAGGGTATGTGGTCGGTTTAAGCCAAGTGAGTCCACCTGATGTTAAAGTTCAGGCCATTTTCAATTCCCCCCACCCCAAAAATCAGAGAGAGTTGCAACGATTCTTGGGTATGGCAGGGTACTACAGACTTTTTGTCCTGAACTTCTCTGATCTTGTAGCTCCTCTCACTGATTTGTTAAGAAAAGGAGTCAAGTATAAGTGGAAGCCAGAATGTGAGGAAGCCTATTCTAAAGTCAAAGCTATCCTGTCAAGTCACCCAGTGCTTCAAGTTCCAAATTTTGACAAACCCTTTAAATTAGCTGTTGATGCCAGTGGCCTAGGGGCTGGCACAGTTTTGTTTCAGGATAATGATCAAGGCTTTGAGATGCCTATGTGCTATTTTAGCAAAAAGTTCAGTAAGGCCCAGAGAAATTATTGAACTATTGAGAAAGAACTCCTTGCACTCATACATGTCCTTCAACACTTCTCTGTGTATGTTGGTCCAAGGTCAGGTGATGTAGTGTACGCTGATCACCACCCTCTGAATTTTTTGTCCCAATTTAAGGACAAAAATCTAAGATTGACCTACTGTGCCCTGTTTTTGCAGGAATATTCCCTTGATGTAAGGCATGTAAAAGGTACTGTTAGTAATGTTTTAACAGATTACCTGTCCAGAACTTAACCCGCCCCGTGCCAGTGGCGTTTCAGAACAGCGTTACGCAACTGTGCGCTCAGTGCCAGTGCCGTTTTAAAACGTCATTTTTTTTGCAAAAAACATGGAAAGTGCAATTTTCAAACTAGGTGCGCAAAAATTGGTGAGGTTGTATGTCAGCTCTTCCACCACCTTGCCTCAGGCGCTCAGGACTATACATCCATGCACAGTCATCGCCCTCGCTCTGCCTCACTCTGCTTGTACCACTCATACTGTACAGTCATGTCTCGCCGCGGTCTCTCTGATGAGGAGATTCAAGAGCTCCTGAAAGTCCCCTACACTGGCGAAAGCGATGTTGACGACGACGTGCAAGATAAGGATTATGTGCAACCGGAAGATGAAAGTACTAGTGAGGAGGAAATACCCATACCAAGGAAATCCAGGTATGTGGGGTATGCTAGCACCCGAGGGATGAGGCCATCAGCATGTCGTCACCTAGCCCTATGTGATGAGGAGGAGGATTCAGATGAGGAAGGTGAGGCTTCTAGTATTCCTGGGTGGCTGGGGAAGCTGAGGATATCCCCACGTGGGGTTGGAAGTGTTAGGAAGAAGAGAGGGAGGTTTGGGAATATTTCACTGGCTGGGGCCGCAGATGAGTCATCTCGCCCGCACTATCCCTCGCACCCACGTGATCCAGCCCGCCCTAGCACCTCAGGACAAAGTGTTCCCCCATTCCCCGCACCCAACACATCCACAGAAAGTGTTCCCCATTTCCCCACACCCAGCACATCTCGTGAAAGTGTTCCTCCTTTTGCTACATTTCCCACCACATCGAGGGAAAGTGTTCCCCTATCCCTCACACTTCCCAGCACCTCCAGTGAGACTTTTCCCTCCTTCCCCACATTCCCCACACTTCTCCACTGCCCTTGGATGAGGGAGGTGATGATGGTGATGAGGAGTAACTGACGTGGAAGTGGAAGGATGGGAGTGACTGTTCCAGAAATACACCCGTTCACATACAAGCATTTTGCTGGGTGTATTGTACCTGAACTAACCCCAACTTCAAGTAGGCTGGATTTCTTCAGAAATTTCTTACTGTGGACTTTGTATTGAGAATTGTTCCCCTGGTAGGAGTAGACTGTAGCACCAGTCCAGCAGGGCAGTACTCCTGAGGTGGATGGAAAGCTGATGACAGGGAGTGCTGGAGCTCCTGTTTCATCAGCCCTCAGGACTAGTTCTTGACCATCCCCCTTTGCTGAACTTTTTCAGTGTCTCAGTTACACAGAGAGTAGGCCAGCATGCTCTCCAGTACAAATTTCTCTAACTATCTACACCAAACGACATGTATAGTACACACTACACTTCCTTTTCCAAAATTCAAAAATATCATGGCGTCTCATCACCCAGCCTTGGAGTCCCCAGGGGGGGGGACCATAAATGCCCCCACCATCCCCCCCTCTCCCGGTGATGACTCGAGGTGCCTGGAACCACTGTCTGACTCTTCTTCTTCATTTCTGCAACATTCGCGGCCTTTCCTCTAACTTTCGCTCTGTTGAGCACCACCTCTCCTCCTCTAAACCTCACCTTCTTTTTCTAGCTGAGACTCAGCTGTCTGAGGCAACTGACATCAAACCCTTTTCTGTATCCTCCTACTTTCTCTATACTCATTTCAAAGCCAAAGGTGGCTGTTGTGTATATATATGCAACGACTTATCTTGCTCTCGTGTTCTTGAACTCAATTCTTCTGAATTCTCTACACTCTGGCTTCGGCTTTCCTGTCATTCTCTGACTAAATATATCTGTGCTGTTTACTTATCCCCTAATTCTACTGACTATCAAAAATTCTTTGACTATCTTACATCTTCGATGGAACACATTCTATCCATTTCTCCTTTCTCTGAAATCTTCATTCTATGAGATTTCAATGCTCACCACCACCTTTGGCCCTCCTCTCCTTTCACTGATCCACCTGATGAACAAGCCTACATCTTTTCTATCCTTAATGACCTAGAGCAGCTTGTACAGCACCCTACCCGTATCCCAGACCGCCTTGGAGAGAGTTCCAACATACTTGACCTCTTCCATATAACTAATCCTTTTGCTTACACTGTTAATCTTTTCTCTCCGTTGGGCTCCTCCGATCACAACCTTATCACCTTAACCTGTCATCGCTCCAGTGCGGCCTGTGGACCCTCCGGGGAAACGTCGTCTGTGGCATTTTGGAGCCACAGATTGGGAGGCACTCAGGCAGTACTTCTTTGATTTTCGCTGGAATGATTATTGCTTCCATGACCGGGAACCATCTGAGTGTGCCTTGCGCATTGCGGAGGTTGTTCTCTCGGGTATGGAAGCATACATTCCTTTCTCATATCCTTTGACAAACACAAGATAACCTTGGTTTAATCACGCTTGTTCTAATGCTGTCCGCAACAAGGAGAGGGCCTACAAAAAGTACCGGAGCCAATCCACCCCTGAATCACATCATCTTTACGTTTCTGCCCAGAATCGTGGTAAGTCTGTTCTTTTCTCTGCTAAAAATACTTTCATCCGTACTAAATGCTCTCAACTCTCCAACTCGAATTCTTCCCACTCCTTCTGGCACCTTGCCAAAAACCTTTCAAACAACTTCACCTCATCATCCTTCCCTCCTCTTTTCTACTCTGATGGCTCTGTAGTTATTTCTTCTACTGATAAAGGAGATCTCTTTCCACAGACTTTCTCCTCCAATTCCACTTTAGACGATTCCGGTATTGTTCCTCCATCACTTCCCACCTCTGACTTCCTTATGGCTGACATTAATATTTCTTCAGCCAATGTATTTTCTGCCATCACTGGCCTCAATACTAACAAGGCATATAGGCCTGATGGAGTCCCTCTTGTTGTTCTCTAGAAGAGTGCTTCTGTGCTTACACCCTGCCTAGGCAAACTTTTTTGCCTTTGTCTGTCAACTTGTACCTTTCCTTCTTGCTGGAAGTTTGCACTCATCAGCCATCCCAAAGAAGGGTGACCACTCCCAATGCTCCAACTATCGTCCAATTGCTTTAACGTCCTGTATTTCAAAGGTTTTCGAGTCAATTCTCAATAGAAAAATTTTAAGGCATCTTTCCTATCACAACCTTCTTTCTGATCGTCAGTATGGGTTCCATCAGGGACGCTCCACTGGCGATCTTCTCACCCACCTTTCAGACTCCTGGTCATCCTCCTTTCGGGACTTTGGCGAAAGCTTTGCCATTGCACTTGACATCTCAAAGGCTTTCGATCGAGTCTGGCATAAATCTTTAATTTCCAAACTGCCCTCTTACGGTTTCTATCCTTCTATCTGTGCCTTCATCACTAGCTTCCTTTCTGGTCGTTCTATAGCCACTGTTGTAGACGGCCATCGTTCTTCTCCTAGATCTATCAACAGTGGTGTTCCTCAGGGCTCTGTCCTATCACCAACTCTCTCCCTATTCTTCATCAATGACCTTCTGAGCTGTACATCTAACCCTATCCACTCATACGCTGATGACTCCACCCTTCACCTTTCCATTCGGTTCTCGCAACGCCCATCTCAGCAGTTACTTCAACAAACAAGGGATGAGGCTATGGCACACCTAATGTCTGACTTGGCTCGTATCTCTGACTGGGGTAAAAATAATCTTGTTGTTTTTAATGCATCTAAGACTCAGTTCTTACACCTATCAACCCGACAGAATCTTCCACAGGTATACCCACTAATGTTTAATAATATTCAGCTTAATCATGCATCATCCTTGGACATGCTTGGGGTTTCATTTACTCGGGACTTATCTTGGAAAAATCATATTACATCTCTCGTAAAATCTGCTTCCAAGAGATTGGGTGTGCTAAGCAGACTCCGTTCTTTCTTTACCCCTGCACAATTGTTGACTCAATACAGGGGTTTTATCCTCCCTTGTGTGGAGTACAACTGTCATGTGTGGGGAGGCTCCCCACATACAGCTTTTCTCAATAGGGTAGACTCAAAGGTTTTTTGTCTCATTAACTCTCCTCCTCTTACTGACTCCCTTCAACCTCTCTCTCTTCGCATCTTTATCTCTGTTGCATCATTATCTCTTTTCTATCACTACTTTAATGGTCACTGCTCCTCTGAACTGTCTGCATGCATTCCTCCATCTCTACGACGGGTGCGTAGCACCCGTCTAGCAGCAAACTCTCATCCCTTTTCTGTCCATCTCTCTAATGCAAGGGTTAACCGTTACTCCCAGTCCTTCATTTATGCAACAGGTCAACTCGAACTGTCTCCCTCTGTCTGTATTTCCTGCTGCCTATGATCTCCAATGTTTCAAACAGTGTGTTCAGGCATCTCGAAATGATCGGATCATGAATTTGGCATTCTATTGTATTTTGTTTTTCTCTTGGAGGGAACTGTTATTGCGGGCTCACGGCCTTTGGTTCCTTCTTCCTCGCATTAAAAAAAAAAAATCTAAGGCCTTTGCTCCCTTTGAGCATGCAGGGGCACCACAGACGCCACATAGCCGGTTGTTTGAGGTGGACGTGAGCCTAAACGAGATGTATGTGTTCCTAGGCCTGGTATTTTTGGTGGGGATTTTGAAAAAGAACCAGCTCCCCTCCTACTGGACCATAGATTCACTAATAGAAACGCCTATCTCTGGGAAAGTAATGGGGAGGAATCGGTTCCAATACATCCTGGACCGACTGCATTTCATTGACCAACTTGACCCTGCAATCGCAACCAACACGGACAGGATGAGGAGGATACGTGTGATTTTCGATCACCTACGAGAAAAATTTCGTACCTCCTTTTCTCCCTACAAAGTTCTCGTCGTAGACGAGAGTCTTGTGCTATGGAGAGGTAATATTGCCTTCAGGCAATATATCACCAGCAAAAGGCACAGGTTTGGTTTCAAAATCTTCGTGATGTGCGACTGTAAGACTGGGTATGTGCAGGACATAGTCCTGTACGCAAATGTTCAGACGGACATCATCGAAGATCGAACATGGGGACTGTCTGGGACTGTGGTGAAGACGATGATCGATGAGTACCTTCATCGTGGGAACGTCCTGTACCTGGACAGCTGGTACACATGCCCCATTCTGGCCAGATACCTTCACCTTCAGGAGACAGGTGTGTGTGGCACTGAGAAAAAGAGCCGCAAGCATATGGTGAAGGTGGGGAGGAAGCTGCAAAGGAACGAAGTTGTATTTTACAAGACCAATAACATCCTTGCAACAGCCTGGCATCACAACAGAGAAGTCTTCCTCCTCTCGTCTGTACACAAGCCACTCGTACACCGCACCGACAGCATCGACTACAGGACAGAATGGCGTCGCCACGTCTGGAAACCAGAACCTGTCCTGGTCTACAATGTGAATATGCGACAGGTAGATCAGTCGGACGTAATGATTTCCAGCGTGGATCGTGCCAGGCCTACGATGAAGTGGTACAAGAAACTATTCTTCCACCTCCTCGACATCAGTCCTAAATGCCCACCTGCTCCATGCTCAGGTAACCGGCGTGAAAGAGATCTTTGAGGGCTATATTCGTGAGCTGGTGCGGTAAATACTGGGGGAATACTCAGAGGAAAGGACTGCCACTCGCCACCACCACACCGCTGCAACTCCTATCCACCTCACCGATCGCCACTTCCCCACGATCATCCTTTCCACTGAGACTCGTCAGAATCTGCAGCGAAGGTGTCATGTGTGCGTAAATGGCACCGCAAGGCCGCGTACTCAGCGGAAGGACTCTAGGTATATGTGTGCACAATGCAAGCTTGGTCTGTGCATCTACCCTTGCTTTGAGGAGTACCACATTCTTCAAAACTATTGAGTAAGACAGTGAAAGACTCGTAAATTTTTCTCATATGTGTAAGTACTGTATGTAGTGAAGTAATGTTGTTATCGTAAGTGTAAGACGTTGTATTCGCAGTGAGACAGAAATACTCTTACAGTGTCTGTGTATATTGAAGGCATGTTGTAAATAATTTACCGTAAGTGTAAGTGCAGTACATAGTGAAGTAAAGTTGTACGTAAGTTACCGTATGTGTAAGACGAAGGATGCACAGTGAGAGAGATACTGTACGTGACAGGTGACAGGTGTTGCAGTACTAAATGATTTATATGGAATAAAAAGATGTTTTGTGTATGAAATCCAGAAAAAAAAAAAAAGTTATGCGAATGAAGTGAACTGAAAAATATTAAAAAAAAAAAAACATTCCTAGACCTTCCCCGAGTATCGTTGGCCAGAATACCTGAGTTTACCTTCATAGAAAACGAGATTTTCTCTCACCTTCGCTGCAGCCTGGGAAACCACACCTGAGGGGCGGACCAGGGAGTTCCAGAAAACGCACTTCTAGCCTCCGGTGAGTCTTTTAATGGTCATATTCGTTTTTTTTTTTTTTTTTTTTTTTTTTTTTTCACATCAAAATCTATCACCTAACCTAAAAAAAAAAAAAAAAATCGAAAATTGGCCGGCACTGGCGTGCCATTTATGTCTGGGGTGTGCAGCATGTGGCGGGTTGAGACAGCCTAGTGATTAGCAGGGTTAAGAGAGTACTACGTACGTAGTAATCTCTTAACCCTGGTGATTAGTTAGCCGAAAGAGGCGGAGTAAGTCTGCTTTATGAGCTCGAGTACAATGTGAGAGAGACACATTTTGTCTCATTTGTACACAGTTTGACACATTTTTGTCACATTTTCACATTTACTGTCACGTTACACCTGTCACATTGTGTTGCATTTTTCCCCATATTTTCTCACATTACTCAATATGTGACTTTGATTACAAAGCACAATGTTTGTGCACCATTTCCCATTTTGGTTTACTCCTCCATTTACACTAATGTGTGAATTATATCTGGATTACATCATCAGCAAGTCTCCAAGTTTCCTCGAGCTTTGTGAGTACTTAGCCTTCACTGAGTGTGTTCTGGTTAGGTAAGAAATAACTAGTTTTATATTTGTATTGTGAGACCTATATGAATCCTCCTTTTGTAAAACGAACCCTGGTTTCTTCTTTGGTTGTGTATGTTATAGTGTACAGTAAAGTTAAGTTAGTTTTCTTGTAGGCTTTACCTTATCCCTTTTGGTGATTGATTAAGGGCTAAGAGTGCACCGTAATATACACCCCCATAACAGTACTCACATTTTCCATTTCCTCATCATCCAATCTCACTGTACATTATCTGACTTCACTTATCTCGAAGACCATAACTTTACTCTTCCCTACATTCCGTTTCTTACAAACTCTCCCAAACTCATCCACCAAGCCTTGCAGTTCCCCTTCTTCTTCACTTAACAACACAGTATCATCTGCAAATAGCAGTACAGAGAGTTTCCAAACACTGCCCTCTCTCATTAGGGCCACTCCAACATCCACTGCCCTAACTTGTATCTCTTTAATAACCCCATCCATAAACAGATTAAACAACCATGGAGACATGACACATCCCTGTTTCTACCCAACCTTCAAGAAGAATAACTCACTCAGTTCACTGTCCACATGCACTGCAGCCTTAGCACCCTCATACATACTCTTTACATCATGCAACAACTTCCCATCCACTCCATATGTTCTTAATTTTAGTGCTGACGTATAAACACAACAAGATATCTAGTTAATCAAATTTGAAGTAAACCAGGTGAAAATTGACGATTTTATGCCCATTTGAAATTTTAGGCTTGACCCACCTGACACTGATCCCCCTACCATTAACTGGGGGGTGACCCCCCTGATGTAATAAGGTATCTTATAGGATGCAGATTTGAAAGATGCACATTTAGGTTTTGGTTTCATGTCTCTATGTCGAATTTGAAAGGAATTATGGCGAAAAAATGATTTTTAACTCCCCCCCTTTTCTTTTACATTTTTTAGGCCTACATCCTGGGCCTTGGCCCAATATGGCCCAAAATTTAATTATGTGATAAGAAGGTCATAGCCCATCATCCTTGTAATTTTAGTCAAAATCGCACCCGTAGCTTTTGCGTAAAGTTGTTAACAGACAGACAGACAAACAAACAAAGAAACAGACAAACCAAGTGAAACAACTACCGTCCCCGCGCCCCTCCGGGGCGGGGACAGGTAATAACAACACTGACGAATCCCTCTATGGCATATGCCTGTCTTTCGTCAGTTTTTCTGTCTATTTCTCTGAGGATGACCTCTTTTCAACTACACGATTCTCTGTCAGACAGAATTCCAAGCAAGCCTGAGTGTTTAAAAAAATATTACAACATTTTACATTTCAAACCAATACGAGTATAACGCTCACTCCGTTTTGCATCACACTCTCATATGTTACTCTGCAGTCAGAATTTTTCATACTTATTTACGTTATATCAATGCTCCCTCCCTCCCTACCTCCCTTCATCCATCCATCCCAAACAACCACCACCCTGCTTGATCAAAAGGTAGCTGACTCCTTAACTTCGCGGTTAGAAGCAGCTTATGATGCTCAGAATGTGTTGTAGCATCTATATATCGAAAATACGTATGAAAACATTCTGACTGCACAGCAACATAATAAAAGAGCGTGATGCAAAACGGAATGAGCCAAAGATCAACTAGTTCTTATCGGCCGCCTTTAGCACCTTTATATCTCATGAGCACCTTGAGCTATCAACATGAAACCTTCAGGGTATCAAGATATGGCAAAAATCTAGCCCCCCTGGGAGGGCCGCCGCACTTGGTCCCCCCTGGCATGGCGCCGCCCCCGGGGAACCCCCCGGGGGTGGGGGTCCCGCCCTGGAGGGGACCAGGGGCTCCATCCCGGGGGGGGGGGCCGGTGGTCTGCGTCCCCCCTGGGGGGCCTGATGGCAGCGCCCCTCCTTGGGGGGTCTGGGGGCGCCACCTCCAGGGGGGTGCCCAGAGGCGGTGCCACCCGAATGGGGCTGGGGGTCGCGCCCCCCCCCCCTGGGCGAGCCAAGGTGGGTTGTTCCCCCCAGGGGACCAGAAGATTTTGGCCATATCTTGATATCTTGAAGGTTTCACGTTGATAGCCCAAGCCGTTCATGAGGTATAACGCTGCTAAAGGCAATCAATAAAAACTAGCCGACCTTTGGCAGCCATTTTGATGACCTTGACTTCGACTGCGCATTTTTGAACTCGTCCAAAATTTTGGCTATATCTTGATACCCTGAAGGTTTCATGTTGATAACTCAAGCTGTTCATGGGATATAATGGGAACACACACACACACACACACACACACACACACACACACACACACACACACACACACACACACACACACACCGCTCGCTGGCGCAGTGGTAACGTTCTCGCTTGCCATCTGGTAGACGGGAGTTCGCGCCTCGCTCAGGTTGCGAAAAGTTTCACTGAAGAAGTGGGTGGTTACTGTCCCCCTTGAGCAAGGGGACGGGTGTGTCGGTGTGTGAAGGTCACAGCCTTGCCCTTAGATCGGACTATATGAGCTCTCAGCTCCCTTCCGGGAAGGTAAAATGCTGACGATCACGACCATCAAGTGATCCTGACCGACCCGGTGAATTACACAAACACACACAGCCGGGCAATGACAATATCGCTCTACATTGGTAAAGGAGGACGATAAATTAGGGGGATATCAATATCCGAAAGACAACCAGAGGAGTCAGGAACAATTCCATATACAGTACATAAGCTATTTATCCTTATTAGAACTTACTGTATACATGAGGATGGAAATCATTAACATATGAACAAAAGGTTAAATATCTCGCCCAACAGAAAACCATCGTCTGAAAGTGCCCAATCCCTCTATACTACGTTGGTCACTTTCACTCATCAGCTGGGCACTGTCAGGC
Organism: Coenobita brevimanus; assembly: GCF_032717465.1. NCBI lineage: Eukaryota > Metazoa > Arthropoda > Malacostraca > Decapoda > Coenobitidae > Coenobita > Coenobita brevimanus. Next base: position 27,741,549 of record NC_137063.1, on the reverse strand, counting down.
GAGGCACATGGCGTAATTCAGGAAACATCAGTATAAGAAACAGAACTGTTAGAAGCAGGAACTATTTCAAATACGTCAACTGTCACACCTAATTAAATTATGCAATACATACAAATATGCACTGAATAAAAATCCTAACCAAACAGTAAGAAGGTCACATCGGTCTGACCAGTCCTGTTCAAGAAAGCCACCAATTTATCAGTCAGTACAATATCCCCATCACCCAAGATGGTGGAAAGGGCGAAGGGGACATACTGCACCACAGTAATTTATAAGGGAAGCACATTCACGAATAAATAGCCGACAGCACAAGATGATATGAACTACAGATAACACCGCACCACAGATGTCACAGTGCAGTGGAAATCGTCTCAATATTATGGCAACATCCAGCTTCGCCAACGCTCATTCTTCCAGGCGAGTGGGTTAGCTGGCACAATGCAAGTCGCCCAGGTACGGCTTGCAAGTTGGAATATTAAGTAAGGTCCACTAACTCTGGGAAAGACTGGACTGTAGATCACAATAAAGTCCCAAGTCTCCTCGAGCTCTATAGCCGACTTTGCAAGTAAGTCATCCTGCTCGTTGCCGTAATACGACAATGACCAGGCACCAGATCAGCTTGAAGGACTTGTTGCATGAATGCAATTTATTAGTGATGCGGCCCTGGATCTCATTACTGCCACTATTGCTGCAAGAAGTAATGCCTAAAGAGATGACTTTGAGTCCAAAAATATGACAAATGATTCATGTCAAGAATTTAGAGCACAGTCTATGGCATTGTAAATCACAAAAAGTTCAGAGGAAAACACAAATGTATAAGTCAGCAACCAAAACCTGAGGGCGCATTCAGTCAACCACACACTAGCACCCACACATTCACTTGAAATGCAGCCATCAGTATACAATTGGTGGGACCCCAAATGACGCATGATGATGTTATGAAACAAATGGCTGAACTTAGCCTCCAGCGCCTTGGTTTTCAGTGCCGGAAGCCATGTAGCAACAATAGTAAAGCTGGGTGGCTCCCAAAGCGCTATATTTTTAAGCGCCAACTGTTCACAGTCACTGAGGCCCACAACAGGCTCCAGAGTCAGGAAATGGAGATGACTGGCAAGTAGCCGACAAACCCCCCACATAAGATGGCAGTATTGATGCAGTGGAACGCAATCCATATCGCCAATATCACTTCTAATTGTGCACGGTGGGTCAGAGGTAGAGCATCAAGCTTGGGGCCGGGGGTTCATGAGTTCAAGCCGCACCTGGGACCGCCGTGCCGGGAGGGGTATCGCCCTCCTGTACCTTAGTGGGGCTATATGGCCTTGGTTGCCTAGCTCAGGGAATTCACTTCTCCATTTTCTCCTAATTGTTCTCAGGCAGCAAGACAGCAGCAGATGGTCGTGACAAATACAGAGGGGAGGTACATTCTCGCCTCCACTTCCACACGAGCTACACATGTACACCTCAAGGCTTCAAGACATTCCCAAACATTAATTCTGTAACACATCCAACCTCCTCAATGTGACATCAGATGCCGACCCATACAACTGTGAGCCGTAGTCTCACCAAAGGTCAACTAGTTGACCTGTGGTAGCCATTTTGGTGACCTTGACCTTCACCCCGAGTGCCCATTTTCGAACTCGTTCAAGATTTTAGCCATATCTTGATACCCTGCAAATTTCATGTTGATCGCTCAAGTTGTTCATAGATATTGTTAAGAAGTAAGATTTGCCAGTTAGGTAGTTCAGAAGCATCTCGATGTTTCCCGATGTTTACGGTAGCTAGTTTCCCGTACGAGTCAGTTGCCAGTTTGCCCGCTGTTTGTGAGCGTAGTTATTTCGTAAGTTGTACATCAATTTTGTGCTCTTTTTCTCTGTAATGTTTTATTTAAGTGACTGCTTGTTAAATTATGTAATTTAAGTTCGTATGGTAAATAATATAGAGTAAGAAAACTCTGGCATGTTTTGATATCTCCGAGTTGGCAACCGTTGTTCTCCCAGACTGTAGACGTTTCTCGAATTATACAAGCTTATATAAGGATGGATAAGAGACTAGAACGAGTTCTGTGGGTTTTCAGTTCAGTCTGAGTGTAGTGCAGTGTCAGTGCAGACAGTGAAGTGTTGTTGGCAGATAATGAAGAGTTACTGAAGTTTGTATATCATCAGAACTTGTAAAAATTGTGAAGTGTTGTTGGGAAGCAGTGAAATGTTATCTCAGTAAAGTTTGTATAGCTCCAGTGCTTGTGAAAACAGTGAAGTTGGAAAGCTTTCAGTGTCATTTCTTGGAAAATTAAAAGAGTGAACTGAAGGAGCCAGTGTTTATTTTTGCCTCAGCTGATCCTGTGTACTGTACACCTAAAGGCTGACCATATGAAGAACAACTCACTGTGCAACGTCCTTCCTGTACTGTACTACTGCTGTTGGAGCCTGTAGCAGTGTGGGGTGAGGACGTAACAATATCTTGTTTACCCACACACAAAGCCAGCCAACCAACCTCACAACTGAAAACATTATCATTCAGCTCGTTTTGCGACATGAGTGGTAACAAAGTGGGGCAAAGCACACTTCCCTGAGGCACCCTTTTTTCTTGGACAAATATATCCTATGTTACGTTATGGGGCAACTTGACGGAGAAAGTTGAAAATAAAATTTTTATTGAAAATAAAAATAGGCAAATTACATTTACAGTCTCCAGTAAAAATTGAACAACCGGCTCGACGAGTCGATGGGTATATGTGGCACCACCGCACCCCCAGTTTCACCCCCCCTCCCTCGTTCTCATTCATTTGTCTACCATCCACTCTCCCCATATCCAAGGGCAAGAGAATAAGGCCTACTGGCACTGTCTCAACCACTCTTCTGTTATCCTGTTGTCCTGGGAATAATGGTTTTATGATTAAAAAAAAAATTACATATAGTATTTTACTCTGTAGTATAGTTATTTATACACACGATCTGTGTCATGGCCAAGTTACGGAAACAGTCTCATATGTGAAAGACGACTACCATGATTCCAGAGTTGCACTATTACTACTACTCACATAGTTGGAAATGACCCATCATTCATTTGTACACTGGGGCTAGGAAAACGTAAATTGGAGAATATAATTTATTCACAAAATTATAACTTAATCCTAACTTAATCCTAAGCATAAGAAAGTAAACTACAAGTGAAGTAACCTTAGGAACACTGCTTCACATTACTGGTGACATAACAACCTTACTGAACAGACCATCAAGAGGGTGGTGACTGAGAAGCAGGTAGCATGTCCGCAGGTGTTTCTATGCTAACACCTGCTGTAGACCAAGAGGGCAGTGTGGGCAGAGTTTAGAGCTTCCTCAGTATGCAGGAGTTTCCATCCTCACCCTTCATAGGCTCACAAGTGTCACAGCGGGGAGGAAAGTCGCGAGTCGAGGGCACACTTCACGTGAAGAGCTGCTATATCCTTTCCATACCAGTGCTGCTGATCAACCGCCCAAACCCCAGCTCACAGTCACCACCTCACTTCCCTTGATTCGTACAATGGAGAAATTGAAGCAGTATCATACAATTCATAATAACTAATCACACTCCGAAAATTATAAAATACAAAATAAGTATACATAAACATACTACATTTGAAAGATCCACAATAACGTATAATTTACTTCCGTGCTCCGAACAGCCTCATTACCAGTGAACTACAACTAACCTAAGTTTTAATGAAACAAACCAGAGAAACTAAATTATACCCTTTTAGAACAAAGATCCAATATTGAACTCTTATAGTCATGAATCATTCTGACATTACCCCCTGAACAAAAGAACTTGTACCCAAGTTCTAACAACTAATAATTACGTTCTAGAAAATTATATCACACATCATGGCCAGCTAAATTCCAGTTAATTTTAACATTATACTTCTCCAGAATTACATCTTCATCAATACCAAGTACATGCAAGCCCAAACAACCTGAGCCAACATCTGTCACAGAATCTGAACGAATTCCCAAACTTGAACAGAATGTGTTATATCCTTCATCCAAACGACTAAGATAATCTGCCCCTACATTCACAGCTCCTTTAATGTACTCTGCACTGTACTCAAATTGCTGCATGTATAATGCCCACCGCATAATCCTTGCATTGGAATTCTTAGCAGTCTTGAGGTAATGCAGAGGCAGATGATCTGTCTGAACAACAAACCTTCGTCCATACAAAAACTGGCGAAACTTTCTTACACCCTCAATAATTGCTAAAAACTCTCTTTCAACAACACTGTAGTTCCTCTCCGCTTGTCCCAGCTTCCTGCTATGGTAGGATATAGGCCACAGTTCATTTCCATGGGACTGCATCAGCACAGCACCAATACCCACACCTGACGCGTCTGTTCTTACAACAAAGTCTTTAGATAAATCTGGCAAATGGAGAATAGGCTTATTAGTCATTTTGTTCTTTAGAGTATCAAATGCTCTTTGCTCTAAATCTGTCCACACTACCTTATTTGGACTGCTCTTCTTTGTTAGATTGGTTAATGGTTCTGCAATTGTAGAGTAGTTTGGTATGAATGCTCTGTAATAGCCTGTTAGTCCCAAGAATGAACGAACTTGTTTTTTAGTTCTGGGGGCAGAAGCTTCAACTATTTTCCCAACCTTATCTTTCTGGGGCTGGCATATCCCATTGCCTATTCTATGACCAAGGAAATCCACTTCAGCTTGACCCACTACACATTTGGATGGATTTACTACTAAGCCTGCTTCCTTAAGTCTGAAAAATACCTGATCCAGCAATTTCAAATGCTCATGAAAAGTCGAGGAATGTACCAAAATGTCATCAACAAATATTTCTATGCCAGACATACCTCCCAACACACTCCTCATTGTCCTGTTAAACACTGCAGGTGAATTGCACAAGCCAAAAGGAAGGACTTTGAACTGATATAAACCCTTGGGAGTACTAAATGCAGTGTACTTCCTACTATCCACATGTAATGGAATCTGCCAGAATCCTTTAGAAAGATCTAGTTTTGAAAAATATCGGGACCCTGATAATTTTGAAAAGATATTCCCCTGGTCAAACATAGGCTCTGCATCAAACTGAGTTACACCATTTAATTTCCTAAAGTCTCCACAGAGTCTCACTCCTTTATCCTTTTTACGTACAACCACTACAGGACTATTATAGGGAGCATTAGATTTTTCAATTATCTCTGCTTCTTCCATTGCATTAAGTTCTTTCTCTACCTCAGCTTGCAAACTTATATGGTATAGCATAAGGCTTACTTCGAACAGGGGTTTTGTCAGTCAAAACAATTTCATGGGGAGGAACATTTGCTAGCTTTGGTGTACTAGAGAACACCTCTGAGTACATACTCAACAAATCACATATCTTACCTCTCTCTAATGGAGACAAAGTTACTGACAACTCTACATCTTTCCAAGACTTCTCAGTGGTTGGTATAGGTAGCAAAAGATTTTCAACCTCGTCAGAGTACTCAATAACTGTAACAGCACTTACATATGATTCGGCTACATCACAATCATCTGGATCGTAGTCTACTTCATATTTCTTCAGCATATTCACATGAAATCTTTTCTTCTTCCCCCTTATATCTATTACATAATTCAAAGCAGAAGGACACTCTACAATCTTATATGGACCTCTCCAGTTCATGAGTAATTTATTATGGTCAGTTTGTAAAAGCAGCAAAACTTGATCACCCACCTTGAAAGTTCTGTCACTAGCCCTACGATTATAGTAGCTCTTATCCAACTCCTGTGCCTTATCTAATTCTTCCCTTGCTAGCTTACATGTGTTTTCCAATCTCTCACCGAGATCTAGAACATAGCTGTAGGTACTAACAGTCTCGGGTGTGCTGACTGATCCATCCCAAATCTCTCTTAGTACATCCAAAGGACCCCTCACTGTTCTTCCATAAACTAACTCAAAAGGGGAGAATCTAGTACTCGACTGGGGTGCTTCTCTATATGCAAAGAGCAATGGTGCCATGTATCTTGGCCAATCCTTAGGTGCCTCATCACACATTCGTTTCAGCATTTTCTTAAGTGTGCCGTTAAATCTTTCTACTAAACCATTACACATGGGATGAAATGGAGTGGTTTTAAGAGATTTTATTGACAATAACCGTTCAACTTCCCTCATCATTGCTGAAGTAAATTGGCTCCCTCTGTCAGTCAAAACCTCCTTTGGAATACCAATTCTAGACTAGATCTCCATCAACGCATCCGCCACTGTAGTAGTCTCTATATTAGGCAAAGCAACTGCTTCTGGATACCGAGTAGCAAAGTCTACGAGAGTGAGTATATACCTGTCTCCACTATCTGCCCTAGGTGTAATAGGCCCAACTATGTCTATACCCACCCTAGCAAATGGCTCGTCTATTACTGGCATAGACCTAAGCTTTCCTGGTTTTATGCTACCTTTATCCACGGTTCTCTGACACACATCACATGACCTACACCAGCGGCTGACATCAGCCACCATACCTGGCCAAAAGAAAGTTCCTTGAATCCTGTCCAGAGTCTTTTTGTACCCCATATGGCCACTCATGATTCCCTCATGACCTAATTTGAACACTTTCTTACGATAGTTCTTTGGCACAATCAACTGTTGTTTTGTCACTCCTCTAACTGTCATCTCTCTGTATAATCTACCCCCTTTAAGAATAAAGGTTGACACTCTTCCTCTTGCCTGAAACACTTTCTTACTTTGAACATGACTTCTTATAGAGTTCAAAGTTCTATCATCCTCTTGATTTTTCACAAATTCTGATGTAGACACGAAAGTATCAACATTGCTCACCTTCAGTGGTTGTTTAACTTTACCGTCCTTGCGACTTTGTGCTCTAGTAACTGCAGCAATGAGTCCAGCGTCTGATGATCCACCAGCAGTACTCCTCGAAGTTCGTTCCAACTCTGTGGTTACTTCGTCCGTTGCTTCAGTGTCAGATCTTCCACTCGGGACTCTGTTCCTGGTTAGGTTCACGTCCTCTGCGTTGTCTTGTTCAGCCAAGCTTTGATCACTGGTAGACTGTATACTTGTGAGGGAATATGGATTGTCAGTTACACCACCAACAACTAAATCGTAAACTGGGGTCTTACACACAGCAGCATAAACTTTCCCTATTAACCAAGGTGTAGAAATTTCAACTTCTACCTCTGGCATCACTATCACTGCCCCCATTCACCAATTTCAGTGAAACTGTTCTCCCAGTATAGTGTCTCAGTGAAACTAGCTTCTCTTCTACAACACAAGTAGTTGACCCACTATCTAGCATTGCTGTAACAGCTTGCCCCTCTACCAAGCCATTGTTCAATATTAAGTTCTTATAACTTTGCCCATTCCCATTAAATTTGGTAGCTGAACCACTAACTGTCCTACTTTTAGCTTTCACAGATGCTTTTCCTGATGCAGCGGCACTGGTCTGTTTTGATTTATTAAAAGTACACTGAGCTTTTCTATGGTCTAGTTTACCACACTCCCAACATCCTTTACTACCAAACTTACTGTCACTCCCTGAGGTCTTTGTCTTGATCTGCGTTGTAGAGCGTTCTGAAGGTTTCTCTTGCCCTTCAGCCACGGGTTTGTTGACCTTCCTGTTAATCTGGGAAGGGTGACCATGAGCATCAATCCAACGATCTGCCTCCTCCCCACAAACCTGCAAACTCTTAACTTCTTTCTCCTTTAAAAACATCATTAGAGCTGGAGGACACTGCCTTAAAAATTGCTCCCTTGCAACGAGATCTGCTAAATCCTCAAAGGTCTGACTGGATCCATCCGCTTCCAACGACTTAACAAGATTCCTTTTGATTCGACAAGCTAGTTGCACTGCAGACTCGCCATCACGAAACTTTGTGTCGTGAAACCGTTTCCTACAACCCTCTGCTGTCACATCGTAGCCTCTCAAAAGTGCTGACTTCAGCTCATCAAAATCTGCAATGATGTCGTCAGTGAACTGGTGATACATCTCGAGAGCTCGACCCGTTAGCAGAGATGCTAAGGCAGCTGGCCACACCGACCTCTCCCAACTTGCAGCTTGAGCTACCCTCTCAAAGCGAGCCACATAAGAATCTATATCATCTTTGGCCTCATCGAAAATTGGCAGCTTAGGGGGATTAATTACGGTTGCAACTGGTCGAACGTTCTGACCAGCAGCAGCAGCACTAGCAGCAGCAGCAGCCCTCGAAGCTTCAATCTGTGCCTCTAATTCTAAAATCTTTAGCTTCCTCTCTGCTGCACGACTCTCCCTCTCTTGAGCCCGCTCCTCTCTCTGCCGATTTTGCTCTATCACTCTCTCTTCTCTTACCCAGGTCATAAGCTTGTCACCATCTAAGCCCATTTGTTTTCCCTCTTCAATTAACCTCTTTATAGTGTCTGAACTCATGGTGAAAATCTAGATTATAAACTTCCCTGTATACTGCCAACCCGCATGCACAACGAATTAATGGGTCCCTGTTCGGGCGCCAAATGTCATGGCCAAGTTACGGAAACAGTCTCATATGTGAAAAACGACTACCATGATTCCAGAGTTGCACTATTACTACTACTCACATAGTTGGAAATGACCCATCATTCATTTGTACACTGGGGCTAGGAAAATGTAAATTGGAGAATATAATTTATTCACAAAATTATAACTTAATCCTAACTTAATCCTAAGCATAAGAAAGTAAACTACAAGTGAAGTAACCTTAGGAACACTGCTTCACATTACTGGTGACATAACAACCTTACTGAACAGACCATCAAGAGGGTGGTGACTGAGAAGCAGGTAGCATGTCCGCAGGTGTTTCTATGCTAACACCTGCTGTAGACCAAGAGGGCAGTGTGGGCAGAGTTTAGAGCTTCCTCAGTATGCAGGAGTTTCCATCCTCACCCTTCATAGGCTCACAAGTGTCACAGCGGGGAGGAAAGTCGCGAGTCGAGGGCACACTTCACGTGAAGAGCTGCTATATCCTTTCCATACCAGTGCTGCTGATCAACCGCCCAAACCCCAGCTCACAGTCACCACCTCACTTCCCTTGATTCGCACAATGGGGAAATTGAAGCAGTATCTTACAATTCATAATAACTAATCACACTCCGAAAATTATAAAATACAAAATAAGTATACATAAACATACTACATTTGAAAGATCCACAATAACGTATAATTTACTTCTGTGCTCCGAACAGCCTCATTACCAGTGAACTACAACTAACCTAAGTTTTAATGAAACAAACCAGAGAAACTAAATTATACCCTTTTAGAACAAAGATTCAATATTGAACCCTTATAGTCATGAATCATTCTGACAATCTGAACACGGATTGATATAAAATAGTAATATATTCGTATGGTAGGGCGGTCTGTAATCATACAATTTATCATTTTAACAGTTGTATCCATTCAGTATGTAACATTAACTCGCCCCGTCCCTGAGACGTGAATTCACGTCCTCACATGATGTGCACTCATATCCCGGAGACGTAAATTAACGCAGCAACATTGCAAGGTCCCTAATTTGCACAATTTTCAATTTAATTTGCACAATTTTCAATTTTCGCGAGTGATTTTTGGCACGTATACACGGGACACCTTCCTCTACAAGATGCCAGGCAGGGACAATGCCTTACCCAGCATGACCTCCTCCTCCCCCCCCTGCATGCCCTTTTCTCTGCAATTCACCTGTTATCAGTGACCTGGCCAGTAAAGCCATGTCATGCCACGGTACGAAATTCAGGGCCAGAGTGATTCCCCAATCGATGACAATGTGGAGGACAAACATTAGAGGAAGAAACAGTCAGAAATGATGATCAGGTAATGTGGCAAAAAAAGGTCAGGAATGGTGATGAGTTAGTGTGTGAAACAATGCTTATAATGCCTATATTACCGTTTGAAAACCAATATACTCTCATACTGCATATAAATTCGTACCAAATAAATAAATAAATACCGTTTATGAGTGGTGTGGAATAGTTATCCTCCCATAGAACTCGTTTTCTTTGCAGCCAGCCTGATAGAAAACCCTGTAAGGTAAGGAGGTACTCTTACCTGGATTGAGTATTTTAAACCTCAGGTGAGCGATTTCTCTATGAATTTTCGATGTTTCTCACCAAAAGCGGATGTTTGAGCCAAAAAAAAAAAGGTCCAAAAATGTCGGGACTGGGGCGTACCACTGCCCAGAAAACATCGGGATGGGGGGGGTTATACAGTTGGAAGCTATATGTAGGTGTTTGTAGTGGTCGGTGGTGTGCTAGTTCCAGTACTCGACGTAATCACTGTTACTTTACATACTCTATTATAGGTCAATACCATTAGTTACTATTAATACCCCGTGTGTAATAATAGCAAAGTGTTGTTGATAAGTAATGAAATACCAGCCGTGGCAAATAGAGACACAACGACACCCCCAGGAGGCGACCATGGAGGGGCTTTGAGGGTGCGCACACCATCCGTGCAGTATGAGCATATGTCCCATACAGCCGTGCGCCCTTATTCCACGAAGCGTACCCAGCAGAAACACCACAGTCCAGGTGCATTACCCTCCTGCTAAGCCAGCCCTCGACAGGATCGGGGTGGAACTGAAAAGCCAGTTCCCGGCAGCATCCCAGTGTTGGCCTGTAGTCGCACACAATCAGTGACGGCCTGTAGCCGTGCACAAGTAGAGATGGCCTGTAGCTGCTCACGTACTGCCCATTCCCTCCTGCAGAACCAGTGATGGCCTGCAGCTGCACTTGGGGAGAGAAAGGTATGTCCCCTCTCCTTCTGCAGCTGCCTCTAGGACCAAATCACCGGTGACGGCCGACAGTCTGTAGCTGCACCAGGAGGCAGGTGATGGCCTGTAGCCACACTCGCGTACACGTCACTCCTCACACGGGACACCAGCGACCGCCTGTAGCTGAACCTGTGGTCAGGTGACGACCTGTAGCCACACCTCGCCCACGGTCCTCTCAGAAAGTCAGGCCCTGGTGATGGCCTTTAGCCGCACCAACAGGGAAGGGACGACCTGTAGCTGCCCTCCCTCGTTGCCCATGGGACCTCGGCGATGGCCTGTAGCCGCACCAGGGAGAGACACCACCCAGAAAGTCTCTCATCCCCTGTGACTTCGCAGCCAGAGGATGACCCTTGCTCAGCCCGCCTTCCATGTGGCAGAGTGGGTCGTCCCTCCAACTTTCCTAACAGAGGCAGCCCCCAGGAGGAGACTTGCTGCCTGGAGGACGTGTGGAGAGGACCTATGAAATCCCTGGGAGTGTGCACCATCCAGGCGGTGCCCAAGGGAGACAAGTACTTGATGGACTCCTGCCGGAGGCGACACTGCAGCACCACCCTGACGGCGACCCGACGGGAGAGAAATCGCAGACAATGGACTCTTGGTGGCGCCCCCAGAACCCCGGGGGATGACCTCTCCAGCCCCAGGTGACAGCAATTTCCTCCACAGAGCAGGCGCGGACAAGAGCGCCTGCTCGAGTTGTTCAACCCTAACCCAAAGGGCCAGACTCCCCTGCAACTAAGGGGCCTTTCACCATGCCCAACCACAGTTCCCAGCTGGCGACGACATCACCACAGGTAGTCCCGGGCCCTTAAGCGAAGGGACACTTGACGGGACTCTGCCAACACCTGACTGACACCTGCAAGTCCCCGGGTCCTCACCACCCAGACAGAGACCTCGGCCCTGTCCTGTTGAACAGTGACTGCTCCCCCAGTGATTGTAACCATAGTGCCCGTGTCCTACACAGTGATGAAACATAGTGCCCTGGAACTACATCAGAACCATGTGTGTACTGTGCTAGACTCCTGACTCCGCCACCAGACAGTGACAAAGATAGTGTTTCTGTGGCTACACCTCGAACGGTACATGCCCCTCGGTTATACTGTGTCACAATAGTGCTCTATCACCACTTAGTTATGACGGGAAGCCTATACTCAGACTGTGAATATGCAGCCCTAGACTCAGATTGTGTACAAACTCCACCCACCTATTACACAGTGTCCATCCTGTATCTTCGTGACTGGAAGTATCCTACCAGCCAGTTCGAGCCCCCAAACCTGTCTAACACCCCTTGACATTGCATAGTGTATCGTGTATCTTTGTTCACGTTGTATTCTGAAGAGTTCGGTTAATATATGTGTAAGGTTGTTGCCAAGAGTTTTTATGTTCTGCTCCTCTCGTTGTGTATCCAAGCTCCGGTCTAGACAAAGGACCCGCCTATATACTAGGCGTTTCTAGAACGGGAAGCCTACCTAAAAACACCTAGCGTAACAAGTAAAACACATGATCAGTATTATCTTGGTTATTGATGTCTTAATACATGATATCGGATAACGTTGGGCAAGAGGGACTAGATAACAGCAGACAGCTTGTCTGGTGGTTAAATCGCCTGTAAGCTGGTCAAGCCCAGGCCATGACGTGGTTGCTGGCATATCTAAATTGGGCGAATGGATGATCTGCATAATAACAAAACAAACTTGTCTCAGTTGCAGCTTACGCTAATCAACATTAACGTGCCATAATTAAAACAGATAAGTCAGTTTATTCCTTTTCAGCGAGACGAGTTACAGTTCCTACTGGTCAGTGCTGCTTAATTATAGCAACGTAATAGATGTAGCGGTCAGGTTAACCTCATGATTATTTGCTCTTCAACTTGTGTCCGATGTCTGTTACTACTTTCCTCTATCTATGTGTGACCATGTTTTTTCCCATTAACTATCATCAGCCGAAACGTCAATAGCCAGAGAGAGAAATATGTTAAAATGGAGAAGCGGTTTTGGTTACGCATATATTTAATAAGGAAGACTAACTGACTATATTTAAGAAAACATTTTAAACGATATGAAGTAATGGGGTCAGACATTGAATTATATGATACTGGAATGTGGGTAACTGGGGAGGTGATAAGGTAACCCTGTCAACACCGAGTAGGACCATCCACCACCTTTGCTATCGCCCCAAGGAGGTTTAACGAGACGCTCGCTCCGTGCTGTCAGGTGAAGCCAGCCGCTGGCGCATCCGCCATATTGTTGTAGGCTTACTTGCTCCAGGCAGCTACCCGCCCCATACTTATATTACTAGTTATACTGCCGACGCTCATTTATGTTATTCATTTAGCTGTTTTAACGAAACGATGACCTTACTGTGATCCATTTACTATGACTACATTAACATGGACATTTACATTTCACTGACATTAGCTCTACAACCCACTGAATAATAGTAGCTTATTCATTGTAGTTCTGCTCTTGATACCTTTAAGAGATGATTGTCGTGTAGTGAACTGTTTACCAGCATAGTTGTATCTTACCTGGAGATATGTCTCCGTTACTGCTTTGATTAACAACACAAGATGATTCTTTAAAGGGTCACTGTCTGACATATGTACTGTCAAGCTTGGAAATACAGATTTGTCTAAGCACTCTGATAAGACATAAGTTACAATTTTGTGATAATTTTTCCTTGAAAGCTCTGCATAGGGGTGTATTTGTTTAGCAAGCAATGCTTTTTATCTGAATATCTTTTCACTTAAGCAACATATATCTATGACATCTTTCGAGGGGAATGACAGGTTTCCTGTTTTTCTTAATAATCAGTGCATGAGAATTATCACAGTTTTCTGTAAACAGTGCACTGCAGCAACGTTCACACTTCAAAGATCTGTGAAGCTTCATTGATACAAATCCTGCTATGTATGCAACAATTTTCTCAGAATATGGTGATAGCATAGAAGAAACAATGTCACCATTTTTCATTCCTAATACATCATAGTTATCTCTCTATGTAAGACACTCATCATCATCATCTAGAAGTCTGCTTTTGTACACAGAGGTATTAATCACTCTACTTGAAGACATCGGCATTTATGTAACTTAGATAATTACTAGAAGCCGTCAAAATTGGTATATCCTCTAAGGCTAAGCAGTTTCCTCGTGACACTTCCTCAATGTCATTGTGAAGCATCACCTACTTTTAGGTTGCTGTGAACTGGCGAACTGAAATATTATTGTTGCATCCTCCCGTACTTCTGATTTTGCAAAAAAAAAAAAGTTCAATGTGATCCTGGCTCAGAAGCTGTATGAGACATATTAACCGTTGAAATACAGCACAGTGTCCCCGGGAATGACCAATCCCCCACACCAGGGATTCAGTGTAGTGCCCCCGGAAACTCACCGACACCCCCACAAGGACCCCACGGAGGAGCAGCAGCAGCACACCGAGACTCAGCATGACAACGGCACAAGCCAGCCCGGGCCATACGCCCCTATGACCCGGAGCCGTCCCACCGTCACCATAGCAGGAAACCAGCACTACGTTCCAGACGAGGTTCCACCAAACCATCTCGGGGTGGAGCTGTCTGTCCAGCTCCGATCAGCACTCCTCAGGAGTTGGCCTGTAGCCACTCCTGCCTTCTACAGGAGTGTGCCAGTAGCCTCTCTGAAGGTGTCTTCCCTCTTGGGATGGCCGGTAGCCGCCCGCCCCTCGTAAAGGAATCAGCCCAATGCCGACCTGAGGGAAATCAGGAGACGGCCAGTAGCCGCTCCCGCCTTTGTCAGCAAGTGTCCTTCTGGAGATGGCCGGTAGCCGCTCCACATCCCCTCCTGAAGGAGTCGGCCCGTAGCCGCTCCCACCTTCGTCAGACGGCCGGTAGCCGCTCCAAAGGCATTGCCCCCGAGTCGGCCAGTAGCCGCTCCTCACCCCTCCTATAGGAGTCGGCCTGTAGCCACTCTCACCTTCGTCAGATGGCCGGTAGCCACGCTGAAGGCATTGCCCCAGAGTCGGCCTGTAGCCACTCCACACCCCTCCTGCAGGAGTCGGCCTGTAGCTGCTCCTGCCTTTGTCAGGTGGCCGGTAGCCGCTCCGAAGGTGTTGCCCCCGAGTCAGCCTGTAGCCGCTCTTCATACCAGCTGAAGGAGATGGCCTGTAGCCGCTCCTGCCTTCGTCAGACGGCTGGTAGCCTCTCCGAAGGTGTCCCGAGGTGCGCTGGTACTGATTCCCCCTCTCAGGCCACAGCCAGTAGCCGGGCCTCGTCGCCTTATGGTCGCACCCCTGGGAAGCCACGGCCAGTAGCTGGGCCCCACGGCCGGAAGCAGTCGAGAGCAGCCCCACCGCCCCAGCATGAGACGAGTATCCTGACCCTCAATGCAGTGGATGTAGGAGAGTACTGGAGAGGTCCTATCGCCTTCCCCGGCCTCTGCTCCCTACGCCTGGCCCTGGAGAAAACCCACCTGATGGACCCTGACACAGACCGGTGCTGCAGCCCCTCCCTGATGGCGCCGCCTGGCTCTGGGGGCCGCAGCCCTCAGGAACTCCAGGCCCTCCCCAGAACACCCGGGCGGGACCTCCCTACACCCCGACGGCGGAATACGTCCACCTCGGGCCGAGATCTGACCGCAAGGTTCAGGGAATTGTTCGGCTCCAGTCCTGAGGGCCATACTCCTGTTCCCTTCTCAAAGAAATCGGGCCCCTTCACCACCTGCAGCCCTAGATGAGAGAAGACGCCCCTGCGCGCCATTCCGTGCCCTCTCGGCACGACCTTCCCTGGCAGTGCCCCTGCCCTGGCAGAACTGTCGCTGGCGTGTCTCCCCGCCGCACCTGCCGCCAGTAACTTGTGAGACAGTGATTGTGCTCTAAGTACAGTGAAACAGTGACAAGGTGATACTGTACTTTCCTAACACCAGGCCAAGTGTTTACGTGACATGGAAATAATGGCCTAATGTATAGCAGGGCAGAGTAGTGAATCAACCATGTAAAATCTAAGTGATAGTGCATAAGACTCATGTGTGACTCCCCTCATGTTATAATCAGTGTAGCGACTAAGCCGTGGAACTCACATTAGTAATTTATCCAAATGTCCCTTGCTCTTAGAAATGATAAATCAAACGCGCTATCAATACCCTCCACTTCATATTACTATAAATATGATTAGACCCCAGTGCCTTACACCCTCCCCTAGTGAGCTTTATCGTTAACTCCTCCCCACGCGCAACAACCTTGGACCGTATTGTAATAATTAACAAATAACCCTTTGCTCTTAGAAAATATAAGTTGAACGCGCTATCAATAACCTCCGCCTCATACTACCATAAATACAATTAGACCCCAGTGCCTTGCAGTCTCCCCCTGTGAGCCCCATCGCTCACTCCTCCACATGCAACGAGACCCTGGACTATACTAATTCTGTACACTACACCTCGAGTGTTATTGCAAGTACATACTATTGTAGTATCCTGCGAGATACTGAGAATCTACTTATAAGAGTATGTAACTGACCAAATATTGTGCTGTACCATCTTCTGTTGTCCCTTGTCTGACTAAGTAAAACACATGTAAAGGTTATTGCTTGAAGTTTTTGTGTCCTGCCTCTCTCTTATCTGTCCTAAGCCCGGTCTCGAAAGAGGACCCCGCTACACGTTAGGTGTTCTAGGAGCAAGTAGTCGAGCCTAAAACACCTAGCATTCCAACCGTCATTACACGATAATATTCTGTACATGTATTTACAGTACAACAGACAGGGCTTTTTCACGGACACATACACAGCCTAGAGAGGGAAAAGTACCTCCTCACTGACCTGCAGCTAACTGAAATCTAAACCTCCTTGAGCCAAGCCCTGACATGCCCTGACACGCCTTAAGCCTACATCAATATGACGACCGGTCATGTCACTAGGCTTCACTCATCCCACCTAACGCCGCCTCCACCTTTTAAACCTCCTTGTACCGCTCTGTTCCAATTGCCCTAAAATAACATGTGATATAGTGACAATATTGAATATTTTACTAGAGACCTTGTTCTAGCCTGACTTACCCTGCAGAATTATAAAGGGTACGTTCAAACTCTAATGTATTATAATCCGCTATTGTACTGCATATCTGACAGAATAACATTTAGAAAATAAGGTCTTACTGTGAACCGATCATTAAATGTTTATTTGTTGAAAGACGGTGCCGAAGGGAGAACCCCCATTCAGTGCAAAGTAAATACCAATATCTAACCCCCCTGCCCTGTGATTGTGTCTGTATGCAGTGAACACCAATCCCTTGTTTTCCCCCAGTGACCATCCTTAGTGCCAAGTGGAACCAGAGAAACAGAACACAAGTGTAAAACTGTGATTTACTAACTTCCCCCAGAATAAAGAAGGCCCCACTATAGAGACTGTGCGCTGTGTACAGTAACACCTATACCTGACTCCCACCCAGAATACTAAGGCACGAGTCTACAGACAGTGAACTATTGCCAGACCCATTCACCCTGAAATCTGTATAGTGTCTGTCTTGTATCCTGCGAGATACATTTAACCTGCTCAGCAGTCTGAGAATTGATTTGGCATAAATATTGTGAGATTTTCAGCCAGTTCCTGTATCTGAGAATTGGTGAATATATGTGTAGGTTGTTGCTCAGAGTTTTTGTGCCCTGTTCCTCTTATGTTTGTGGTCTAGCTCCGGTCTAGAAAAGAACCCAACAGCAAACCAGGCGTTTCTAGGACGGGAGGCCGACCTAAAAACACCTAGCATAACACTGGTGGACAGCGGTGGTTCTTGACCCGGGCAGAATCAAGAGAGGAGCAAAACACGGAATACATCAAGATGGCGATAAAACCACACGTTCAATTACCTAAATTCGACCTGGAACAATATGACATCCACACATATCTATCCATAATCAAACCACTGCTGGACATCGGGTTTGAGGACGATAGACAAAAAATAGCTGTAACCCTACCACTTCTGGGCAAGGCAGCAGCCAGTATTGCACCCAAAGTCGTCCCCGAGCTAACTCGGGCGAATTTCACAAAAATAGTGACCCAAGCCATCACACCCTCCCTGGGAAAAGTAGTGGCATTTAACAGTTGGATAACTTAACACATGACGGAAACCTGGACAATACACTGATCCAGGCCAGGCGACTCATCACCGCCACATACCCGGAAGCAGACGCAGAAACCCGGGAGCAGCATACATTCAATACCTTCCTCAGAGTCCTCCCCAGCATGGTCAAGGAGCACTTCCCCATACACGACCCAACGGGAGATCTCGACGGGGATGTCCAGTTGATACGATGACTCCTGATCTCCCACTCCACCCCCCAACAAATCAATGTGGTTAGTAAGTTCCTGATCAATAACCCAACACCACACAGCAAGCCCCGACCACCACCAGCTCACACCAGCCCTACAGCAGTACCCCACCTACCTAGGGCACATCCCTCAAGCAAACGCCCCAGCCACAAGAAGAACCAAAACCTCATCTCAATCAACCCCTGGGAGTTCTCCGCATGTAGCCACCGATGCCCACTCCACGACATCCGTGAGCAACTCAAAGCTGCCAGGCACAAACTAACCACCCCAGGCTGACACAACGTGTCGTCCCTGGAGGACGAGGGCCGCGAAGACAACACCACACCAGTCGAAAACACCAACCCTGGGAAACTGGAGCTGGAGGGAGAGGAAATTCCCTAACAACTAGATTTTTAGGCCCGCCCCTGCACCTCCCCACGGTGGCGGGGGCCACCTCCCATAAATATCGCCCCCCAGTCTACGACAAGATGAGGCTGAACGAGGTAAAAGCGAGGCTGCTGGTCGACACGGGAGCGGCCAGATCATGCCTTTATAGTCACTTTTGCTCCCGTCACAAGTCAGCCTTTGGCCTGCTTTTTCCTATGTCGACTCATCTTGTAGACGCAGGGGATGGCCCCTACCCATCCGTGCAGAAACCTGGGCTCTATGTGCCAACACCCACCAACACATCTCCACTCAATGTAAGTTCATCATTTTTTACTCCTCGTGCCATAACTATGACGGATACCTGGGGCTGAACCTCCTGCAGAAACTATGAGCCACCATCGATTGCCACAAGTGGCAACTCCAGTTCAGGAGACCCCCAGCCCCTGCCCCCGATCCTCCAAAATCAGTATGCACCTGCACACCCCCTTCCCTCTCCAGTGCCAGCTCTCCCCACCTACCCCCCCTGTCTCCCGCCCTCCCCGACCTCCCCAACTTCCCCGCCATCATTGCCTCCACCATAACGATCCCCCCACAACACAAAGCTCGGCTTCTGTTGAACAGGCCCACCGGAACATCTGTCCTTTTCTCCTCTGACTTGCCGCCCAGAACACTCTCGGCCTGTCTCCTGCCCTGTACCTTCCTTCTCCCGCACATCGCAGCAGTCAAGATAGCCAATATCGCCATGACCTCTCTCATACTACCAAAGGGACTTGTAGTGGGAGAGGTGGAAGAAGCAGAACCATGCACCCCCACCACCCCCTCTGCCCCCCCCCCACCTGAGCATCTCTCTCCCCACCAAGCTGACACCCTCCGCCATCTCCTCCTGGACTTTCAGGACCTCTTTGCATCAGGCTCCACCAATATTGGCTACACCACCTACCTGATGCATCAGATACACACCACAGGACCACTAATTTGCCAACCATCCCGGCGGAAAAACCCGAAACAATGGGTGGAGGAGACCAGCAGGTCCAGGAAATCCTAGATGCAGAGATAGTTTCACCCTTCACCAGCCCCTGGTTCTCCCCCGTTGTCCTCATCAAGAAAAAAGATGGTACCATGTGGTTCTGCGTGGATTACCACTGCCTCAATGACGTAACCATCAAGGATGCCACCCCTCTTCCCAGGATCGACGATTCCCTCAACTCTGTGTACAGTGCCTCATGGTTCTCAACACCGGACCTCCAATCGGGATACTGGCAAGTCCCGGTGCACCCTGAGGATAGAGGGAAGACTGCATTTTCCACCAGCAATGGAAAACATTACGAATTCAACGTCCTGCCCTTCAGCCTCCGCAATGCCTCTGCTGCCTTCTCCTGATTGATGGAGTCCGTCCTCAGTGGCCTCACCTGGGAAATTTGTCTGGCATACCTGGACGATGTCATTATTTTCAGCAAGACATGGACCGATCACCTCCACCGCCTCAGGAAAGTCTTCCAGCACATCCGTCATGCAGGCCTGAAACTTCGTCCCTCCAAATGTATCCAGGCTGCCCGAACCGTCTCTTTCCTGGGGCACATTATCTCAAAAGACGGAATAGCACCTGACCCAGACAAACTGTGCACCGTTGCCGACATTCCCCTACGACAAGACGTCCACAAAGTCCGAGTCTTCCTGGGCCTTACCTTGAATTATCGACGTTTTGTAAAGGGATTCGCCAATATCGCCAAGCCCCTCCACGACTTGACTCGGGAGGGAGAACCCTTTACCTGGACTGACGAGCGGCAAGCTGTGTTTCAAGAACCAAAGCACAAACTCGTCACCACCCCGGTCATTGCCTTCCCTGACAACACCTTGCCCTTCCAGCTATATACCAACGTCTCCCTGATAGCGATCGGCGCCTTCCACACCCAAGTACAGGAGGGGCGAGAACACATCAATGCCTGTGCCAGCCACACCCTTAACCAGGCCGAGTGGAACTATGCTGCCACAAAGTGGGAGTGCCTGGGCATCATCTGGGCCCTGGAGCATTTCCAGGCTTATCTATCTGGGACTCACGTGACAATTATCACTGACCATCAGTCACTCCAATGGCTCCGACAGTCCGACACCCACAATGCCCAGCTTATTAGATGGAGGGAGACCTTGGAGGAATTCAATTATGAGATCTCTTATCGCCCCAGCAAGCTCAACACTAACGCCAACGCGCTTTCCTGTCTCCCCGTCCACACACTTCAACATGGATCAGAACTCCAACAGTGGCGCAACAAGGACCAACCACCCTGGATCCCATCCCACTTATTCGCCAAACTTCACCAGCAGGGCGACCACTTATTCACCCCATCGGGACACATCATACTCGCCCCCAACACTCCCCTGGACACCATGAAACACCTCCACTCCAACAACAGGATCCACTTAGGCATGAAAAGATGCCTCCAGGTATTCAACGATGCCTGTTGGACCACCCAATCCTGCTGGACCTGCGCGTTGGGCAAGGACACCACCCGCACAGCTGGCCCTTCGGGGAACATCACAGCCCACAAACTGTGGCAGCTGCTGTCTGTAGACGTGGTAGGGCCCGTACCACCCAAGTTGGGCTACCGATATATTATCACCTTTGTCGACACTTACTCCAAGTTCATCATCGCATGCCCGGCCAAGGAACACCACACCATTGCCATGGCCGATGCCCTAGTCTACCACGTCTTCCCCTACTTCGGAATTCCCCAGGCCCTACACTCAGACAATGCCCCCAAATTCACCAGCATTATCTGGTGAGAACTGGCCAACCTATTCAGGTATCATATCTCCCACTCCTCCCCATGTTGGCCACAAGAAAACGGAGTCTGTGAAAGGAGCCACCATACTCTCATGAATCAAGTACGAACCCAGATAGAGGAGACGAAGAATGAAGACTGGCCAGCCCACGTTAAAATCATCCAGTGGGGAATGGACTCCTGCCCTTGAGAGGACGGCATATCCCCCCACGAGTGAGTGTTTGGGGAAGAGCCTCTCCTCCTTCCCCTAGAGTGACACCTGCAGCTGCCCTCCACATCCCCCGCATCCGACCCTCTCCAGCACCTCAAGAGGCAGCTCCACCACCCCTAAAATGGCATAGACCTCCAACCTGATGCGGCCCCCTCCAACAACTACAAACCTGGCAACACCGCGATGGTCATGAAGCTGCCAGTTCCCCACAAACTTGCCCCACACTTCATGGGTCCCTACACCGTCACCCACATTCCCAACCCCTACCAAGTAATCATAGACTATTACAACATCCCCCGCACCTACAGAAACCATCATGTACGCCCATTCCATGCCTCCACCTCCCCCTGCCCTGCCCCATCTGTCCCCAACACCACCCCACCTCCCCTTGCCACCCCAGACCTTCCTCCCGACTCCTACAATTCCTACATCACACCCTCCTCCTCCCTCCCCTCCTCCCCCTCCCTGTCATCAGTCCGGGTGCATTTACCCCTCAACCGACCCAACCCTCGCCAAGATCAGGGTGGAGCTAATGTCACAGCTCCAGACAGCACCCCAGCAACGGCCTGTAGCCATGGCCAAACAGCGGCCTGTAGCCATGCCCCAGCAATGGGCTGTAGCCGTGCCCTAGCAATGGCCTGAAGCCATGCTCAAGCAATGGCCTGTAGCTGTGCCCACGCAATGGCCTGTAGCCGTGCACTCACGATGGCCAGTAGCTGCGCCCTTAAGAGACGGCCTGTAGCCACTCACCGTGCTGTCCACCCCCCCCTGCAGAACCAATGATAGCCCATTGCCGCATGTGGGGAAAGCAAGGTATGTCAACGCTCCTTTTGCATTTGCCTCAAGGGACAAGACACTGGGGACGGCCTGTAGCCGTGACAGTAGGCAGGGGAAGGCCTGTAGCTGCCTCTCGACTACATGTCACCCCTCATACGGGATATCAGCAATGGCCTGTAGCCGCGCCCGCAGTTGCCCTTCGTCTGCGGTCCCATCAGGGAATCAGGCCTTGGTATCGGCAGGAAGCCGTACCGATGGGACAGGGATGGCCCGTAGCCGCTCTTCTCCCGTTGCTCAAGGGACTTTGGCGATGACCAGTAGCCGCGCCAGGGAGGGATGCCTTAAAATCCCTCACCCCCTGTGACTCCACGACCAGTGGGAAGACCTGGCTCAAGCCGCCCTAGAGGTGGCAAGATGGGCCCCACCACCACCTCCCCACCTCTAGACAACCTCCAGGAGGTGGACCCCATGTCCACAAAATATTGGAAGGGACACGTAGTGACCCCGGGGCTGCACTCCATCCAGCCAGCCTCAGCAAACAACCAGCAGCTGATGGACTCCTGCCACCAGTGACGCCGCAGTCCTACCCTGACGGCGAAGCAGCGGGAGTGAGACTGCAGCAGATGAGCTCTCCACACCACCCCCAGTACCCTGGGACACGGTCTCTCTGGTCTGGAGGAGAAGCGACTTCCTTCCCACGCCGGGTGCCTGCAGGAGTGTCTCCAGGAGTTGTTCGGCCTAAGTCCGGAGGGCCAAACCCCTATACCTAGCCTCGCTAGTGTGGGGCCGGCCCTTCGCCACGCCTGAGAGAAGCCTCTTCCAGAGGACGACACCCCCACGAGTAGTACCGTGCCCCCTGGACGAGAGGGCACCTGAGGGGACTCGACCCACCTGAGCTGACGCCTGTGAGCTGCTGAGTGGCCACTCCCCTGCCCTATATCCCGCTCGAGACTGACTTCCACACATGTAAGGAGCAAGTAAAAGTGACTGTTGGAGCTAAGTGAATAAAGTGAACTATTCCAAGTGCAAGTCGAGACAGCGACAATATCCTATTACCCTGCTCCACCAAAGACATACAGGACGTGTATTAACCACTGTAGAGATATGCAGCCTAAGAACTAAGTGTACTCTCAGTTTCACTTAAGTGCAATGTCTGTCTCCCTTACCTCCAAGATGGCTGGTATCCTGCACGATACCTACAATATCTTTACCAGCTTGAGCTTTGCTTTTGTATAGAGTCTTGTGAGATATCTAGCTGCCCTGTAATAATAATTTGACAATACACGTGTAAGGTTGTTGCCCTGTGTTTCTGTGCCCTGTTCCTCTCACCCTGTGTATTGGCCCCAGTCTAGAAAGGGAACCCTGCTATACCCTAGGTGTGGCTAGGACGGGAAGCCGCCCCCCAAAAAAACACCTAGCATAACACTGATGGACAGCAGTGATTCTTGACCCGGGCTGATACAGAGAAGAGCAAACAGGGAAATCATCAAAATGGAAACCAAACCGCATGTACAATTGCCCAAATTTGACCAGGGGCAGTACGATATCCACACATACCTATCCATAGTCAAGCCACTGTTGGATATTGGCTTCGAGGACGGCAAGTAGAAGATCGCGGTCATCCTTCCATTTCTGGGCAAAGCAGCAGCAAGTATTGTGCCCAAAGTCGTCCCTGAGTTAACATGGGCGAACTTCACCAAAACAGTGATAGAAGCAATCACACCCTCCCTAGGAAGAGTGGTAGCATTGTCCCAGTTACACAACCTGCCATACAACTGAATCCTGGATGACACCCTCATCCAGGCCAGGTGGCTCCTCACTGCCGCTTACCCAGAAGCTGACGTGGAAACCCAGGAGCAGCATACCTTTAATACCCTCCTCAGAGTCCTCCCCGGTATGGTCAAAGAACACTGTTCCATACACGACCCCACAGGAGACCTAGACAGAGATGTCCAGCTCATACAACGACTCACCTCCTGCTCCACCCCTCAACAAATCAATGTAGTGAGCAAATTCCCTACAAATCAACCAGACCCATCCAGCAAGCCTCGGCCACTGCCAACCCACACCAACCCTACGCCAACCCCACCAAGGGCCCACCCCACCAACAAGCGCCCTGCGTACAAGGAGAACCAGAATTTAATTATGATCAATCCCTGGGAGTTCTCCGCTTGTAGCCACCAGTGTCCACTCCATGACATCCAGGAGCAGCTGAAAGCAGCCCGGCACAAATCAAACCTGCCAGGCCAACACAAGGTATCATCCTTAGAGAACGAGGGCCCTGAGGACCACACCACACCACCCAGAGATACCGATCCCTGAGAAACAGAGCCGGAGGAGGATGAAAACCCCCAGCAGCTCGATTTTTAGGCCCACCCCCACATCTCCCCATGGTGGTGGGGACCACTTCTCAGAAATATTGTCCCCCAGTCTATGATAAGATGAGGCTGAATGGGGTAAAAGTCAGGCTTCTGGTCGACACAGGAGTGGCCAGATCGTGCCTGTATAGTTACTTTTACTCCCGTCACAAATCGGCTTTTGGCCCGCTTTTGCATATGTCGACTCATCTCATGGATGCAGGGGATGGCCCCCTACCCATCTGTGGGGAAACCCGGGCCTTATGCACCAATATTCACCAGAACGTCTCAACCCAGCACAGATCCGTCGTTTTCGACTCCGCCTGTCACACCTACGATGGGTACTTGGGACTGGACCTCCTTCAAAAACTACAAACGACCATCAACTGCCACAAGCAGCAACTCCATTTTCAGGAGCCACCAGTCCCCCGCCTCCCCGAGCCCCCACAACCCCTGTGCACCTGCCGACCCTCCCCAGTTTCCCCTCAGCACTGCACCCCCCGCAGCCCCCTCTCTGTCCTTCCTACCCCCACCACCTTTCCTGCTACCACCACCTCCATGGTTACCATTCCTACCACCACCTCCATGGTTACCATTCCCCCTCACCATGAACCATGGCTACCACTAAACAGGCCCACCAGAACATTCATCGTATTCTCCCTGGACCTGCTGACCGGAACCCTTTCAGCCTGTCTCCTATCCCCCATCTTCCTTTCCCCCCACATCATGGCAGTCTGCATTGCCAACATCACCACCACCCCACTCACCCTACCTAAGGGATTGGTGGTAGGAGAATTGGAAGAAGCAGAACCATGAGCCCATACCCCCTCCCCCTTACCCGCCCCACTGCCCCCCATACCCGAGCACCTCTCACCCCACCAAGCCGACACTCTCCACCATCTACTTCTGGACTTTCAGAACCTTTTCATGTCAGGACCTACCGATATCAGCCACACTACCTACCTGGCGCACAAGATACACACGACAGGACCGCCCATCCGCCAACCATCCCAGCAGAAAAACCTGAAACAACGAGCAGAAGAAGACAGGCAGGTCCAGGAAATGCTTGATGCCGGCATTGTTTCACCTTCCACCAGCCCCTGGTCCTCCCCTGTAGTCCTTGTCAAAAAGAAAGACGGCACCATGCAATTCTGCGTGGATTACCACTGCCCAAGGTCGATGATTCCCTCGATTCGCTACACAGCGCCTCCTAGTTTTCTACCCTAGACCTTCAATCTAGGTATTGGCAGGTCCCCGTACACCCCGAGGATCGAGGGAAGACCGCGTTTTCCACTAGCAATGGAAAATATTATGAATTTAACGTCTTGCCATTCAGGCTCTTCAACGCATCCGCCACCTTCCCCAGACTGATGAAGTCCGTCCTGAGTGGCCTTACCTGGAAAATCTGTCTGGCATACCTAGAAGATGTTATCATCTTTAGCAAGACTTGGGCCGATCACCTACTACACCTCAGGAAAATTTTCCAATGCATCCGCCAGGCAGGCCTCAAGCTGTGGCCTTCCAAGTGCGTCTTAGCTGCAAGAACTGTTGCTTTCCTGGGGCATATAGTCTCGAAAGCTGGAATCTCACCAGATCCCAACAAGCTGCATGCCATTGTGGAGCTTCCTCTACCTCGAGACGTCCACAAGGTCAGAGCCTTCCTGGGCCTCACCTCATACCATTGCCAGTTCGTGAAAGGATTTGCCAACATAGCCAAACCCCTCCACCACCTGACCCGGGAGGGAGAACCTTTTACCTGGACTGGGGAGTGACAGGCTGCCTTTCAGGAACTGAAGGACAAGCTTGTAACGGTCCCCGTCGTCGCCTTCCCCGATTACACCCTACCCTTCCGACTGTACACAAACGTCTCTCTAATTGCAATCGGCACCGTCCTCGCCCAAGTCCAGGAGGGCCGGAAACATATCATCGCCTGCACCAGTCGCACCCTTAACTAGGCTGGAAAGATTTACGCTACCACCAAAAGGAAGTGCCTGGGCATCATATGGGCCTTGGAGCATTTCCGGGCCTATCTTTCCAGAACAAATGTCACCATCATCACAGACCACCAGTCGCTCCAATGGCAACGCCAATCCGACACCCATAATGCCCAACTCATCAGATCGAAGGAGACATTGGAGGAATTTAATCACAAAATCTCATACTGCCCTGGCAAGCTCCATACTAACACCGATGCGCTCTCGCGTCTACCCCTCCACGCGATTTGATGCGAGCCAGAGCTCCTCCAACAATGGTACGGCAAGAACCCTACCCCCTGGATACCACCCCACCTGTTTGCCAAACTCCACCAACAGGGCAACAATTTGTTCACCTCATCAGGCCACATCCTCCTCGACCCAGACACCGCTCTAGATACTATGAGGCATCTCCATGCCAATAACGGGATCCATTAGGTACTAAGAAGCTCCTCCAGGTGTTCAACGACGCCTACTGGACCCCCAAGCCCAGCAACCTGGCCACGCAAGTCACCCAGTCCTGCCCGCACCACTGGCCTGTCAGGCACCATGACCGCCAACAAGCCTTGGCAGTTACTGTCAGTCAACATAATTGGGCCCCTATCGCCTAAGTCCGGATACTGTTACATCATCACGTTCATGGATACACATTCCAAGTTCCTCATTGCGTGTCCAGCAAAAGAACATCACGCCGTCACTGTGGTCGACACCCTAGTCCACCATGTCTTCCCCTACTTTGGGACACCTC
Organism: Coenobita brevimanus; assembly: GCF_032717465.1. NCBI lineage: Eukaryota > Metazoa > Arthropoda > Malacostraca > Decapoda > Coenobitidae > Coenobita > Coenobita brevimanus. The sequence goes on along the minus strand of NC_137063.1, from coordinate 27,714,292 downwards.
AAGCCTTACACTCAGACAATGCCCCTGAGTTCACAAGCAACATCTGGCAGGAACTAGCCAACATATTTGACTACCGCATCTCCCACTCCTCTCTGTACTGGCAACAGGGGAATGGAATTTGCGAGAGGAGCCACCACACTCTCATGAACCAGGTGCGCACCAGAATCAAGGCAACGAGAAACGAAGATTGGCCCGCCCACGTGAAAATTGTCCAGTGGAGAATCAACTCCTGCCCTCAGGAGGCCGGCATATCCCCCCACGAATGCCATTTCAGGGAAGCCCCCCTACTCTCGCCACCCTGCCAACACATACAGCCTCCCACCACAACCCCACCTCCGACCCTCTCCACCACCTACAAAACGGCCTGGACCTCAAACCCGACGTTGCTTCCCTCAAACCCTTACAAACCAGGTGATTCCTTGATAGTTGCCAACCTGCCGATTCCCCATAAACTCTCTCCCTGATTTATTGGCCACTATACCTTCACCTACGTCCCTATCCCCTACCAAGTCACAATAGAGTATCATAACACTCCATGGACGTACAGGAACCGCCATGTGTGCCCCTTCCACACCTCCACCCCTCACCAGCCCACCCCGTCCACCTTCCGCAGCACCTCACCTCCACTCACCACCCTCGACCCCCCAACCGATTCCTGCAACTGCTATGTCACCCCCTTTTTCTCCCTCCCCTCGTCATCCACCCCCTCACTGCCAGACCACTCACCTCCGACCTCCCACACCACCTCACCCCCTGCCTCACCGCTGCCACAAATCCCTTCCCCCAGCCAACCCCCCGCCCCCTCGCCACCGCCAGTCCCAACCCCAGTGCCTCACACCACCTCACCTACCACCTCATCAACACCATGCTGCCCGGACCCGCCAAGAACACCCCCGCCTGACACACACCCTCCACTACCTTGTCACCTCCACCCAACATCACCTCCTCTCCGTCCAACATCCCCTGACCTTAGGACCAGACTCCACCACCCAACATTGCCCATCACAACACCACACCATGCACAGCCAAAGCACCACGCAGCACCCTTACCTCACCACGCACACCCACCCTAAAAACCACCATCACCCGAGCCGGTCGCCTCTCACTCTCCCCTACAAGATACACCAACACTCCTTCCTCCACTCCCCCCACCTCACCTTCCCTACCAGACTTAACCACCCCCGGCCCCCACATCCCCAACACCGCTCCCGGCACCCTCCACACACACAAAACCCAGATGAAATCTCCATCAACCCCTATCCCCAGGGAAAACACCTGCTTGACTCCCTAGCATAAAAACCCCACCTTCACTTCCGTCGCCAGCATTCAGCTGAAAGCAACGGAGGAGCAACCACCAACCACCATGAGAGTCAGGCGAGCCACCTGGGCACCTACCTGTGGCAGGAAACACCGCATCTGCAGCCCTCACCACTTTCTCCAAACCTTCCACACCTCTCCTCAACCATCTACCCTCTACCTGACCTGTGACCCTCACCACACGGAAAATCAAGCAACCACACAGTGGATCACCCTCCTCCAACACCTGACCCTGACCTATAACACCAGCACCACCAAGACCTACTACCTCCAGTCACAGGGACATAACTTTTCCCACCATGACAGTGGTGAAATAGCAGCAACAACAACAAAAAGCATCACGACACCCCCAGGAGGCGACAATGGAGAGACAGGTAAAACAAGCGCGACATCCGTGCGATATGGACGTATGTTCCTCACGGCCGCGCGCCCCTCTTCCTCGGAGTGCACCCAGCACGAATATGTCAGTCCGGGTGCATTACCGCTCAACCGACCCAACCTTCACCAGGATCAGGGTGGAGCTAATATCATTGCTCCAGACAGCACCCCAGCAATGGCCTGTGGCCATGCCCAAGCAGTGGCCTGTACCCATGCCCCAGCAACAGCCTGTAACCGTGCCCACACAACGGCCTGTAGCCATGCTCAAGTAATGGCCTGTAGCCATGCACTCGCGACGGCCAGTAGCCGTGCCCATAAGAGACGGCCTGTAGCCTCTCAATCTGCTGTCTACCCCTTCTGCAGAACCCATGATGGCTGGTTGCCGCACATAGGGAGAGCAAGGTACGTCCAGTCTCCTTCAGCAGTTGCCATGAGGGGCAAGACACCAGCAACGGCCTGTAGCCACGCCAATAGGCAGGGGCCGGCCTGTAGTCGCCTCTTGACTACACATTGCCCCTCATACAGGACATCGGTGATGGTCGATAGCCGCACCCGCAGTCACCCTTCGTCTGCGGTCCCATCAGGGAGTCAGGCCCCGGTAACAGCCGGTAGCTGTACCGATGGGACAGGGACGGCCCGTAGCTGCTCTCCTCCAGTTGCCCAAGGGACCTCGGTGGCGGCCAGTAGCCGTGCCAGAGAGGGACACCCTGAAAGTCCCTCACCCCCTGTGACTCCACGACCAGCAGGAAGACCAGGCTCAAGCTGCCCTAGAGATGGCAAGACGGGCCCCACCACCACCTCCCCACCCCGAGGCAACCTCCAGGAGGAGGACCTCTGTCCACGGAATATTGAAAGAGACCTGTAGTGATCCCAGGGCTGCACTCCATCCAGCCAGCCTCAGTGGACAACCAGCAGCTGACAGACTCCTGCCACCAGCAATGCTGCAGTCCTACCCTGACAGTGAAGCAGAGGGAGCGAGACCACAGCAGACAGGCTCTCCATGCTGCCCCCAGGACCCCGAGACACGGCCTCTCCAGTCCGGAGGAGAAGTGACGTCCTCCCCATGCCGGGCGCCTGCAGGAGCATCTCTAGGAGTTGTTCAGCCTAAGTCCAGAGGGCCAAACCCCTATACCCAGCCCTGCTAGTGCGGGGCCCTTCGCCACGCCCAAGAGAAGCCTCCTCCAGAGGACGACACCCCCACGAGTAGTTCCGTGTCCCCTGGACGAGAGGGCACCTGAGGGGACTCGACCCACCTGAGCTGACGCCTGTGAGCTGCCGAGTGGTCGCTCCCCTGCCCTAGATCCCGATCGAGACTGTGACTTCCACGCCCGTAAGGAGAAAGTAAAAGTGACTGTTGCAGCTAAGTGAATAAAGTGATCTATTCCAAGTGCTAGTCGAGACAGTGACAATATCCTGTTACCCTGCTACACCAAAGACATACGGGACGTGTATTAACCATTGTAATGATATCCAGCCTAAGAACTAAGTGTACTCTCAGTTTCACTTAAGTGCAGTGTCTGTCCCCTTACCTCCAAGACGGCTGGTATCCTGCGCGATACCTACGATATCTTTACCAGCTTGAGCTTTGCCTTTGTATAGAGTCTTGTGAGATATCTAGCTGCCCTGTAATAATAATTTGACAAAACACGTGTAAGGTTGTTGCCCTGTGTTTTTGTGCCCTGTTCCTCTCACCCTGTGTATTGGTCCCGGTCTAGAAAGGGAACCCTGCTATACCCTAGTTGTGGCTAGGAAGGGAAGCTACCCCCAAAAAAACACCTAGCATAACAAATACAATATATGAGGAAGGGACAGAAATTCAAGAAAGGGAGGAGGAACTATAATCTTAAAGACAAATCTGCAAGTCAAAGAAATAAAACTAGATATACCCTCACAAGTAGAACTGATTGCATCGGAAATTAACACATACGAAGGGAACTTAATTGTGGCAAATTTATACATGCCACCTAAAACAAACACCTGGGAAAGAGTCAAAGAGGCAAATATGAAGACCTGCCAGAAAGTACAATTCAGAGTTTAAGAACATTATTACATAGAATGGAAGAGAAATATGAAAGAATTGTATTAACTGGAGACTTCAATTCAAATGTAAATTGGAATACTCTAGATGTAAAATGTCATGAAAGCAGCTGGGATCAATAGCTCTTAGATCTTGTGCAGGAGTTCTTCCTAACACATCATGTACAGGATAACACCAGAAAAAGAGGACGTGATGGTCCATCCATACTAGATCTAATATTTACCAGGCAAGAAAATGAAATTGACAATACATCACCCCTCCATTCGGCTAAAGCGACCATGTAGTATTAAATTGTGCCTTCTGGATAGCATATGACGTTACTAGCATTGAGAATTACAAAAAGAGTTTAAATTACAAAAAGGGCAATTACCATGACCTGAAGAAGTCTATCTATCTATCTATATACCTAGGCTGCTTCCCCCAAGGAAAGGGAGGTAGCTGAGACAGGACGACACACTCCCCATTTACGCATCCATTCAAACACATTCATTCGCATCTTAGCCCCAAAGGGGAGAACGGACAGATCCTCACCGCACCACACCGCACAAGGGTCAACTGCGCAATGCAATCAGTGACATCCGCAGCAGGGCCCGACAGCAGAACTGGTTTACCCCTGCCACATCATAACAGACCCATCCCCTTACCCGCACCTGACCTGACTAGCTGATCAGACCAAATGCAGGAGAATATCCCCTCAGGGCTGCATCATCACTTATTCATTCACAATTTCTCTCCATTTATTTCTGTCACGCACAGCCACTCTTCCTTGCTCAGCAGACATCCCTCTCACATCCAGCGCTCTCTTCACACTGTCCATCCATCCTATTTGTGGTCTTCCTCTCAGCCTTACACCTCTCACATCAGATCTAGGTATCTTTTTCACCAATCGCTTATTATCCATTCTCTCCATATGCCCAAACCATCGCAACACCTTCTGCTCAACTCTACCAGCCATCTCCCGAACAACTCCAGTTCTCCTTCGCACTTCATCATTTCGCACTCGATCCATACGCGTCACTCCACACATACTCCTCAGACACCTCATCTCCATTACATTCAAACTTTTCCTCTCTGCTACACCCATATTCCATGTTTCAGCCCCATATAACGCAGTCGGTACCACAACACCCTCATACAGCCTTCTTTTTACATCTATTCTCAGCGAACGCCATCTGAACACTTTTTTCATTTCTCCCAGCACCTTTCCTACTTCATTTATTCTAAACGTCACTTCTGCATCTATTCTTCCATCCACAGCAACATGTGACCCTAGATATTTAAAACACTCTACCTCCTCAAGCAACTCGCCATTCAAAACTATATTCATCCCCCTACCATCTACCAACCTCGTACACTTCATCACTTTACTCTTATTCTCATTTACTTTCAATTTCCTCCTTTCACACACCCTTCCAAACTCCTCTACCAACTGTCTCAATCTCTCCTGTGAATCAACCACCAGTGCAGTATCATCTGCAAACAGCAGCTGCTTCAGATTCCACTCTCCACCATCAACATTCACCAGACTCAGATCTCCACCTAAAACTCTTGCATTCACCTCCCTTACAACACCATCCATGTAAATATTAAACAACCAAGGCGACATCACACATCCCTGTCACAGCCCCACTCTCACAGGAAACCAATCACTCACAACATTTCCCACTCTTTACACAAAAACTTTTCACCCCTTTTAGTAACCTACCATCAAGTCCATACAATCTTAAAACAGTCCACAAAGCCTCCCTATCAATTCTATCATACGCTTTCTCTAAATCCATAAATGCCCAAAACACATCCTTGCCTTTCGCTAAATACTTTTCACACATTTGTCTCACAGCAAACACCTGATCCACGCATCTCCTCCCTCTCCTAAAGCCACACTGCTCATCACCAATCACTCCCTCTGTACCCTCTCTAACTCTCATAATTAACACTCTACCATACACCTTACCTACAACACTCAACAGACTTATACCCCTAAAGCTAGTACATTCATACTTATCACCCTTGCCTTTATACAACGGGACCACACAAGCACTTGCCCAGTTAACTGGCACCATACCTTTCACAAAGCACACATTCAACACTCTTACTAACCAGCCAAAAATAGTCACTCCACCACCCTTCAGGCATTCCACAGCACACCCATCCATACCTGCAGCTTTCCCTGTTTTCATCTCCTTTACTGCCTTCTCCACTTCCTCCTTTGTGATCAAAGAATCATTCAACTCTCCCAATACATTTATTCCTTGCACCCTTCCATCCGCCACAATCTCAGCCACCCTTTCCTCCTCTACATTTAACAATCTTTCAAAATACTCTGCCCATCTCTTCCTTACTGCATCCATCTCAGTTAACATCCTTCCATCCTCTGCTTTTACTCGTTCCTCCTTCCCAGACTCTCCCTTTCGCACCCTTTTCACCTCCTTCCAAAACATTTTCTTATTCTGTTGAAAATTCTCTGTCAGCCGCCTACCCCACCTCTCATCTGCTGCCACTTTAGCATCACACGCACCCCTTCTCGCCCTATTCCTCTTTTCCTTATACCTTTCATATGACATCTCATCCTTCCTCTGCAGCCACACTTCATATGCACGTCTCTTCTCAGCCACAGCCATACTTACTTCCTCGCACCACCATTCACTTCCTTTTCTTACACCACCACCCACACGTCTCACACCACACACCTCTTCTGCATGCCCCACCACAGCACTCTTAAACAACTTCCATTCCTCCTCCACACTGCCATTTTCCTGATCTTTCACTGCGTTCCACTCATCTTTCAATTTCTCCTTGTACTCTATCTTTTTCTCTCTTTTATCCAACTCACTTTCAAACCCTCCCTGCCACACCTAACCCTCCTAGCTCTCACCCATCTCTTACCTACTCTTAACTTTCCCTCCACCAGGTAGTGGTCAGACATACCTCCACCCTCCCGTCTCAGAACTCTCACATCCAACAATCTTCCTATTACATTCCTAGACACAACCACATAGTCATCAAAGCTCTATCAACAACCCTTCCACCCTCCTGTCTCACCCATGTATACTTATAAATATCTTTCTTCTCAAACAGCGTATTTCCAATTACCATCTCTCGCTCAACACACATTGCTATCATTCGTTCCCCATTTTCATTTCTTCCAGGCACACCATGCATACCAACTACACCTTCAACTGCTACATTTCCCACTCTAGAATTCAGATCTCCCATCATTACCACATTCACATTCGCTCCAAAACTCTGCAGACACTCATCAATATCATTCCAGAAACCCTCTCTTCTTCATCCCTTTCATTACCAGGCCCATATGCACTCACAAACACCCACAACTCACGTTCAAATTTCGCTTTCACCCACATCAGTCTCGATGACACCTCCTTCCATTCAGTCACACACTGCTGTACTTCCGGACTCACTAACAAGGCCACACCTTCTCTTGCCCTTCCTCTATCAACACCTGACAATCTTCCGTTCACACTTCTAAACATAGACTCACCCTTCCCTTTCATCTTCGTTTCACTCAAAGCTAACACAATCAACTTCCTTCTCACAAACATTCTTCCAATCTCCTTCCTTTTAGCCTCAATCGTACTACATCCACGCACATTCATAGACCCAATCTTCAGGGTACGGGGATAACTCCATCCCCCATCCCTTTCTCTGGCCTGTCTTTTTTTAGAAACTAAAAAACAGAGGAGGGGGTTCCTAGTCCCCTCACCCCGCCCCTTTTAGTCGCCTTTTACGACACGCAGGGAATACGGTGGCAGTATTCTTCCTAACACAACCTGGCCGCAGAGCAGTAGTACCACCCCATAGTGCGGCCAGATTGTCCCCCCCCCCCCTGCCACAGGGGAAAAAGAATTTAGAGGACAAGATTTAAATATTATGTATTAAAATATTCTGTGATCTTTATGAAACAGAAATCCAAAATTACATCCCACAGTACAGAGCAACAGAAATGAAAATAAAGAAATGGTTTAATACAGAGTGTAAAAAAGCAAAAGAAAAAAAGAGACTTGCTGTGGAAAAATACTGAAGACACAATAGTGACAGGGCATATAACAACTATAAACAGGCAAGAAATGATTATACAAAGATACGGAGGGAGGCTCAGAGACAGTTTGAGGAGGACATTGTAAATAAAAGTAGTGATCAACCTAAGCATTTTTACAGTTACATCCGAAGTAAAACCAAAGTTAAAGATAAAATACAGTCCATTACGGATAAGGTGATCGTCTGTACACAAGAATAAGATATTTGTTAAGTACTAAAAAAAAAAACTTTCAATCAGAGTTTACAAAAGAAAGAAATTTCGAGAGAGGATATGGAATATGCACGCCCACATGTATTACCAGCTATGCAAATAACAGAAAAAGTAGTACAGAAGGAGTTACGTAAATTGGACAAAGGAAAAGCAAATGGTCCCGACGGAATTTCTGGTTGGGTGTTGCATGAACGTGCAGAAGAGCTAAGCAGACCATTGTATTTAATATTAAAGGAATCCTTGGATCAAGGTAAACTACCTGACATTTGGAAGAAAGCAACCATTGTTCCCCTATTCAAGAAGGGGAATAGACAGGATCCACTCAACTACCGACCAGTATCACTGACCTGTGTTGTAAGATACTAGAAAATTGATACGGGAAGTTTGGGTAAAACATCTCGAAGAACACGGTATGATAACGGAGAGGCATTTCGGTTTTAGAAAGGGAAAATCATTTGTTACTAATCTTTTAAGCTATTATGATAGAGTTACAGAAACATTACAGAAAAGATAAGGATGGGTGGACAGTATCTTTTTAGATTTTAAGACAGCATTTGACAGAGTACCGCACAAAAGACTTTTATGGAAACTGTACCATCAAGGAGGTATACAAGGCAATCTCCACTGTTGGATGCAGGATTTTCTCAGAAAAAGGGAAATGAGAACAATATTAAGGGGAAATTACTCATCATGGAGGGAAGTGACCAGCGGAGTGCCACTGGGCTCAGTGCTGGCACCTATTCTGTTTTTAGTATATGTAAATGACATAGATAGTAACACTGGAAGAGGAAGCTATCCAGATATGTTTGCGGATGATGCAAAAATTCAAAGGAAAAGTACTAACATAGATTTTTGCAAAGTGCTGCAAGAGGAATTGAACAAGCTTATATGAATGGAGCAATAAATGGCAAATGAAATTTAATGTGGATAAGTGACATGTAATAAAATTTGGTAAAAGTGAGAAAAGACCTGATTGGGATTATAAGTTAGGAAGATCAACCCTACACATATCAGAAAAGGAGAAGGACTTAGGAGTAATTATAATAACAGACTATCTCCAGATGACCACATCAGTGAGAAGGTACGAAACATGTATTCATTGCTTGCTAATATGAGAATAGCATTCACATATATAAATGAAGATATGCTGAGGAAGATAATAACATAATTCATCAGACCAACCTTGGAGTATGCATCAGTAGTCTGGAATCCTCTTCTCAAAAAACACATAGATAAGACTGAAAAAGTACGAAGGGCCGCTACAAGATGAATACCAAGCGTAAGGGATCTAAGCAATGGAGAAAGACTGGAAAGATTGAATCTACCAACGCTGCAGGAGAGAAGGAGAAGGGGAGACATGATTATGCTATGTAAGTGCATCTCAGGGAAAGAGAAAATAAACATAAATGAAAATATATCATATGGTGAAGCATTAACAAGAGGACACTGCAAAAAAATACATAATAAGAGAGGTGAGCAATTGGTCAGTGGAATGCACTACCGAATGAAGTAGTGTGTGCTAAACTATTCATAAATTCAAGGATATGCATGATAAAAATGGTTTAATACACGGGACAGTACGAGCTTGACTCATTCCTGTAAAGATACAATTAGGTAAGAACACACACACACACACACACACACACACACACACACACACACACACACACACACACACACACACACACAATATCCACCTTGGGCAGAGACAACGACCCCATGCCCATCTCCCCCTCCCCACGCCCCCACCACAACGTGTGACGGCCAGCTACTCCCCCCTCATCCCCCGCGCACTACCGACCACTACAAACATCTGCATATAGCTTCCGACTGTTTAATGTTACACACTGACTGGATACAACCGTCAAGATGATGGTGTGTGATTACAGACCTCCCTATCATACTGTACGAATATATTACTTTTATATCACCCTGCATTCAGATCGTGGTGTATGAGTAACTATGCTATGGAGTAAAACACTATGAAATATGTTTTTATTCGTTATCATACCAAAACCTTAAACCCAGTGAAATACATGTGCGGCGGAGTGAGCCCGATACCACCACCCCAGGAGGAGGGTACAGGGAGATGATCCCCACCCCACAAGGAGACGACGGGGAGGCTTTTTCGCCTCCCAAACCTTCCAGGCAGGAACGACGTATAACCCCCGTGACCCGACACCCCTCTTCCCCCACAGCCAGACCACCGGGCAGTATGCAGTTTGAGTGCACTACGCTCCAGCGGAGGAAGCACTCGCCAGAATCGGGGTGGGACTTACAACCCCGAAGTCCCAAGCAAGCCCTCGGATGTCCAGTCCACCAGACCGGCCTTCACAAGAGGAAAGGACTCCATCGGAGCCTCCAGTCTTGCTTTACCCCAGGGGAGCAGCGGCACAGTAGCATCCACCGGATCTGCTGTGGGTGGAGTGACCATTGGTTCTCCACCCTCTGCCACCCACCTTCGGGAGCCAGCACGTCGGCACGTCTCACAGACGACCTTTGCTGGGACTCCCCAGGAGGGAGGCTGGCCCAGGGATAGACTCCACGGGAGCTACCTACGCGGGACAGACCACCGGTTGTCTCCTAAGCTGTCCCAGCCACGACAGCTAGAGGACAGACTCCACCGGAGCTGCAGCAGTAGCCAGGAGAGCCCACCGGGCGCCACCCACCGGGCGCCAGGAGAGCCCACCTGGCCTCCCCTTCCCGCCGTCATCAGGTACAGTGGCACCCAAAGGAGTGTACTCAGGACCTCTTTCAACCTCTGTCCCGAGTAAGGTCTCGGGCAATGCCCACCGGGTCTGTCTGGCCGAAGGAACACCCACCGGGTCTCCCTCTCATGCCCCAGTCCAGAGCTCCAGCAGGGACCATCAGGCCCGCCAAGTGCAGGAGCAGGCCAACGGTTGCTCCCTTTCCATGACCCCAGGAGTCCCTACTAAGGGCGACGCCTCTTGGTCAGCCCGTCCTTCCTGTGGCGGATTGAGGTGCCCCTCTTCCTGCCCCTCACCTTCGGAGAGTGGGAACTGCTCCCCCGCAGGTACCACGCCAGGGACCAGCCAAGGCAAGACGATCCTGAGGCCAAGTGTCCTCTCACTGCAGCTCTTCCTTTACCACCTGTGGATGCTGCTGGACTCCCCCAGAGCAAGAGGCCGCAGTCCACCCCTGATGGCCTCCTCCCTCAGGCAAGCAGCCCCCAGAGCAGATGGAATGCCTCAGATGTCTGCAGTAGCTGCAAGACCCCTCCTGACATAGGCGGCTGCAGCCAGCCCCTGATGGCTGCCCCTGCCGGACAAGACCGCGGCCCCACTAGGGTGCCGCCCGACTCGCAGCCAACCCTCAGCCTGGTCCCATCCAGGTCCAACCCTAGAACTCCAACCATGACTAAGGGTCATCTCCGTGCTGCGCACCTCCTGTCTCTATTCGGTCCTAGCCCTGAGGGCCCCACCTCGCCAAAGACCCCTACAGACAGAGGGCCGCCTACCACACCACCCACCAGCTCCCGTAGGACCTGTGGCAATCTCAACAACGACCTACATGCAGAATATACTCCTGACGGCCCGCCCTGACACCCGGCCGCCACCTGCAGCTACCTGTGTAACGGTCTCCTCCTCGGCGCACCCCAGTGCTCCTCTCCGCCTGTACCCATAAGCAGAAAAACCCTGAGGTTATTGTTTGTCCCCTAGTAACGTAAAGACACGATCCCCAGTGAAACAGACCCTCCCCCCCTCAGTGTCCCTTCCCTCCTCTTCCCCCTTGATGAACCAGTGAACTTGCTATCCATGGGGAAACCCCCGTGGACTACTCATAGTGGTACGAGGCGAGAGGCCCCAGGCCATTCCCCAGTGTGAACCTCCCCCCTCAGTGTGATACACAACAAATTCCCTCTAAGCATCAGTGCTGTGTCCCCTGTCCCCGTGACTGTCGTATGCCCCCTCCCCCCCCCCTCGACCAGCCTGATGCTGTATACACTGAGTACACTTAGGATATGCTCACTGTGACTGACCCACATAGAGATACTGTGTGACAATAGTTTCCCTCCGTCCCTGTCACGCAAGTAGATAATAAGTGGATAAGTGATATATTCTTTCATTCCCTGTCACGCGAGTGTAACATAAGGTATCTTGGATATAGTCCATGTCAAGCAGATGTGTATAACTAGCATAAGGTGCCGTCTATATCATGCGAATGTGTACTGGAATGGGAATATACTTCCGTCTATGTCACGACTGGGTATACTGTAATAGACTGTATTGGGAATGTTATATGTACGAGAACAGAACACACCTGGTATGTTGTATGAGATATGAGTATACTCCTGTGTGGGAATTGTTCTGTATAAGTAGAGACATTTTGCTGTGTGTGTTAGTCAAACTCTATATGAACTAGATGGAGATATTTAGCATAAGCTGTAGTCTTCTGTGTCGTATTAATATTCTGTGTCATTTAGGTTTGATCACAAACTGTAGTGTGTAATTGGTTATTGATAATAGATACGTGTGCCTTTGACCTGTCGTATTTGGACATCCCTTCCTTGTCTGTGTACTCTGACCCAGTCGAGAACAAAGAACCCAAGGCTGCACCGTGCCTGGGCCCGAGCAGTCGGGGCCCAGACTACACTGCATGACACTGATGGCTAGCGCTGGTTCTTGATCCGGTGTTAGAGCAGCAAGGAGGAAGAAAAATCGCAAACATGGCTGCCAAACCACATGTGCAACTCCCCAAGTTTGACTCCAAACTCTGTGACATACACACCTACATGTCCATGATCAAAACTGTACTAGACATAAGCACTGAAAACGATCACGAGAAGATAGCCGTTACACTCCCCCACCTTGGAAATATTGTTTCGAGTATAGCCACGGAAATAGTCCCAGAGCTGAAATGGGACCAGTTTCAACAAATTGTGACACAGACTGTCACACCCTCACTATGGAAAGTCGTCGCCTTTTCCTAAATGGATGGACGCCCTAACATATAATGGGAACTTGGACGACACTCTCATCCAAACCCAACGTCTTGTCGCTACCACCTACCTGGAGGCAGATATTGAAACCTGGAACCAACATGTGTCCAACACCCTCCTGAGGATACTCCCCAGCATCGTTAGGAACACATCACTCTATACAACCTGACTGGGGATATCAACAAAGACATCCAGCTGGTGAGGTGCCTACTCACTGCCCGCACCACCCCTCAGCAAATAGGGGTGGTGAGCAGAGTTCCCACCTGCAAACCGTCCCCCCACCAAACCACGGACGCCTCCCAGAAACATGCTGCCCCCAGAGCCTCCCGTTTTATCAAGGGCTGTCTCCACCAAGAAACACCCTAGCCCCAGGGAGATGTCCAACCTCATATCCATTAATCCCTGGGAGTTCTTTGCATGCAGCCACCACTGCCCCATACACGATATACAGGAGCAGCTGAATGCTGCCAGACATAAGGCAACCAACCAGGGGCTCCATAATTGAAGATGACCAACCAGAAGACACAACCTCCCCCACGGATGACCCCGATACTGAGGAGACAGAACTAGGTGGAGAGGGGGAGAGCCCCTCACCCCAGCTGGATTTTTAGGACCGTCCCTGCATCTCCCCACGGTGGCGGGGGCCACCTCACACCAATACCGCCCCCCAGTCTACGATAAGGTAAGGCTGAACAGGGTGAAAGCTCGACTGCTGGTTGCTATGGGAGCAGCCAGACCATGTCTGTACCACCACTTCTACTCCTGTCGCTCCACAGCCTTTGGCCCTCTCCTCCCCACATAGACGCGGGGGATGGCCCCCTGCCTATCCTTGGTGAGACACGGGCCCTCCATGTCGAAACACACCAACAAGCGACCTCTCAACATCAATTCATTATATTCGACTCTACCTGCCATGCCTCCAATGGTTACCCAGGGCTGGATCAACTGCAAAAACTCCAACCCAACATCGACTGCAGCGGATGGCGGCTGCATTTCAATAAGCCACCAAACTCATCCCCTCAGCCCCTCTGCACGTGCAATACCACGACACTACCACCCTCACTGGACATCACTACCTCCTCCCTCACACACCCCCCTTCCTCCTACTCAGTGAAGCCCCCCTCCTCCCGCCTCATCCCCCACCTTCCCCGCTACCATCACCTCCACCGTTACCATTCCTCCCCACTACGAGGCCTGGCTCCCCTTGCACCGACCTGCCGGAAACCACGTAGTGTTCTCCCCAACTCCTCTGGCAGGCGCCACAGCCTCATGCCTTTTGTTCCCCACCTTTCTTCCTCCTCACCTCACATCAGTCTGTGTGGCTAACCTCTCCACTTCGTCCCTCACCCTCCCTAAGGGACTGGTGGTAGGGGAAATGGAAGAGGCCGAGCCTTGCACCTCTCCCCTCCCGAGCCGCCCCTCCTTACTCCCCCTCCCCGACCACCTCTCACCCCAACAATCGGACAACCTTAAACACCTCCTGGACTTTCAGGACATCTTCTCATCGAGACCCATAGACATTGGCCACACCACCTTCCTGTCCCACGAGATACACACAATGGGACCCCCCATTTGACAACCCAATGGGCTGAAGAGGACCAGCAGGTCAAGGACATGTTAGATGCTGGCGTGATATCACCTTCAACCAGCCCATGTTTCTCCCCCATCGTCCTAGTAAAAAAAAAAAAAAAAGACAGGACACTGCACTTTTGCATAGATTACCACTGCCTCAATTATGTGATGGTCAAAGATGCCACCCCCTTGCCCAGAATCGACGACTCCTTAGACTCACTTTACGGGGCTTCCTGGTTCTCTACCCTCGACCTCCAGTCAGGGTACTGGCAGGTCCCCATCCACCCCAAGGACTGAGGAAAGACGGCATTCTCCACCAGCAACGGGAAGCACCGCGAGTTCAATGTGATCCCCTTCGGCCTCTGTAACGATACAGCCACGTTTTCCCGATTGATTGCAGTCTGCATCTTGTCCGGCTGCTGCTCCTGTACCAGCTGCTACTCCTGTGTCAGCTGCTACTCCTGTACTGGCTGATACTCCTGTATCGGCTGCTACTCCCGCACCGACTGCTGCCCCTCTACTGTCTGCTCACTCTGCTACTGATGATCAGTCTTCTCTACAGTGTGCCTCTACAGTTTCTAGTATTTTGTGTTCTGGTGTGGAGATGGAGGTTGCATTCACCAACCTCAAACAGGTGAGGAGTGAGGAGTCTTTGGGTGACTTCCCTCCTTCTAAGGTTCAAACTTCTGTACTGCATGAGGATTCGACATCCCAGCCAGTGGTGGTATCTAAGTCGGTGGGTGTTTGTGATGATCTTTCTAGGATTCCAGTCCCTGCCTCTTGCTCAGGTGTGGCGGGATCTGGGTCTTTAGATATTCAAAAGCCTCAGTCGCTTGCTCCCTCTGATCCAGCACCCAGCAGCCAACCTTTGATTGATTCGGTTGGGGAGGATTTGGTTGGCCCGAAGGTGCCAGCTGGACCCCCACATGGGCATGTGGACGGGGCGAGTGAATCTTCCAGGAAGGTCTCTGTGCTTCGGGCTCGTCCTGGCGATGGGTGAGACATGCCTCGAGGTAAAGGTCCTTCCACCCGTGGAAACTCAAAATTCTTATTGTCTTCTTGGTTGGTGAGGCAGAGTTCCACGCCTAGGAAGAAGGGCTTTCACACTCTTCCCAGTGAGGTTGCTACATAGCCTTGGTGTTCCTCAATTCATATTATTCAGCACTAATCAATATGGCTCAATCAGTACCAATTTGTCTTCAGTGGAATTGTAGAGGTGCCATGGCAAATGGGTAGGAATTGCAGTTATTGCTCTCTGCTCTGAGCCCACTATGTGTCTGTCTCCAGGAGACAATAGTGGGGGATAGACCGTTTCCTTCTATCAGGGAGTATGAGGTCTTCCACGCATCTCCTCCTGGTGGTCACAGCGGTGGATGTGCCATTTTGTGCCGATCTGATGTCCCCTTTATTTCCTTTGCATTACAGTCTCCCCTTCAAGTTCTAGCGGTACAGATGCACTTTGGGAGGTGCTATACCATCTGTTGTCTGTACCTTCCACCTTCCATTCCTGTTATGCGTGCTGATTTGGAGACCCTTATCAGTCAACTTCCACCCCCTTTTCCACTCCTTGGTGACCTTAATGGACGCCATCTTTTGTGGGGTGACTCACTTTCCAATCCCCAGGGTGATCTTCTTGCTCCTATGGTTGGGGATTTAGATTTGGTTGTCCTAAACGATGGGAGGCCACCCCATTTTCATGTTCAGACTGGCACATATTCTGTCATTGACCTTACCATCTCCTCCTCTGATTGTGCCCTTGATTTTTCTTAGGAGGTTTTGGATGATTTGCATGGTAGTGACCATTATCCTGTGTTGGTCCAGACTACTCACTCTGTTCCTGTAGCCCATATGCCACGCTGGTGTCTGGATAGGGCTGATCGGTCTCTCTTTGAGGAACTCTCTGTATTTGCTTACAAGGTTACTGATTTTTCAACTATCGATGATGCCAAACGTTATTTTACCAAGACTCCTTTCTCAGCAGGGGTTCATTCCATCCCACGGACTTCTGGTGTTTTTTCCCGAAGACCTGTGCCATGGTGGAATGATGACTGCTCCATAGCAAGAGGAGCTTACAAAGCTGCTGCCCGTCGGTATTTTGCCAACCATGATGTTGTTTTTCTAAAAATCCAGTTTCGCAAAGCACGTGTTCACTATCGATGAAGAATGCTTACCGTAAATCGTGGAGGTCGTATGTTTCTACAGTTATATCCTCTACTCCAATGCCTATGGTGTGGAAAAAGGTATGCAAGATTTCTGGTAGGTTCTCCTCTCCCTCCCCACCAGTGTTGCAACTTCATGGAAATCTAGTATCTGCACCAGATGCAGTAGCCTCTGCTCTTGCATATCAGTTTTTTGCTGTCTCAAAAAAGGATCCTTCTAAGCCTTATGCTAGCTTTTGTAGGAATCAGGAGAGGCTGGGTCTTGACTTTCGCTCTTGTGGCGCAGAGCCATATAATTTAGACTTCAGCCTCCGTGAGCTGCATGCTGCCCTCTCAGAATGTGGTGACACTGCTCCTGGGCCTGACGACATTCCATATGCTCTGCTCCGTCATCTGCCAACTGAATCAATACAGTTTTTATTGGACCTTTTTAACAGGGTATCGAGTGAGGGCTTTCTTCCCAAGAGTTGGAAGTTGGGTAATGTCCTTCCCGTTCCCAAGCCTGGTAAGGACCACTCCTATGTCTCCAACTATCGCCCTATCACTTTAACATCATGCGTGTGCAAGCTGTTTGAAAAGGTCAATGTCAGGCTTGTGTGATTTCTAGAGAAGGGTTGCTATCTCTCTCCTTCGCAGAGTGGCTTTCATAAATTGCGGTGTACTTCAGACAACCTTATCAGGCTCGAAGAATCTATCTGTGAAGCTTTTGCCTCTAAACATCTTGTTGCTGTGTTCTTTGATCTTGAGAAGGCTTATTGTAATGCTAGGTGTTTTAGGCTCGACTTCCCGTTCCGTAAACGCCTAGCATATAGCGTGGCTCTCTTTCGAGACCATGGTTTCGACAAATAAGAGAGAGGCAGGACACAAAAACTCCAGGCAACAACCTTACACGTGTATTGCTTAGTTTGACAGAGGAATCAGTAGATGTTAAAAACACAAGTATGCTGGGCGATAATGAACTCATATCTAGATATGGGTACTAGTATCTCGCAGGATACTGTCTGATGTCACAGTGAAAAAGCACTTAAGGCAGAGTGTTCTCAACTAGGGGAATACAGAGTTTCTATATGTGTGGAGTGACTAAGGTTAATTCACTCTGGGGAGGGTGTATAAGGCATTGGGGTCTGGTTTTGATTATGGTAGCATAAGACAATTTCTGATGGTAGCATATTCACTGCATTACCCTCCACTTGTATTCTGCTTTTGACTAACTATCGTCACTTTCTATACCACTCTGGTCTTGTCACTGTATCACTTGGTACTCTGTTCCCTGTATCTATTGCACTCTCCAACACTGGGTATTGTCACTGATAAGGTTAATTCACTGCTCTGCGTAGGCACTGTTTGGTCACTAATATCTCACAGTTAGGATCACTCTGTTCTGCATCAGGCACCAGGGGCGCAGGCGGAGGGGCGGCACAGCTCCGCTATTGACGGGGCAGGGCGCCTCCGTATTCAAAGGGCACGGGACCACACGCAGGGGCGTCCATGCTCATCCAGGGCTGTGGGTGGCGAAGAGCCCAGCACTATCAGGGCTGGGGACAGGAGTGTGGCCCTCAGGACTGGGGCCAAACAATTGCCTGAAACGGTCGTTCAGGCTCCTGACAGAGGATGAGGACCTCCGCCGTCGAGATGTGGGGAGTTCCCATCCGGGAGTTCTGAGGGTGGTCTGGGGTTCCCAAGAGCTGCGGTCCCCGGGGCTTGGCGGTGCCGACAGGAAGGGGCTGTGGCACTGGTCTGCATCAGGGTCCGTCAGGTGGGTCTCCTCCAGAGCCAGTCATAGGGAGCAGAGGCCAGGTGAGATTACAGGGCCTCTCCAATGCTCTTCTAGGCCTGAGACTCCCTCTATGTCAGGGGTTGGGGAACTGGCGTCTGCTACAGGCGGCGGAGTGGCTACAGGCCGTCTCTTGCCGTAGGGCCCGGCTACTGGCTGTGGCTTCCTAGGGGCGTGGCTACAGGCCAGCGCCAAGGCCTGGCTACTGGCCGTGGCCTGAGAGAGTGGGTGGCTGCCAGCAAACCCAGGGGCACCTTCGGAGCAGCTACAGGCCGTCTGACGAAGGCGGGAGTGGCTACAGGCCATCTCCTGCAGGAGGGGTGTTGAGCAGATACAGGCCATCTCAGGGGGAACACCTTCGGAGCAGCTACAGTCCGCCTGACGAAGGTGGGAGCTGCTACAGGCCGTCTCCTTGGTACCTTCAGAGCGGCTACAGGCCATCTCCTTAGCGAGGGGTGAGCAGCTACAGGCCGTCTCTGGGGAAACACCTTCCGAGCGGCTACAGGCCGTCTCTGGGGAAACACCTTCCGAGTGGCTACAGGCCATCTCTGGGGAAACACCTTCCGAGCGGCTACAGGCTGTCTCTGGGGAAACACCTTCCAAGCGGCTACAGGCCGTCTCTGGGGAAACACCTTCCGAGCGGCTACAGGTCGTCTCTGGGGAAACACCTTCCGAGCGGCTACAGGCCGTCTCTGGGGAAACACCTTCCGAGCGGCTACAGGCCGTCTGACGAAGGTGGGAGCAGCTACAGGCCATCTCCTTCAGGAGGGGGTTGGAGCGGCTACAGGCCGTCTCAGGGGGAACACTTTCGGAGCGGCTACAGGCCATCTCCTTCAGGAGGGGGTTGGAGCGGCTACAGGCCATCTCAGGGGGAACACCTTTGGAGCGGCTACAGGCCGTCTCCTTATTACCCTCAGAGCGGCTACAGGCCGTCTCCTTAGTAAGGGGCGAGCGGCTACAGGCCGTCTGACGAAGGCAGGAGCAGCTACAGGCCGTCTGATGAAGGCAGGAGCAGCTACGGGCCGTCTCCTGCATGAGGGGGTTGGAGCAGCTACAGGCCGTCTCTGGAAGAACACCTTCAGAGCGGCTACAGGCCGTCTCCTGTTTACCCTCAGAGCGGCTACAGGCCATCTCCTTAGCGAGGGGCGAGCGGCTACAGGCCATCTCCTTAGCGAGAGGGACACCTTCAGAGCAGCTACAGGCCGTCTCCTAACGAAGGCGGGAGCGGCTACAGGCCGTCTCCTTAAAACCCTCAGAGCAGCTACAGGCCGTCTCCTTAAAGAGGGGTGAGTGGCTACAGGCCGTCTCTGGGGTGCTGGCAGGAGCTGGATAGGCAGCTCCACCCCTTAGCTGGTTGGTGAAGGCATGCCCGGAAGGTAGTGTAGTATTCCTGCTATGGTGACAGCGGGCGAGCTCCGGGTTATAGGGGCGCGCGGCCTGGGCTGACTTAGGCTGTTGTCGCACCGAGTCCCGACAAGCTGTTGCTGCTCCTCTGTGGTCTCCTTGTGGTGGCATCTGGGTGTTCTCGGGGACACTATACTGCATTTTACTTATGATACTGCATGGTGCCATGGCATCCTACAACAACTTCATGCCTTTGGTTTACATGGTTGCCTGCCTATGTTGCTTGGAGACATCTTGACTGATTGTGTGTTCCGAGTCCATGTGGGTTCTACCCTCTCTGCGCCACTATGCCAGGAGGAAGGTGTCCCACAGGGGAGTGTCTATAGTGTTTCTCTGTTTACAGTGGCCATTAATGGTATTCTTGACACTGTGCCTCCTGAGGTATCCTCATCCCATTATGTGGATGATTTAGCTATATGGTTTTCTGGCACCCGCATGTCTGCTATTGAACAGTATGCAACTTGCCTTGGACAAGATTTCTGCCTGGGCCACTTCCAAGGGTTTTCGGTTTTCCCCTTCTAAGACTGTGGCTATGCACTTCTGTAGGATGAGAGGAGTATACCCGGACCCTGATCTCCAGCTTTGTGGCAGGAGATTCTGTTGTGTGGCAGAGACGAAAATCTTGGGCCTGACGTTTGACCGCCGTTTGACTTGGGTTTCATATATGGCAAATCTTAAAGCATCATGTATGAAGGCTCTCAGTCTTTTGAGGGTTCTGTCCCATACATCGTGGGATGCAGATCGGAGGACACTCTTGCATTTATTTCAGGTTTCTGTAACCTCCAAGCTGTCATATGGCTGCGAGGTCTAATCCTCTGCCACAGAGTCCAGACTAAAAACTCTAGATGCTGTCTATCATGCTGGTCTTTGCCTTGCAACTGGAGCTTTTCGGTCATCTCCAATTCCCAGCTTGTTGGTGGAAGCTGGTTTGCGTCCTCTAGATCTACTACATCAGTCTGTTGCAGCACGGTGCTGGCTCCGGATTCGACATCTTCCAGACTCACTTGTCTGTGACTGTGTGATGCAACAGTCCTGTTTTTTATATTATAGTAGACACCCTTGCATGCCTCGTCTGTTTGGTTACAGGGTTCGGGATATCATGGAGGAGTTTGGTTTGTTGGCAGTACCTGTCAGTCCTGTTCGGATCCCAAAGGTTGTGCCATGGATCTTGCCCAAGGTAAATTTTTGCAGGTTTTTTGCAGGCTCAAAGGATTCTGTCACTCCTCAGTGTCTTTTACAGTTATTTTTAGAACATTCTTCTAGTCATGGCGGTTCTGTGCCTGTGTATACTGATGGCTCTAAATCCACCTCTTGTGTTGGTTTTGGAGTGGTGTTTCCAAATTTTAGCCGTGGAGGTAGTCTTCCTTTGGCTGCCTCAGTTTTTACTGCAGAGTTATCAGCTATTGTTTTAGCCCTGAGGTTGGTGTTTGTTCACCCTAGCAATTATTTTACTATTTTTAGTGACTCTTAAGGGGCGCTTTCGGCCCTGGACTCTTTTAACTCTTCCCATCCTATAGTTTTAGCAATTCTGGAGTGGCTGTTCCTCATTCGTCGTCGGGGGAAGAGAGTGGATTTCTGCTGGGTTCCTTTACATGTTGGTGTCATAGGTAATGAAAGGGTAGATGCACTAGCTAAGGCTGTGGCTTTACGACCTGTACGTGCTCCTTGTCCTCTACCTGCCACTGATTTACACCCTCCACTATTATCTGCTGTTCGTGCTTGTTGGCAGCTGAGGTGGGATAGCGTTCCTGTCAGCAAGCTAAAGGAAGCCACGAAGTTCGTCTCTCAGAGAGTTTGTTTTACAGTGCCTCATAAGTTAGAGACTGTTCTGGCTCGCCTTCGCACTGGACATACCAAGCTTACACATGAGTTCCTCATGTGTGGAGGCATGCAGCCATTCTGTGATGACTGTTTGGTTCCCCTTACTGTCAGGCATTTGCTGGTTGAGTGTCCCAGTTTGGGCGACTTACGTCAGAGGCTGCCATGAAGGCACCGAGGGGAGGGTGGTGTTTACTGTCTCTCCTCGATGCTTGGGGGAGAGCCTGGTACCCCTAGGGTCGATGTGTTTTTACTTCTGAAGGAGGCTGGCCTCCTTCACCTTTTATGATGGCATTGTTTTTACATTGATGTCTAGTTTTTAATACGGGGTTTTGCTTTTTGATGTTTTATGTTTCTACTGCTTATATTTTTTGCTTATACGGCACCATATGACCTTGTTGCGGTGCCATGTGTTCTGTCAATCAATCAATCAATCAATTTTCCCGATTGATGGAGTCCGTACTCAGTGGCCTCACTTGGGAGGTATGCCTTGCCTACCTAGATGACATTATCATCTTTAGCAAGACCTGGGCCGACCATCTCCACTGCTTACAGCAAGTTTTTTTCAGGATACGTCAAAATGGGCTTAAACTCCGCCCATCCAAATGCATCCTGGCCCAGCGCTCAGCCTCTTTCCCGGGACACATCATATCCAGGGAAGGTATAGCCCCCTACCCGGAAAAACTCAGGGCCATAGCCGAACTCCCCTTGCCTCGAAACGTGCACGAGGTCTGTGCATTCATAGGCCTCACTTCATACTACCGACATTTTGTGAAAGGATTCGCGACCATTGCCAAACCACTACACGGTCTCACCAAAAAAGAGGAGTCTTTGACATGGACCAAAGATCGTCTGTAGATCTTCCATGCTTTCAAAGACAAGTTAATCACGGCCCCGGTAGTGGCGTTTACTGACTATACTCTCCCCTTCCACTTGTACACCAACCTGTTGCTAGTGGTCATAGGCGCCGTTCTCGCTCATGTACAAGACAGAAAGGAACACATTATCGCCTGTGCCAGCCGCACCCTCAATCAGGCAGAACGAAACTATACAGCCACCAAGCGAGAATGCCTAGGGAATATATGGGCACTTGAATACTTCTGAGCCTACCTAGCGGGGACCCACGTCACCATCATCATGGATCACCAATCCCTACGATGGCTGCGCCAATCAGACACCAGAAATGCACAGATGATCTGCTGGAGGGAGACCCTTGAAGAATTTAATTTCGACATTGCATACCAGCCCAGCAAACTCCATACTAATGCCAGTGCTATCTTTTGCCTCCGTCAATGCCATCCAGACCACACCCACTCTCCTGCAACGCTGGCAAGCCCAGGATCACCCCAGTTGGATGCCCGCCCAGATATTCTCGAAACTACAGCAGCATGGCGACTTCTGGTACACCTACTCTGGTCACATCGCCCTTGATCCTGATGCTGTCCTGGACACTCTCACGCACCTCCACGCTGATAACGGGATCCACCTCAGCGCCAAGAAACTACTCCAAGTTTTCAACGACATCTTTTGGTCCCCAAACCCCTTCAGACTCATACAACAAGTCGTTCAATCCTGCCAAGCATGTGCCCTGAGAAAAGATGCCACTAGGACGCCAGGCCCGTCTGGCCGCCTCATAGCCAGCAAGCCTTGGGAACTACTATCCGTGGATGTCATTGGCCCCCTCCAGCCTAAATCAGGCGACAAGTATATAATTACATTCGTGGACACATATTCCAAATTTCTGATCGCATGCCCAGCCAAAGAACATCACGCCCTTGCCGACGTCAGTACCTTAGCTCGCCATGTGTTCCCGTATTTCGGCTTCCCCCCAGGCCCTCCACTCCGACAATGCCCCGGAATTCACAGGAAAAATCTGGGCCGAGCTATCTACCCTCTTCGGGTCCCCGGGGGGGGTACCATAAATGCCCCCACCTTCTGCCCCTCTCCCGGTGATGACTTGAGCTGCCTGGAACCACTATCTGACTCTCTTCTTCAGTTTTGCAACATTCGCAGCCTTTCCTCTAACTTTCGCTCTGCTGTGCACCACCTCTCATTCTCTAAACCTCATCTTCTTTTTCTAATTGAGACTCAGCTGTCTGAGGCAACTGACAGCAGACCCTTTTCTGTATCCTCCTATTTTCTCTATACTCATTTCAACGCCAAAGGTGGCTGTTGTGTATATATATGCAACGACTTATCTTGCTCTCGTGTTCCTGAACTCGATTCTTCTGAATTCTCTACACTCTGGCTTCGGCTTTCCTTTCATTCTCTGACTAAATATATCTGCACTGTTTACTTATCTTTTAATTCTACAGATTATCAAAAATTCTTTGACTATCTTACTTCTACGTTGGAACACATTCTATCCATTTCTCCTTTCTCTGAAATCTCCATTCTAGATTTCAATGTTCACCACCACCTTTGGCTCTCCTCTCCTTTCACTGATCCACCTGGTGAACAAGCCTACATCTTTTCTATCCTTAATGACCTAGAGCAGCTTCTACAGCATCCTACCCGTATCCCTGACTGCCTTGGAGAGAGCTTCAACATACTTGAACTTTTCCTTACAACTAATCCTTCTGCTTACACTGTTAATCTTTTCTCTCCATTGGGTTCCTCCTATCACAACCTTATCACCTTAACCTGTCCTATCGCTTCGATATGGCCTGTGGACCCTCTAAAGAAACGTCGTCTGTGGCACTTTGGAGCTGCGGATTGGGAGGCCCTCAGGCAGTACTTCTTTGATTTTCTCTGGAATGATTATTGCTTCCATGGCCGGGAGCCATCTGGGTGTGCCGTGCGCATTACGGAGGTTATTATCTTGGGCATGGAACCACATATTCCTTTCTCATATCCTCTGACTGATGCAAGAAAGCCTTGGTTTAATCACGCTTGTTCTAATGCTGTCCGCAACAAGGAGAGGGCCTATAAACGGTACCGGAGCCAACCCACCTCAGAACCACATCTTTTATACGTTTCTGCCCGGAATCGTGCTAAATCTGTTCTTCTTTCCAACTCGAAATCTTCCCGCTCCTTCTGGCACTTTGCCAAAAACCTTTCTACCAACTTTCCCTCATCATCCTTTCCTCTTTTCTACTCTGATGGCTCTGTAGCTATTTCTTCTACTGATAAAGCAGATTTCTTCGCACAGACTTTCTCCGCTAATTTCAACTTCAACGATTCCGGTGCCGTTCCTCCATCACTTCCCCTCTCTGACTTCCTCATGGCTGACATTAAAATTTCTTCAGCCAATGTATTTTCTGCCATCACAGGCTTCTACTAACAAGGCATATGGGCCTGATGGAGTCCCTTCTGTTGTTCTCAAGAACTGTGCTTCTGTGCTTACACCCCACCTAGGCAAACTCTTTCGCCTTTGTCTGTCAACTTGTACCTTTCCTTCTTGCAGGAAGTTTGCTCTCATTCTGCCAGCCCCAAAGAAGGGTGACCATTCCCAACCCTCTAGCTATCGTCCAATTGCTTTAACATCCTGTAACTCAAAAGTTTTAGAGTCAGTTCTTAATATAAAAATTTTAAAGCATCTTTCCTATCACAACCTTCTTTCTGATCGTCAGTATGGGTTCCGTCAGGGACGCTCCACTGGAGATCTTCTCACCTTCCTTTCAGACTCCTGGTCATCCTCCTTTCGGGACTTTGGCGAAAGCTTTGCCATTGCACTTGACATCTCAAAGGCTTTCGATCGAGTCTGGCATAAATCTTTAATTTCCAAGCTGCCCTCTTACGGTTTCTATCCTTCTATCTGTGCCTTCATCTATAACTTCCTTTCTGGTCGTTCTATAGCCGCTGTTGTAGATGGCCATCGTTCTTCTCCTAGATCTATCAACAGCGGTGTTCCTCAGGGCTCTGTCCTATCACCAACTCTCTTCCTTTTATTCATCAATGACCTTCTAGCTTTACATCTAACCCTATCAGCTCATACGCTGATGTCTCCACCCTTCACCTTTCCATTCGGTTCTCGCAACGTCCATCTCAGCAGTTACTTCAACAAACAAGGGATGAGGCTATGGCACACCTAATGTCTGACTTGGCTCATATCTCTGACTGGGGTAAAAATAATCTTGTTGTTTTTAACGCATCAAAGACTCAGGTTTTACATCTATCAACCCGACATAATCTTCCACAGGTATACCCACTAATGTTTAATAATATTCAGCTTAATCCTGCATCATCCTTGAACATGCTTGGGGTTTCATTTACTCGGGACTTGTCTTGGAAAAATAATATTACATCTCTTGTAAAATCTGTGTCCCAGAGATTAGGTGTGCTAAGCCTACTCCATTCCTTCTTTACCCTAGCACAATTGTTGACTCTAAACAGGGGTTTTATCTGCCCCTGTTTAGATTACACCTCTCATGTGTGGGGAGGCTCCCCACATACAGCTCTTCTCAATAGGGTGGAGTCAAAGACTTTTCATCTCATTAACTCTCCTCCTCTTACTGACTTCCTTCAACCTCTGTCTCTTCATCGCACTGTTGCATCTTTATCTCTTTTCTATCGCTACTTCAATGGTCACTGCTCCTCTGAACTGTCTGCATGCATTCCTCCACCTCTATGACAGGTGCGTAGCAACTCTGGAACTGTCTCCCTCTGCCTGTATTTCCTGCTTCCTATGATCTCCAGTCTTTCAACTGCAGTGTGTCCAGGCATCTCAAAATGATCAGATCTTGAATTTGGCTCTCTCTTGTATTTTGTTTTCCTCTTGGAAGCAACAATAATTGTGGGCTAGAGGCCTTTGGTTCCTTCTTCATCGCAAAAAAAAAAATAAATAAACATCTCCCACTCCTCACCGTACTGGCCCCAAGGAAACGGCATCTGTGAACGGAGTCACCGCACCTTACTCAACCAAGTGCAGACCAGGATCCAAGCCACTCAAAATGATGACTGGCCAGTGCACGTCAAGATAGTAGTGAGGTATGAACACCTGTCCCCGTGAGGATGGAATCACACCCCACGAATGGGTATTCGGTGAGGCGCCCCTGCTCTTACCCCTCCTCCACTGCTTACAGGCCCCCGCCAACCCCGCCCCTTCTGACCCCCTTCACCACCTCAAACAAAAGCTCCACCACCTGCAAACCACCCAAGACCTAGCCCCCCATAACCATACCTACCAGCCCCTACAAGCCGGGCGAGTTTGTCTTGGTAGCCACACTACCAACACCATGTAAGCTAGCCCCCTGCTACACAGGCCCCTACGAGATCGTGAAAATCCCCAACCTATACCAGGTCACGGTTCAGTATCAAAACAACACCCGAACCTACCGAAACTGCCACATACATTACTCCCAGGCACCAACCACACCACCTGCCAACTTCACCCCCCACCTCCCCACTGGATTCTGATGACTCCTACTCCTGCTACCTTTCCCCTTCCCTCTCCTCATCCAGCACCCCCACCACAGCCACCACCCCCATCCCAGATACCTCCCATCCCCCACCCACACCTCAGTCACCAACGACCTCCTCCTCACCACGCTTAATCCCCACCCTGCCTCCACTCTCAAGCCCTGCACCACGCAGACACCCAACACACCCACTGTAATGCTAGATGAAATTAGGCTCGACTTCTCGTTCCTATTACACCTAACGTGGAGCGGGGTCCTCTTTCGAGACCGGAGCTTAGTGCAATAAAGAGAGGCAGGACACAAAAACTCTAGGCAACAACCTTTACACGTATATTACCACAATCAGACACAGGACAAAGCAGCAGATATTACAGCACCATACATAGCAATGTAAAACCTTATCTAGGATATGTGTATCTCACAGGATACTTGCTTCTCTGATAGTAACGACAACACAATCACTCCTAGTGTATCAAGAGTGCAATAAATATAGTCGCGTGCGGGGGCGCGGGAGGGGGGTTGAGTCTCACGAGGAGGAGATAGGGGAGGTGCGGGGAGTGACTTGTGACGGCTAGGGGAAAGTTATGGTAATACTGGAGAGCAGCAGATATTAGCCGTGAAGTTTATATGGTTTCCACTAGCCAAGGGACTTTGGTAATTGATTTTATTCTTGATTCACACTTACTCGGAATATTGGAGTGAGAGAGGGTGATAAACAGGATTTATGGGTAGCATGGGGGAGGGACAGAATACCATTAATACTCCCTTTCACAATATTCCTTCACAGTAATGGGGGTATGTCATTATAGGGGAATCTCCAGGCGGCACAGGCTTACTAATTGGATAAAAGGGATGTCACTCATAATCATTGTTCATCAGATCTTGTTTCACACACTCGTCCTTTAGCTTCTCACTGTGATCTTATTTACCCCGATACTCACTACATGAAATCACTGTACAATACTTATATTAGGAGAAGTCACACTTAACCTAAATCACTCGTACTACTGTATCACACGTATTCATCAGGGGGATAGGCAGGAACATGTCATCGGCGATCCTGCCGGGCTAGGGGCACCGCCAATGCGAGGCGTGCCAAGAGGGCACGGGATAACTCGTAAGGGCGTCCTCTCGTGTCCTGGGCTACCCGTAACTTCCGGGCTGGGCTCAGGCGTGTGGCCCTCGGGACTGGGGCCGAATAGCTCCAGGACCTCTGTGATAAGTCCAGGCCTGTCGGGAGGGCCTTACGGCGTCGTGGGGGCATAGGGAGATCACGCCCGGGTGTCCTGGGGAGAACCGAGAGCGACTGCAGGCTGCAGTCTCCAGCGTCTAGGGGCGCCGACAGAGGAGGGCTGCAGCAGCGACTTCCACTGGAGTCCATCAGGTGCGTCTGTTCTAGAGCCAGACGTAGGGAACAGAGACCAGGGGAGGCGGTGAGGCCTGTCTGGGTCACTCTGGGACAGGAAGCCTGGGCTCTAGTCTCCTGCCGAAGGGATGTCTCTCTCCTTACCTCTCTCTGCACACCCTCAGAGCGACAATAGATCGTCTCATGAGGAAGGGAGCGACAATAGGTCGTCTCTACCAAGACACTCTCGGAGCGACCATAGATTGTCTCACGAGGATGGGAGCGACCATAGATCATCTCTACCGGAGCACTTTCGGAGCGACCATAGATCGTCTCTATCGGAGCACTTTCGGAGCGACCATAGATCGTCTCACAAGGATGGGAGCGACCATAGATCGTCTCTACCGGAACACTTTCAGAGCGACCATAGATCATCTCACGAGAATGGGAGCGACCATAGATCATCTCTACCGGAACACTTTCGAAGCGACCATAGATTGTCTCACTAGGATGGGAGCAACCACAGATCGTCTCTACCGGAACACTTTCGGAGCGACCATAGATCGTCTCACGAGGATGGGAGCGACCATAGATCATCTCTACCGGAACACTTTCAGAGAGACCATAGATCATCTCACGAGGATGGGAGCGACCATAGATCATCTCTACCGGAACACTTTCGGAGCGACCATAGATCGTCTCACTAGGATGGGAGCAACCACAGATCGTCTCTACCGGAACACTTTCGGAGCGACCATAGATCGTCTCACGAGGATGGGAGCGACCATAGATCGTCTCTACCAGAGGGGCGCCGTCTGGAGTGTCTTTTACAACTCCACCCCTAGCTGACTCAACAACTCCACTCCGTGAAGATAGTGTCCTTCTCCTACGGCGGCAACGGCGTGGTGGCTGCGTGACACAGGGGCGCATGACCCGGGCTGACATATGTCGCTGTTGCCGGGAGTGGTGGTGACTGGTGGCGGCTACCCCGTGGGGTCCGTGTGGGGGTGTCGGTGCATCCTCGGGCATACTGAGCTGTGTTTGGCTTGCTCTGTCGTCGGGGGTACTATGGTATATTTCAGGGGCACTGTTCTTTAAGTCACACATTTTACGACTCTCCCCCTGTAAAAAGTCACGTCCTCGTGGCTGGAGGTGGAACGCTTGTGTGTTGGAGGTGGTGTACACGGGCTGGAGGTGTTGCAGCACAGTTTGCCAGATGACAGTGTAGGGGTTCTCTTCTTGTGCTGGGTCGCAGGTGAGGAAGAGTGTGGAGGTGGCGGTGGTAGACTGGAGGAGGTTTAGCAGGTGGTGTGGCCCGCGGAGTCTGTGGTTCCTGCCAAGGGTAGGTGCCCATACGGCCCGCTTCACTCTCATCTTGCTTGGTGTGGCTGACGGTGTGGTTGGGGGCTGAATGCTGGATGCTGTGGGTAAGGGCCGGGTTTTGTGCCGTGGTAATGCAGCGTTGAGTCTCTGGGGAGTACAGGTAGAGGGGATTTGGGCCTGATGTAGCTTGATGGTGTGAAGTCGTGGAGAGGTGGGTGGTGTAGGGGTGTGTGTGTATCGGGTGGGCGGGCGTGAGAGGCGGCCCGAGCAGGTGGTGGTGGTCTTGAGGGTCGGGGTGGGGGGAGAAGTGGGCGTATGGGATGGGCGGGTTGTTTTGTGTGTTGTGGGCACGGTGGGGCACGGTGTTGGTGGAGTGGGTGTACGGATGGTGGGTGGGGGAGGGGGGGTGGTAGTGGGTTGTGGTGAGGGTGTGGTGGCGTGGGCGGAAGAGGTGGGAGTGGGCGTTGAGGGGGAGGCCATGGAGGGAAGGGGTGAGGGTGAGGGAGGGGTGGCGGGGGAGGCGTCAGGTGAGGTGCTGGGGGTGGTGGTGGCCGGGGAGGTGGAGATGGTAGAGGGGGCAGAGTGGGAGGGTGAGGAGGAAACATAGCACTCATATGTGACTGTAGAGGGTGGTGCGGGGGCCGGAGGGGGCTGGGGGTGTGGGGCTGGAGCGGGGGAGGTGGGCGTGCGGAAAGGCCGCATGTGATGGTTGCGGAGGGTACGGGGAGTGCCGTGATAGTCTATGACTACTTGGTAGGGGTTGGGGACTTTGGTGATTGTGTGCGGCCCCGTAAAACGGGGGGCGAGCTTGTGGGGAGTGGGAAGTTGGGCGACGACGACTGTGTCACCCGGGTTGAAGGGGTTGGAGGCTGTGTCGGGTCCAAGGTCTAGGTTCTTTTGCAGGTGGTATATCCGCCCTTTTAGCAGGTGTAGCGAGTCTGTAGTGGGAGCAGAAGATGGCGGTTGCAGGTGATGGCGTAGGGGTAGTAGGAGGGGAGTTTCTCCAAAGATTCTTTCGTGGGGGGAAACCCCATCTTCTCGGGGGCACGAATTCATGCCCCATTGGACAATTTTTACATGTGCTGGCCAATCGTCGTCTTTTGTAGCCTCGATTCTGGTGCGTAGCTGATTGATAAGGGTACGATGGCTACGTTCACATACCGCGTTCCCTTGTGGCCAGTATGGTGAGGAGTGGGAGATCTTGTACCCGAAAATCCTGGCTAGTTCTTCCCAGACTTTTCCGGAGAACGCGGGGGCATTATCGGAATGGATGGCTTGGGGAATGCCAAAGTAAGGGAACACGTGTCGGAGCAGGCCATCGGCGACAGCGACGGCATGATGTTCCTTAGCTGGGCAGGCTACTACGAATTTGGAGTACGTGTCTACAAAAGTGACCACATATTTATATCCAGATTTATGGGGAAGAGGGCCTACTACGTCAATCGCCAGGAGTTGCCAGGGCTTGTTGGTGGTGATATGGCCTGATGGCCCAGCGGTCCGGGTGATATCTTTTCTAAGCGCGCAGGCGCGGCAAGTCTGGATAATTTCCTTGGCGAGTGTGGAGGGATTTGGGGCCCAGTAAATATCATTGAACACCCGTAGTAATTTTTTGGTGCCCAAGTGGATGCCGTTGTGGGCATGCAGGTGGCGCAGGGTGTCACGTGGCGCATCGGGGGTCAAGAGGATGTGTCCGGACGAGGTTAGAAGGTAGTCGCCCTGTTGGCACAGCTTGGGGAATAGGTGAGCAGGGATCCAGGGGGGCCGTTCCTTTTGGTGCCAGAGTTGTAGGAGGTCGGGGTCCGGTTGTACCGCGTGGATGGGGAGGCGGGAGAGGGCATCTGCATTGGTGTGGAGCTTTCCGGGTCTGTATGAAATCTCGTACTGAAACTCCTCCAGGGTGTCACGCCACCGGACGAGTTGGGCGTTATGGGAGTCTGATTGGCCCAACCACTTGAGTGATTGGTGGTCAGTGATTATGGTGACTTGGGTCCCGGAAAGATAAGCCCTAAAATATTGGAGGGCCCAGATTATGCCGAGGCATTCTCGCTTGGTGGCGGCATAATTTTTTTTGGCTGGGTTCAGAGTGCGACTGGCGCAGGCAATGATGTGTTCCCTGCCGGCCTGTACCTGGGCTAGGACGGAGCCTATCGCGGTAAGGGATACATCCGTGTAGAGGCGAAAAGGGAGGGCATAGTCGGGGAAGGCCACGATGGGGGCAGAGACAAGCTTGTCTTTTAGCTGTTGAAAAGCAGCTCGTCGGTCCTCGGTCCAGAGGAAAGGTTCCCCTTTTCGTGTCAAGTCATGAAGAGGCTTAGCGATCTGCGCGAATCTCTTCACGAAGCGACGGTAATAGGACGTGAGTCCCAGGAAGGCACGGACGCCGTGGACATCCTGCGTAGGTGGTATGTCTGCTATGGCACGGAGCTTGTCGGGATCTGGGGAAATTCCTGCTTGGGAAATAGTATGTCCTAGGAACGAGACAGTCTTAGCGGCCAGGACACATTTAGAAGGATGTAGCTTGAGGCCTGCCTGGCGAATTCTGGTGAAAACTCGATGGAGGTGTTGCAAGTGGTTGGCCCAGGTCTGGCTAAAAACAATGACGTCATCAAGATAAGCTAAACATATTTCCCAAGTGAGGCCACTCAAGACAGATTCCATTAGTCTGGAGAAAGTGGCAGGGGCGTTGCAGAGGCCGAATGGCAGAACATTGAATTCGTAATGTTTGCCATTACTGGTGGAAAAGGCCATCTTGCCTCAGTGGTCCGGGTGGACGGGGACCTGCCAGTATCCAGACTGGAGGTCTAGGGAATCATCAATGCGGGGGAGGGGGATGGCATCTTTAATGGTGACGTCGTTCACACGGCGGTAGTCGATGCAAAATCGCATCGTGCTGTCTTTCTTTTTTACTAGAACGATGGGGGAGGACCACGGGCTGGTGGAGGGGGAGATAACACCTGCGTCTTCCATTTCGCGCACCTGGCGGTCCTCCGCTTCTCTCTGTCGGGGGTTCTTGCTTCGGGAAGGTTGTCGTATAGGTGGGCCTGTCATATGGATTTCATGCGACAGGTACGTGGTATGCCCTATATCTGCTGGTCCTGTCGCAAACAAATCCTGGAAATCCAGGAGGAGGCGGCATAAGGTGTCTGACTGCTGGTTGGAGAGATGGTCAGAGATGGGGGGTAGAGGGGTGGGGAGGTGGGAGGAGGATGGGGCACAGGGCTCGGCTTCCTCCATCTCTCCAATGATAAGCCCTTTGGGGAGGGTGAGAGGGGACGGGGCGAGATTGGCGATGCGGATGGCGGCGTGGTGGGGAGGGAGGAAGGTGAGGGACACAAGGCAGGCAGAAAGGGGTCCGGAGGGGAGGAGGGGGGAGAACAAAATGGATGGACCTGAGGGCCTGTTAAGGGGCACCCACGCCTCATGGTGGGAGGGGATGGTAATGGCGGCGGAGATAGTGGCAAGGAAAGAGGGGGCAGGAGTGGGGTGGAAAGGCATGGGAGGGGGAGGAGAGGAGGGTGGAAAAGGGGGGGAAGAAGGAGAGCACTGGGGGGAGGGAGAGGGCGAATCCTCTGGCCGGGGCCGCAGCATGCATGTGCAAACGGCTGGGGTGGAACAGGGTGGGGGGCGGAACTGGAGTTGTCGGTGGCGACAGTCGATCGTGGCTCCGAGTTTTTGGAGCAAGTCTAGCCCTAAATACCCGTCATAACCCCGGCAGGAGTAACCAAGAATGATGAATGGATGATGGGTGGACACTGGCTGGTGGGTGTCGACCCGTAGGGCCCGAGTTTCCCCACGGATGGGCAGGGGACCATCCCCCACATCCACAAGGTGAGTGGTAGTAGGGCGGAGTGGGCCAAACTGCGATTTGTAGCGGGAGAAATAGTGGCTGTAAAGGCAGGACCTGGCCGCTCCCGTATTGACTAGTAGTCTGGCCTTCACGCCATTTATTTTCATCTTGTGGTATACTGGAGGGCGATACTTAGGGGTAATGGCCCCCGCCACCGTGGGTTGGTGCGGGGGCGGGCCTAAAAATCCAGCTGGCTAAGGCTTTCGTTCTCCTGTTCCTGCTCCAATTCTCCTGAATGGGGCTCGTCCACGGGCGTCGGCTCGTCCCCTGGGGCCTCGCCTTCTAAGGTAGACACTTTATGTGAACCCGGGGCTGTGGTTCTGCGGCGAGCAGCTTTAAGCTGGTCCCGTATGTCATGAAGGGGGCAGCGGGAGTTGCAGGCTGTGAATTCCCAGGGGTTGATAAGAATTAGGTTCGGGTTTTCTCGCGGGGCGGGGCCCCGACAGGAGGGGTGTGCCCTGGGAGGGCTAGGCGTTGGGGTCGGGCTGGTGTGAGGCAGAGGTGGACGCGGTGTGGCTGGGGGAGCCAGGGGTCGGGTGGGGAATTTCTTAACAACATTAATTTGTTGTGGAGAAGGGCAGGCGGTCAGGAGGTGCCGCATCAGCTGTATATCTCTATCCATGTCTCCTGTTGGGTCAAGGATAGTGAAGTGTTGTTTCACAACACTTGGGAGTGCTCTGAGCAGAGTATTAAATGTATGCTGATCCCGGGTTTCCTCATCTGCCTCCGGGTAGGCAGCAGTAACCGGGCATCTTGCCTGTATCATGGTATTATCTAAATCCCCGTCAAATGAAAAACTATCCAATTTGGATAGAGCCACTACTTTCCCTAATGATGGGGTGATGGCTTGTACAGTGAACTTTGTAAAGCTCTGCCAGGTGAGTTCTGGGACGATTTTCGGCGCTATGTTCGCCGCCGCTTTACCCAATAGTGGTAGTGTGACTGCAATTTTTTGTTCGTCATTTTCAAAGCCAATATCCAGTAAGGGTTTAATTATTGCCAGATATGTGTGTATATCATACTGGCCGAGGTCAAACTTGGGTAACTGAACGTGCGGTTTAGTTGCCATTTTGCCAAATATTTCCTGATTACCTCTCTTTTACGCCCGGGTCTAGAACCACCGCTGGCCACCAGTGTAATGCTAGGTGAAATTAGGCTCGACTTCTCGTTCCTATTACACCTAACGTGGAGCGGGGTCCTCTTTCGAGACCGGAGCTTAGTGCAATAAAGAGAGGCAGGACACAAAAACTCTAGGCAACAACCTTTACACGTATATTACCACAATCAGACACAGGACAAAGCAGCAGATATTACAGCACCATACATAGCAATGTAAAACCTTATCTAGGATATGTGTATCTCGCAGGATACTTGCTTCTCTGATAGTAACGACAACACAATCACTCCTAGTGTATCAAGAGTGCAATAAATATAGGCGCGTGCGGGGGCGCGGGAGGGGGGTTGAGTCTCACGAGGAGGAGATAGGGGAGGTGCGGGGAGTGACTTGTGACGGCTAGGGGAAAGTTATGGTAATACTGGAGAGCGGCAGATATTAGCTGTGAAGTTTATATGGTTTCCATTAGCCAAGGGACTTTGGTAATTGATTTTATTCTTGATTCACACTTACTCGGGATATTGGAGTGAGAGAGGGTGACAAACAAGATTTATGGGTAGCATGGGGGAGGGACAGAATACCATTAATACTCCCTTTCACAATATTCCTTCACAGTAATGGGGGTATGTCATTATAGGGGAATCTCCAGGTGGCACAGGCTTATTAATTGGATAAAAGGGATGTCACTCATAATCATTGTTCATCAGATCTTGTTTCACACACTCGTCCTTTAGCTTCTCACTGTGATCTTATTTACCCCAATATTCACTATATGAAATCACTGCACAATACTTATATTAGGGGAAGTCACACTTAACCTAAATCACTCGTACTACAGTATCACACGTATTCATCAGGGGGATAGGCAGGAACATGTCGTTGGTGATCCTGCCGGGCTAGGGGCACCGCCAATGCAAGGCGTGCCGAGAGGGCACGGGATAACTCGTAAGGGCGTCCTCTCACGTCCTGGGCTACCCGTAACTTCCGGGCTGGGCTCAGGCGTGTGGCCCTCGGGACTGGGGCCGAATAGCTCCAGGAACCTCTGTGATAAGTCCAGGCCTGTCGGGAGGGCCTTACGGCGTCGTGGGGGCATAGGGAGATCACGCCCGGGTGTCCTGGGGAGAACCGAGAGAGACTGCAGGCTGCGGTCTCCAGCATCTAGGGGCACCGACAGAGGAGGGCTGCGGCAGCGACTTCCACTGGGGTCCGTCAGATGCATCTGCTCTAGAGCCAGACGTAGGGAACAGAGACCAGGGGAGGCGGTGAGGCCTGTCTGGGTCACTCTGGGACAGGAAGCCTGGGCTCTAGTCTCCTGCTGGAGGGACGTCTCTCTCCTTACCTCTCTCTGCACACCCTCGGAGCGACAATAGATCGTCTCACGAGGAAGGGAGCAACAATAGATCGTCTCACGAGGAAGGGAGCAACAATAGGTCGTCTCTACCAAGACACTCTCCGAGCGACCATAGATCATCTCACGGGGATGGGAGCGACCATAGATCGTCTCTACCGGAGCACTTTCGGAGCGACCATAGATCGTCTCACGAGAATGGGAGCGACCATAGATCATCTCTACCAGAGCACTTTCGGAGCGACCATAGATCGTCTCACAAGGATGGGAGTGACCATAGATCATCTCTACCGGAACACTTTCGGAGCGACCATAGATCGTCTCACGAGGATGGGGGCGACCATAGATCGTCTCTACCGGAACACTTTCGGAGTGACCATAGATCATCTCACGAGGATGGGAGCGACCATAGATCGTCTCTACCGGAACATTTTCGGAGCGACCATAGATTGTCTCACGAGGATGGGAGCGACTACAGATCGTCTCTACCGGAACACTTTCGGAGCGACCATAGATCGTCTCATGAGGATGGGAGCGACCATAGATCGTCTCTACCGGAACACTTTCGGAGCAACCATAGATCGTCTCACGAGGATGGGAGTGACCATAGATTGTCTCTACCAAAGGGGCGCCGTCTGGAGTGTCTTTTACAACTCCACCCCTAGCTGACTCAACATTTCCACTCCGTGAAGGTAGTGTCCTTCTCCTACGGCGGCAACGGCATGGTGGCTGCGTGACACAGGGGCACATGACCCGGGCTGACATATGTCGCTGTTGCCGGGAGTGGTGGTGACTGGTGGCGGCTACCCCGTGGGGTCCGTATGGGGGTGTCTGCGCATCCTCGGGCATACTGAGCTGTGTTTGGCTTGCTCTGTCATCGGGGGTACTATGGTATATTTCGGGGGCACTGTTCTTTAAGTCACGCATTTTACCCTCACCCTGCCTCCACCCTCAAGCCCCGCACCACGCAGACACCCAACACACCCACCATCATGCACTTCTGCGCCCTCACCACCACCCTCACCCACCATCACTGTCAACCACCCACAGCCTGCACCCACCTCCGTACCTGCCCCCACCACCAATGCTCATGCCCAGCCCCGCAGCACCCCTCCACTGCACCCGCATTCACAGCCGCCTCCTCACCCCAACACACCACCCACACACACACCTGCAACCCCCTCATCCCCATCCACACGTGTATTTATCACCACCCACACCAGATCAGACCGATTGCCGCCCCCCAGCCAGATACACCCACACACCCTCCCCTCCATCAACCCCTCCCCCTAACACCACTCCCCTCACCCTCGAACCACGCCATTCCCCATGGGATATCACTGTTGCCCACCCCACTAGGCTGCTTGACTGGAGACGGCCTCTTAAAAGCAAGGAAGCTTCACCCCTCTCCAGTCTACAGCCGGACACCATCCATCGCACCCCTACACCCCCGCCACCTGAGATGAGAATCAAACATATTTTCTGGACCCCAAACCTAGGATGCAAGCGTCGCCTTGAGGGCACCGCGCAGATCCTCCACCTTCTACGGCGCACACCTCTACCATCTACCCTCACTGTCGTCTACTCCCCCCACCAGCAGCCCAACCAGCAAACACTCCACTGGACGACCCTCCTACACCACCTCACACCCTCACACCGCACCCCCACCGCCAGCGTTTACCAACTCCAGTCATAGGGACGTGACTTCCACCTCCGCAACTGTTGTGAAATATCTGTGCGGCGGAGTGAGCCTGATACAACCATCCCAGGAGGAGGGTACAGGGAGGTGAACCCCACCCCACAAGGAGGTTACAGGGAGGCTTTTTCACCCCACAAGCCTTCCAGGCAGGAACAACGTATATCCCCTGTAACCCGACACCCCTCTTCCCGCAGCCAGACCACCAGGCAGTGTGCAGTTCGAGTGCATTACATTCTGGCGGAGGAAGCACTCGCCACTCACCAGAATTGGGGTGGGACTTACAACCCCCAAGTCCCAAGCAAGCCTTCAGACATTGAGTCCACTGGACCAGCCTTCACAAGAAGAGAGGACTCCACTTCAGCCTCCAGTCTTGCTTTACCCCAGGGGAGCAGCGGTACAGTAGCATCCACCGGATCTACTGTGAGTGGAGTGACCACCAGTTCTCCACCCTATGCCACCCACCTTCGCGAGCCAGCATGTCGGCATGTCTTACAGATGACCTTCACTGGGACTTCCCAGGAGAGAGGCGGGCCCAGGGATAGACTCCACCGGAGCTACCTACACAGAACAGACCACCGGTCAACTCCTAACCTGCCCCAGCCACGACGGCCAGAGGATAGACTCCACCAGAGCTGCGTCTTGGCCAGGAGAGCCCACCAGGCCTTCACCTCCTGTCATCCCCGGGACAGGTGCCCCAGTCCCGACAGCAGAAAGACAGACTCCACTGGAGCTGCAGCAGTAGCCAGGACAGCCCACCGGGCCTCCCGCCGTCTTCAGGTACAGTGGCACCTGAAGTAGTGTACTCAGGACCTCCTTCCACCTCTGTCCTGAGTAGGAACTCAGGCAGTGCCCATCGAGTCTATCTGGCTGAAGGAGCACCCACCCGGTCTCTCCCTCATGCCCCTGTCCGGAGTTCCGGCAGGGACCATCAGGCCCGCCAAGTGCGGGAGCAGTCCACTGGTCGCTACCCCTCCATGACCCCTGGAGTCCCTACTGAGCGCAACACCTCTCGCTCAGCCCACCCGTCCTGTGGTGGAGCGAGGCGCCCCTCTTCCTGCCCCTCTCCTCCGGAGAGTGGGAACTGCTCCCCCGCAGGTACCCCACCAGAAACCAGCCAGGGCGAGATGATCCTGAGGCCAGGTGTCCTGTCACTGTGGTTCCTCCCTCACCACACGCGGCCGCTGCTGGACTCCCCCAGAGCAAGAGGCCGCAGCCCACCCCTGATGGCTTCCTCCTCCAGGCGAGATCGCAGCCTCCGGAGCAGACAGAATGCCTTCAATGCCTGCCCTAGCCGCCGGACCCCTCCCGATGTAGGCTGCAGCAGCCAGCCCCTGATGGCCACCCCTGCTGGACAAGACCGCGGCCCCGCTAGGGCACCACCCGACCCACAGCCGACCCTCAGCCCGGGCCCATCCAGGTCCGCCCCTAGGACTCCAACCTCAACGAAGTGCCGGCGCCGTGCTGCGCACCTCCTGGCCCTATTCGGCCCTGGCCCCAAGGGCCCCACCTTGCCCAAGTCCCCTACAGACAGAGGGCTGCCTACCACACTGCCCACCATCTCCTGCAGGACCCGTGGCGATCCTGATGATGACTTACACCCAGAATATACTCCTGACTGCCCATCCCTGATGCTCGGCCACCACCTGCGGCTACTGGTGTAAGGGCCTCCTCCTCGGCGTGCCCCAGCATCCCTCTCTGCCTGTACCCATGAGTAGAAAAACCCTAAAGTTATTGTTTGTCCCCTAGTAACGTAAAGACATGATCCCCAGTGAAACAGACCCCCCAGTGTCCCCAGTGCTACCCTTCCCCCCCCTCTTCCCCCTTGATGAACCAGTGAACTTGCTATCTCAAGGGAAACCCCAGTGGACTACTCATAGTGGTACAAGGCATGAGGTCCCGGGCTGCTCTCCAGTGTGAACCCCCCCCCCCTCAGTGTGATACACAACGAACTCCCTTTAAGTATCAGTGCTGTGTTCCCTGCCCTTGCAATTATCGTATGCCCCCCCTCCCCACCCTTGACTAGCTTGATGCTGTATATGCCCAGTGCATACACTTAGGATATACTCACTGTGACTGACCCACGTTGAGATACTGCGTGACAATAGTTTCTCTCCATCCCTGTCACGCGAGTAGATAATAAGTGATGTATTCTTCCATTCCCTGTCATGCGAGTGTAAGATACGGTAGCTTTGATATCATCCATGTCACGCGGATGTGTATAACTAGCATAAGGTGCTGTCTGTGTCAC
This sequence comes from Coenobita brevimanus, assembly GCF_032717465.1. Lineage (NCBI taxonomy): Eukaryota > Metazoa > Arthropoda > Malacostraca > Decapoda > Coenobitidae > Coenobita > Coenobita brevimanus. Next base: position 27,674,318 of record NC_137063.1, on the reverse strand, counting down.
GCAAATGCATATTGGAATGGGAATATACTTCTGTCTATGTCACGCACTGGGTAAACTGTGATAGACTGTATTGGGAGTGTTATACGTACGAGAACAGAACACACGTGGTATGTTGTATGAGATATGAGTGTACTCCTGTGTGGGAATTGTTCTGTATAAGTAGAGACATAATGCTGTGTGTGTTGGTCAAACTCTGTATGAATTAGGTGGAGATATTTAGCGTAAGATGTAGTCTTCTGTGTCGTATTAATATTCTGTATCATTAGGTTTGATCACGGACTGTAGTACTTGGTTATTGTTAATAGATATGTATGCCTTTGACCAGTCATGTTTGGACTTCCCTTCCTTGTCTGTGTACTCTGACCCGGTCGAGAACAAAGAACCCAAGGCTGCACCGTGCCTGGACCCGAGAAGTTGGGGGCCAGACTACGCTGCATAACACCCAGGAAAACAAGATGATGGAAGAGTGGTTGAGACAAGGCAAGTACGCCTTACTCTTTTTCCCTTGGATGTGGGGAGGGTGGAGGGTAGACAAATGAATGGGAATGAGGGAGGGGGGGTTGAAACTGAGGGTGCGGCGATACCACATGTACCGACCTGCTCATTGAACCTGTTGCTTGAATATTGCTGGAGACTGTACGTTAACAAAAATGCTACCCACTCTCCATGAAAGTTGTGGAGAAACATTTTTTTTTTTTTCTTTAATATAAGGAAGAAGGATGTTATGCTAGGTGTTCTTAGGTCGACTTCTCGTCCTTAGAACACCAGTTACTGAGCCGGGGTTCTCTTTCAAGACTGGAACTAGAATACACAAGAGGAACAGAGCGTAGAGACTCGGCTGACCAACCTTACATGTATGTTGACTTAATTACAACCTTTACAGTACAATAACAATAATACACATATACAAGTTAAGGGGGCCACAGTCAGGCTGATAGACCCTGGCCAGGCCCGATTTTTTTTTTTTTTATGTGACCGACTCTGGATATTGGCTTCACAGCCTGCTCCCAAGGCCCAGTAGTCCTCCTGCATACCAGCTGGGCTGGGCTGCTTACAGGTGGTGCCCAGGCATGGGAGGTAGCTCACCAGGTGTGCCTTCCCGTAGGAGGCACGGGACTACTGCCAGGGGCGATGTCGTCTGGACGAGGCTACTGGTCGGTGTGGAGGGAGGCCCTTTCCTGGTGGGGCCTCGACTGGGAAGGTGGCCCTCTGGACTAGGGTTGAATAGGTCCAGCAGGTGTGCTTGCCTCCTACTACTCCTGGAGGAGGGCTGTCTGCAGGTGGGGCTGTGGAGGTCGTGCCCTGGAGTCCTAGGGGTGCCCCTGGGTATCTGGGGGTTGTGGTCTCTGCAGGGTCAAACCACCGTCAGGAGCTGCCTGTGGTGTCCCTTCCTCGTGGAGTCCGTCATCGGCTGTCATTGTCCAGGGGCGGGCTGCAGGGAGTGGATCTGCGGGCTCGTGATGGGCCCTCGCCACAATTCCTCTAGCTGCAACTCCTCTGGGGGACTGCACCTGTGAGGAGAGAGAGAGAGAAGCATTCCACTCGGCCTCTGGATGGGTGGTGGGCCGAGCCAGGGACTTCCTCCAAAGGGGTAGTCTCAAGGGCTATGGACGAAGGGCATACAATGGCCATCCCTTCCTGCCCAGTGTGTACAGTGGCTGTCATCGCAGATCCACAGGCCTTAGAGACAACAGCCAAAGTGTGTACAGTGGCCGCCACTTTCTGCCTGGTCCGCACAGCGGCCATCACTGCAGGGCTGCTCCCTAAGGTGGCAGACGAAGGGTGTACAGTGGTATTTCCTTCCTGGTGCATACACTGGCCATCACCATGGGTTTCCCTTTTCCTGGTTTACCAGCCGAAGTGTGTACAGTGGCCATCACTTCCTGCCAGGTGCATACAGTGGCTGTCACTGCAGGACTGGTTCCAGGTGTAGCTGCAGCTGAAGTGCGTACAGTGGCCATCACTTCCTGCCTGGTGCAAACAGTGGCCGTCACCGTGGGGCTGCAGGGGATAACAGCAGAAGGGTGTACAGTGGCCGTCCCTTCCCTGGTGTGTACAGTGGCCCTCACCGCGGTGCTGCTTGGGACTGTGCTGAGACGAGTCCCACCCCGATACTGGTGAGGGCTGGCCTTGCTGTGATGTAGTTGGCTGGGACTGGGTTCCTGCTGGTGGCCGTGTTGAGGGGAAAAGGGGCGCAGGGTCGTGGGGCACCTAGGACCATCTCTCTTGGAGCTTGCGCTCTTCCTATGCGCCTCCCTGTGGTCTCCTCCTGGGGTGGGTGTGGGACCGTGGGTCTTTCCTGAGGTGGGTGTTGCGACAGCCCTCCCTGGGGTTCCCGTGGGGGCGGGCATCTCAAAGGAACCAAGGGCCAGGAGCCTGCAAACTGTTCCCTCGAAGAGAAAACAAAAACATGATAACAGTGAGCAAAATTCAAGATCTGTTCATTTCAAGATGCCTGGACACACTACATTTGAAAGACTGGAGATCATAGACAGTAGGAAATAAAGACAGGGGAAGACAGTTCCAGAGTTGACCTGTTGCATAAATGAAGGACTGACAGAAATGGTTAACTCTTGCATTAGAGAGTTGGATCATTGCTAGATAGGTGTTACGCACCCACTGTAATGGTGGAGGGATGCAAGCAGATGGTTCAGAGAAGCAGTGACCACTGATGCAGCGATAGAAGAGGTAAAGATGCAACAGTGCGGTGGACAGACAGATGCTGAAGGGAGCCAGTAAGAAAAGGACAGTTAAAATGATATGTAGCTTAATGCTCTTGACTCCACCCTGTTGAGAAGACCTGTATGAGGGGAACTTTCCCACATATGAGAGTTGTACTCTATATGGGGGCGAATAAAACCTGTGTTTAAATGCAACAATTGTGCAGGGGTAAAGAAGGCATGGAGTCAGCTTAGCACACCTAATCTCTTGGAAGCAGATTTACAAGAGAGGTAATATGATCTTTCCAAGATAAATCCCGAGAGAATGAAACCACAAATATGTTTAAAGATGATGAAGGATTCTACCTCTGTCTATCGATCTACTTCCAGACACCTTAATCCCCTAAGAGGTGGCCACAAACAAATTGCCTTCATGTCACCCGGTCCTCCGCCATTTCACTGCCTTGCTCCCAGCTCAAACCCCCTTTCTCATATACTCTCCACTCCATCCCTCCATCTCATCCTTGGTCTCCCCCTACCTCTCCCCTCCTCCACCTCACATACACTCTTCCTCGTTAGTCTCTCGCTCTTCATCCTCCCCACATGACCAAACCACCTCAGTGTATTTCTCCTAACGATATCTATCACATCCAAATCCACACCACAATGCTCCTTCACTTCCTCATTTGTCAATCGGTCTCTCCATGTAACTCCACATGCTCCCCTCAAATAACTCATTTTCACCGCTTTCACTCGACTTGTGTCCTTCCAACAAGGTCCAAGCTTCACTTTCATACGTTGAAGTTGGTATCACAATACTGTCATGCAGCGACTTCCTTACTTCCATGCTCACTTCCCTGTTCCTTATCACTGCTTTCAAAGAACCAGCAACCTTTCTTCCTTGCTGTACCCTTTCAAGCACTTCACCCTCCAAACTTCCATCCTTACACTTAAATGCACTCACATTTTCCATTTCCTCATCATCCAACCTCAGTGTACATCCAGTGACTTCATTTCTCTCGAAGACCATAACTTCACTCTTCCCTACGATCACCTTTAGGTTCCATTTCTTACACACTCTTCTAAACTCATTCACCAAGCCTTGCAGTTCCCCTTTCTCGTCACTTAACAATACAGTATCATTTGCAAACAATAGAACATGGAGTTTCCAAACGTTGCCCTCACTCATTAAAGCCGCTCCAACATCCACTGGCCTACCTTGTATCTCATTTATAACCCCATCCATATACAGATTGAACAACCATGGAAACATGGCATCCCTGTTTCAGTCCTACATCCAAATGGAAAAATTCATGCATTGCACTATCCACACACATTGCAGCCTTAGTCCCCTCATACATAGTCTTCACAGCAATTCAACTTTCCATTTACTCCATATATTCTTAATATTTTCCACATTCCTTGTCTATCCACCCTGTCATATGTTTTTTTCCAAATCCATGAAGGCCACATACAACTTCTTTCCCTTCTGTAGAAACTTTTCCACCAAATATCTAAGAATGAATATCTGATCTGTGTAACCTCTTCCCTTCCTAAAATCTCCCTGTTCTTCATCAACTAATTCCACTCTTATATTCCTAACTCTGTCAGTTTATCCTATGATACACTCATCCTATTACACTAAGCCCCTATGATTACCACACACTTCTTTTTTCCGTTTTCCATTGTACAGGGGAATAATTATACCTGACTTCGAATCCTCCGGGACTCTACCTTCCTCCAAGGCCAATCTGCACATCTTCATATCCATTCTACTACTATCTTCCCTCTGTGCTTCAGTATTTCACCACACACACATCAATTCCTGGGGCTTTCCCCACTCTGACTTTCTTCATTGTTTCCACCACTTCCATCCTGCTGATTTCCTCCTCTCTCCTGACCTCCCACCTTCTCCCAGCCATTCCCCAGCCACTTATCCTCGCATCTTTTTCATTCTCTATGTTTAACAGTTCCTGAAAGTGTTCTCTCCATCTGCTCACTTTTTCTCCCTTCTCCACCATCAGTCTACCATTTTTATCTTTCACTCCCCGACCAACTTCTAACTCTCTTTACATCTTTCCAGAACGTTTTCTTACATTCCCTCCACTTTACACTCAAATTCCTTCCAAATTCCTCATCCATTCTCTTCTTACTGATCTTTTCACCTCTCTCTTCCTCTCTACGTATAACTCTCTCTTCCGTCTCTCAACTTCCTCCATACCCATTTCTCATCCACTCACTACATGCTTTCTTCTTTTGCGCCACGGCTTGTCTCACCTCTTCATTCCACCATGCTGTTCCTTGTGTCATAAAGACTTTGTAGTTACTTGTAGAGAAGTATATTTTAGACTTGTGGTCGAGCGGCTTTTATATCTTGTAGTAGCTTCCCCACCAAATGTCATGCAGTGACAGGAGAGGTAAAGAATAGTATGGGACTATTTTTATTTGTCTTGGAAATATTAACAAGTCTCTCACACGGAACGAATATAAGTCCCGGGTAGCTACCTCCCTGTCTCGCTATCTGTCTCTCTCTCTCAAATCGCTAAGCCCTTCTTCCGTGACCTGTCTCTAGGGTCGCTTGTCTCCTTCTACTCTCTCTTTCCTAAAATCTGGTGTAGCAGGGGTGTGTCACGTGTGTTCCTCGTGGATGGAAAGCTTAAGGAGCCTGTGTGTGAGTATGTGTGTATATGTGTGTGCATGGTTACCAGATCTTTGTTCACGAGAGGACTGCTGACAGCTAACTGCATCATCTCCTTACTGGCCGCTGTCGTCAGCTTTCCTCAGTGTTAAGAGTGTGTAAGCATGTTTAGCACTGCTCGATTCTCGCAGACACAACACCTTCTCATCATCTGACTCCCTGCTTCTATCTATCTATTTATCTATCTATCTATTATGTAGTCCTACATTTGCTCGGCCGCGCGAAAATGGCGTACCATCGACATTTAATAGTTATAACATATTAATACATACTACATACACATTATAATGAACTTATAAGCTAATTAAGTGAAATATATAATATTGTAAAGTAACATAATTTATGAATATTGTATACATATATTTTTCATAGTAAATAGTGATTATTCAGTAATATTACATTTTAAATAAGTTGTATACATATTTGAATAAATGCATTAAAGTAAATTATTTAACTGTAATACAGTATGTACTTGGGATATTATAGTGAAATGCATACATGCAAGAATAAAAATAGTTTAAAATTAAGATTATTGTAAGAGTTATTAATATTTCATTTAAAGATAATGGTACTGGTCTGCCATATATGGGTCATTCTTCTTTGTATTATTATTATTATTATTATTTTTTTATATGATTAATACTATATACAAAATATATACACTTCATTCAGGGTGGTTAACTGTGATGTTAACTCTCCCCCCACTAAATAATGACTCCAAATTAGCAATTCTTGCATGCATTCTGTGCATTGCGAACAGCAGTACTGCAACTACAATGCAGACGATTATAAAGACAGAAGGTGCTTGGCTATACACATAATATGGGTTGAACATACTCAAACTCAAATCTTCCCAGGGCTTCATTGTTTCATTGATCAGCTGCATAGTTTCAAACTTAGGTGAAGTCAGCTTAATACTTGTGCTCATGTTTAAGTTCATATTAGGCAGTGGGTGGAAATGTTTGTGTGTATGGTTGATAATTGCGTAGTGATTGATGGTGGAAAAAGTAGACATGGATGGTGTAAATACCGCACAGTAGTCTGGTGCTATGTATAATCCTGAGGCTGATGTATGAGATGGTGGTATATCTGGACAGACTATGTAAACTGATGTGTTATGAGGGAAATAAAAAAACTGTGAGTGTCCAATGCGTTGATGGTGTACAAGTTTATCTGGAGCAAAAGTGAAGTTGCAATGATGATGAATATTGTTATTGCTGATGATAGCCATTTCACAAGGGACCGTATCAGTAGGCTGAAACGTGAAAATGTACGCAGGACAAAGATGAACAGCATGTAAGGATGTGCGGCACTTTCGCTCAATCGTTGACTCACTTGCGAAAGTGACAGTGTCTCGTCTCTTGGAGACCATGATGAGTTCGGTGTCTGTGTTGATGTTGATGATGACCAAAGTGTTGTTATTTTTATAGGGAAAAGGGTGTATTTGGTATACCGTGAACAGGTCTTCAGTGATGAATGGTACATGAACTATCACTGATGTTGGTGTTAGTGTTGCTTCTAAGTACGGGTAATATTGCATAAATTCCCTACTGCGGAACAATGGCTTCAATTTATGTTTATGTATGCCTTGACTAACTATCTGACGTAGCTCATGAACTGGGAGTAAGTCATTTGTGATCTTGCCATCACCAGCATTCGAAATTCCTTGCATAAGTGCCCTGAAACGATCTCTAGTGTTCTCTAATTGTAGTAGAATCGTGTCAATATGTTCTGTGATGATGGAGAAGTGCTGGAAAAGAGTAACGTTGCCCTCTAATTCATTTATTTTATCTACACTCTCGAGAGCTACGTTTTCTGCTTGTTTCAGATTTTTCACAATTGTCTTCATTGCTGAGTTCTGTCCTGTGATGAATTTATCTTGGTATGTTAGTACCTGAGCTATCTTATTAAATTTGTTGTTTATTTCTTTAAGGTCATCCTCTGTAGCCAATCCAAAGATGTTCCCAAGAACTGCGCCGCCCAGATCGAACAAACCGCGCTTTTGGCGAGTACGTGTGATATTGTTCCTGTCGCTCAGTACCTCCGTTCCATAAGATGGGAGATCTTGGATCATGACGAGCATAGTTGACTTCGCCTGTTCTAGTTTCCATTTCGCTAACTTCACCATTTCATCCACTTCCTTGGTGTTATGTGATTGTGAAACATAATTACCTATCTTGAAGTCCAGAGTTCGCATCGGCGTCGCAAGTCTTTCTAGATAAGTAGGTAAGTCATACAAGTAATCTAGACTTATTTCAGTACTCATGACGTCCTTGACGATTGTAGTCGTGGCCGTTGGAGCTATGAGGCATCCTTGTCGTACTATATGCTTGGGGTCTAGGTGCGCATATACTCTTACTATGTATAGGAGAATCCATAGCATAAGTCCCTTCATCGTAACCTACCGAAAAAAAAATCTATTAATTTCCTATAAAGCTGTGGTTGATGATAGTGATGATGTGCGTTACGGTTGGCTGTTATTTCATTTATAGAAGGAGTTTAAATCGATATTTAATTCTCGTAAATGATGTACTGTAGATTTCATTGGAATAGTTGCACCTATGTTCGATTGTTTGGTATATGACCTTAATTTCTTTTTGTAATCATTGTTGTGTTCTTGCTTGGTTTCTTGAGGTACGTTCACCTGTTCGGTTGTATCCGAGGCTGAATAATTATGTGATAATTCCCTTGAAACTCGTTTTAAATGGTCAATATGAACTTGTTTTTCCTCGCCACTTGAAAGTGACTTAATTAAAACTTTGTTTGCTTTTATGTTAATTACTCTGTATGGGCCCTCAAATTTAGGGGATAATTTATTGTCTCTCGTATGAATAACTCCGTAAACAATGTCTCCTAAGCTGATAGGTGAATCTTTTGCCTTCTTGTTAAATGCCTCCGTCATTTCTTCCTTGGACATCGTTAATTGTTTTTTCACTCTTTTGTGAATGTCCTGGAATTCACGTAAACGGAGTTTAGAGTAATCATCGTAATTGTATATAGGCATGCTGTCACCTTCTAGGAGCTCATATGGTAATTTTTTATCTGTGCCATATATAATGAAATGTGGTGTGTCACCAATGGATTTATTTATAGACCCATTAATGGAGGCCTCTACTCTGGGAATCCAATCATCCCAGCTTGCATAATTTTCACTGAGAATGTGTCGTAGCACATCTAATACCTTTTTATTTTGTCTCTCTACCAACCCATTCGATGCTGGGTGATAGGCCAAAACGTTAACCTTTTTGATGTTGTATTGTTTACATATTTCTTGTAAGATCTCAGAATTAAATTCTCCTCCATTATCACTTATTAATACCTTTGGGGTAATAAAGCGACATATTACATTATCTGTTATTGCCTTTGCTACTGTCTCTGCTGTCTTATCTTTAATTGGAGCTAAAATGACATAACGGGAAAAATGATCCGTTGCTACGATTAAGTATAGGTTATTATTGTATGATAATGGCATCTTGAGTAAATCAACAGCGACAACGTCCCATGGTTGATGTGGTACTGGGTAATTACCCATCGGTGCAGGTGTGATTGGGTATCCTTTGTGTTTCGCACATGATTCGCATCTGTCTATATGATTGTTTATATCTCTTCGTAATGAAGGCCAGTAATATAATAGCTGGGCTTGGTTGAATGTCTTATCCTTTCCAGGATGTCCTGCATGTGGGCTGTCGTGTATCATTCGTAATACTTGGGGTATCATGTCATTAGGTACTACCAACTGGTTAGTATTTCTTTGGCGTTTTGGTTGTTTAGAGTTAATTTTGTATAATGTATTATTGACCATTGTGAATTGTTCAAGTGGGACATGAAGTTTGGGTAATTGTATGTCATCTCCACTTTCTAACTTGTATATTACTTTTGACCATACTGGGTCAAGTCTTTGTGCCTTTGCGATATCCTCGTGGTTTGGGATATTTCCTTTGAGATCTAACGCCGCGACCTGAATTGTGTTCGGGTTCCTAGATAATGCGTCAGCTACTATGTTCATTTTACCTTGTATATAATGAATTTGTACATTGTAGGTTTCAACTGTACATTTCCATCTTGCTCTCCTCCCAGAAAGGAGTTTTTCTTTAAACATACCCACCAGTGGTTTATGGTCGGTGAATAAGTGGATTTCGTAACCATATACCAAATCTCGAAACTTTTGTAATGCAAAAATCACTGCAAGTGCCTCTAAGTCTGTAGTGCAATAATTTTTCTCAGCACCTCTTGTTTGTCTGCTGGCAAATGCAATTGGTTGATTCTTTCCTCTTTTATCTTCCTGCATCAGTACAGCCCCTAATCCTTTAACTGATGCGTCTGTACAAATAAGAAATGATTTCGTGTAATTCGGATATGCTAAACAAGGTGCATTTGTTAGTTTAATTTTTAGATTGTTAAATGCCCTTTTTTGTTCTTCTTCCCATTGGAATACAGCATCTTTTTTGAGTAGTTGGAATAGAGGGAAGGCTATATGAGAGAACTGTGGTACGAATGACCTATAGTACCCAGCCAGACCTAAAAATTGTCTAACTTCGTCAGTCGTAGTGGGTTCAGGAAAATCTCTCACTGCCTGTATTTTGTCATCAGTGGTGTGAATACCATCAGAACTTAATTTGTGGCCTAAGAAATTTATTTCCTTAAAGCAAAATTTGCATTTAGACAGTTTAATTTTTAATCCAACATCACTAAGCTTTTGTAAGAGTAAGTCTAATTTCCTGAGATGATCCTTAATATTCTTCGTTGCGATAATAATATCGTCAAGATAAACAAATATTCCTTGTCCTAAAATTCCGGACAATACGTAATTCATAAGACGCTGGAACGTACCTGGGGCTGTCCTCAGTCCCATTGGCATTCTTGTATATTGATAATGGCCTCTGTTTGTTGAAAAGGCAGTGTATTTACGTGACTCCTGAGATACCGGAATCTGATAGAATCCGTTTAGGAGATCGATGGTCGAGAATATATTATTCTCAGGACCAATATTCTGTAGAACATCACTTAGCAATGGCATGGGAAATCTGTCTGGTATTGTGTGATTATTTAGTTTACGGTAATCTACTACCGCACGCATTTCTCCATTTCGTTTGGGCACAAAGAAAAGGGGGGCGTTCCACGGAGAAACTGAAGGCTCAATAATTCCAAGCTTTAACATTTCATCGACATACTGATTTGAAAGTGTACGTTGGGAGTGTGGTATGCGATAAGCTGGTACGAAAATTGGTGGTGTTTCTGGGTGCACATTAATCATGTGATTAATCAAGTTAGTACACCCTAATTGTTCTCCGGGCAATGCTACGGTGTCCCTGTGTGTTTCCAGCAGGGTTAACAAATCATTTTCTTCGTCAAATTCACCTGAGTGAATTAAATTCTCTTTATTCTTTCTCTATCCGTAGATTTTATCTCACTTGTTACTCCACCAATATTTATTTCCTTCACAGGGGCGAAACATTTTTCAATATTAACTATGCAAGTTCCCTTCTTCAACTGAACTTCCCCATTCATGTGATTAATAATGAATATCTGAGTTAGCCCTTCGTCGTTCGTATGACATAATGCGTTTTCTACTGACAATCCCTTTACTTTACATAATTCTTCTAAGACAAGAACAGTACTATTCCGTAATTTGCTCTTTATGGTAATCTTCATGTATGAATTAGGTGGTATAACCAAATCATTAGTGAGATGGGCTGGAAAAATTGATAAATCAGTACTGTTATCTGGGTCACTAATTCTGGAGGATGGGGTTGCTGGTGTAAGTGGATCTATACACTCATCTGTTTGTGTATGTTTGTTTAAGCCTTTAATATTACCAATTCTTTTTGGCTCTCTTCTACCAATCGGTGAGGGCTCTGAAGTTATTTCCTTTATGAATTCATTATCAAAGTCTATTCCATTCATTTGTGGGAGTATAGTTATGTTCTCAGTTCTCATGGATCTTAAGCCCAGTAACATATGAGCTTTAATTGCTAAGTTTTCAACGATATAGAACAATGCAGAGAATGGTCTTGTAGTTTCGGTTGCTTTTGTAGAAATTTGCTTTTAATTCGGAGACGATGTCCGCAGATTTGCTGGTTTGTCGTTAAGCTACTTGCAAGGCGTCGTGTGATCTCTTGACCTCTGCATCAGCATGATGGTCTGGGAGACGGAGGGGGCTGGATGGAGAGAAGTGTCAGGCGCTGATTTTGTTGTTTGTTGAGAGAGATATTCTTGTTTTCAATCTTGATATTTTGTAGGAATTTAATGTTGATTCGTAGACGAGGTTCGTATACGTTCGCTGCTACCAAATGTCATAAAGACTTTGTAGTTACTTGTAGAGAAGTATATTTTAGACTTGTGGTCGAGCAGCTTTTATATCTTGTAGTAGCTTCCCCACCAAATGTCATGCAGTGACAGGAGAGGTAAAGAATAGTATGGGACTATTTTTATTTGTCTTGGAAATATTAACAAGTCTCTCACACGGAACGAATATAAGTCCCGGGTAGCTACCTCCCTGTCTCACTATCTGTCTCTCTCTCTCAAATCGCTAAGCCCTTCTTCCGTGACCTGTCTCTAGGGTCGCTTGTCTCCTTCTACTCTCTCTTTCCTAAAATCTGGTGTAGCAGAGGTGTGTCACGTGTGTTCCTCGTGGATGGAAAGCTTAAGGAGCCTGTGTGTATGTGTGTATATGTGTGTGCATGGTTACCAGATCTTTGTTCACGAGAGGACTGCTGACAGCTAACTGCATCATCTCCTTACTGGCCGCTGTCGTCAGCTTTCCTCAGTGTTAAGAGTGTGTAAGCATGTTTAGCACTGCTCGATTCTCGCAGACACAACACCTTCTCATCATCTGACTCCCTGCTTCTATCTATCTATTTATCTATCTATCTATTATGTAGTCCTACACTTGCACTCCCTTTCGTCTTCTCTTCATCTCACACACGACCTTACATGCTGGACAGATTTCTTCTGTGAATTTCTTGCACACACTTTCCACGTTCCCCATCTGCTCCAAATCATAGTTACCCAGTCACTCCTCCACTTCTTATGTTCTGCCTTTTTTTCCATCTTCTTGCAATCTTTCTACACTCCTTGTATGGACCACTTCTTCTTGTCCTTCCCTCCTTTTATTCCTCCACAGCAATTGAACCTATTCTTTTATCACCACCACATGGTGGTCAGAGTGTCCATTCTTCCAACCATTTGTATCCATTACACAACTTATCATTCTGTCATCCACCTATACAGTCAGTCATTGCCTTCCGTTGGTTCAGTTCACCACTCACCCTTCTCATAACTCGCCTTGTATTTCTGTAAATCATTTTGTGTCTAAAGTTAGTATTGGCTAACACCAACCTCCTTCTTGCACAAGTGTCCATTAGTGCACTACTGTCCTCCTCCACTTCTGCAGCACACCCCACTCACCAACTACTCCATCCACCTTCACATTCCCTATTTTTCCATTCATATATCCTATCAAAAACACTTTCTCATTCCTTTTCAACTATTCCATGCACGCTTCCATGTTTGCCCAGAATTCTTCTTTCACTCTACTACACAATCTTGCGTTTGTGCACACACACACACACACACACACACACACACACACACACACACACACACACACACACACACACACACACACACACACACACACACACACACACACACACACACACACACACACTCACACACACACACACACACACACACACACACACACACACACACACACACACACACACACACATTTGTAATCTATATACTTTCTGTCATACCCTCACAATCCTTGAGCCAACTGATCCATACTTTCATTTATTCTCCTTCTATCTCTTGCACACAATAATACATACTCCTTCTTTTGTCCTCTCATTCTCACCTACTCACACGCACAGACCCCATCCATACTCCCACTGCCTCACACTCTTACATCTCCATTTAGTCAGTTATTCCACATATGTCCACTGATGTCCATGATGTCCATGATGGAAGATTGAGCTGGATATCTGGAAGTCATTCAGAGCCAGAGGAGCAGAGATTGTACCCTGAAGTAGTACAAGGAGCCCTTGTAACACTTCTATAACTTGTACTAGGCTGTGTGTCGTCCACGTCATTGGGGAGACTGCAAGTGGCGTAAAGAAGCTGTCCTGTGTGATACTACAATACTAGTACATGACTTATAATTACCCAGATTCCTGTTGTTGTGACATGTACCTGTTCCAAATGTAAGATTAGTCAATACACGTGTAAGGTTGTTGCCTTGAGTTTTTGTGTCCTGCTCCTCTCTTATTTGTCTAAGCTCCGGTTTAGAAAGAGAACCCAGCTGCACACTAGGCGTTCAAGGAACGGGAAGCTGACCCTTAAACATCTAGCATAACACTGGTGGACAGCGGTGGTTCCTGACCCAGGCATACGAGAGAGGCATTCAGGATATACCGGCAAAATGGCAACCAAACCGCACATGCAAGTGCCTAAATTTGACCCAGAACAGTACGATGTCCACATGTATCTGGCAATTATTAAGCCATTGCTAGATATCGGGTTTGAGGACGACAAACAAAAAATAGCAGCAACATTCCCACTACTGGGGAAAGCGGCGGCAAATATCGCACCAAAAATCGTCCCAGGACTAACATGGCAAAACTTCACGAAGTTCATGATCCAAGCCATCACATCCTCAGTAGGAAAAGTAGTGGCACTATCCCAGTTGTATAGCTTAACATACGATGGCAATCTTGATGATACTGTAATCCAGGCCAGATGCCTGGTTACTGCCGCCTACCTGGAGGCAGATGACGAAACCCGGGAACAACACACCTTCAACACCCTCCTCAGAGTCCTCCCCAGAATGGTCAAGGAGCACTTCACGATCCACGACCCAACAGGAGACCTGGACAGGGACATCCATCTTATACGACGCCTTCTGACCTCCCGCCCTACCCCCAACAAATCAACATGATAAATAAGTTCCCCACCAACAAACCTGCACCTCTAGTCAAGCCTCGTCAGCCTATGCCGCACACCAGCCCCATCCCAACTCCCAGGGCGCACTCCACCCACAGACGCCCCAGCCACAAGGAGAACCCTAACCTCATCCTGATTAATCCCTGGGAGTTCTCAGCGTGCAACTCCAGATGCCCACTCTATGACATCAGGGACCAACTTAAGGCTGCTAGACGCAAGCCAACCACCCCAGGCCGACGTAAAGTCTCCTCCTTAAAAAACGAGGAGCCAGCTGACAAACCCGCACCCACGGAGGAAGCTGAGCCCGGGGAGGTAGAACCAGAAGAGGAAGAAAGCGATCCTTGACAGTTGGATTTTTGGGACCGCCACTGCACCTCTCAACGGTGGCGGGGGCCACTTCCCCCATATATCGCCCCCCAGTCTACAAGATGAGGCTGAACAGGGTGAAAGCCAAACTTGTGGTCGACACGGGAGTTGCCAGATCCTGCTTGTACAGTCATTTTTACTCCCGTCACAAGTCGACCTTTGGCCTGCTTTTCCTTACGTCAACTCATCTTGTAGACGTGGATCCATGGAGAAACTCAGGCCCTTCGTGTCGACACCCACCAACTGGCATCGACACAACACAAATTCATCATATTCGACCCCATCCGTCGCAACTATGATGGATACCTGGGGCTGGACCTGTTACAGAAATTAAGAACTACCATCGATTGCCACAACAGACAGCTCCAGTTCTGGAAGTCCCCTGGCCTTTCCACCCCCCAACAGTGTGCACTTGCACACCCCGACCCCAGCTGACCCCCCCTTCTCTCTCTCTCTCCCCCTCCTCTCCAATGTTCCCCGCCATCACCTCCTCCACACTAACGATTCCCCCCACCCCACCACGAAACCTGGTTGCCCCTGAGCAGGCCCATGGGTACGTCCGTCCTGTTCTCCCCCCACCTGCCAACTGGGAACCTCTCAGCCTGCCTTTTGCCCCCCCACTTTCCTCCCCCCTCATGTTGCGGCAGTCTGGATTGCTAACCTCGCTCCCTTCCCCCTAACACTACTCAAAGGGCTCGTAATAGGAGAGATGGAAGAAGATGAGCCTTGCCCCTCCCCCCCAGCTCCCCCTCCCCCCTGCCTCACATCCCCAACCATCTCTCCCCCCACCAATATGACACCCTCCACCACCTTCTGGACTTCCAGGACCTGTTCACAGCGGGACTCACCAACGTTGGACATACCACCTACCTCTCTCACGAGATTCACACAACAGGTCCGCTGATCCGCCAGCCACCCTGGCGAAAGAACCCCAAGCAACAGGAGGAAGGAGACCGCCAGGTCCTGGAAATGATCGAGGACGGAGTCGTTTCCCCTTCCACCAGCCCCTGGTCCTCCCACGTCATTCTCGTCTAGAAGAAGGATGGCACCATGCTCTTCTGCACCGATTATTGCTGGCTCAGTGACTCCACCATCAAGGACGCCACCCCACTCCCCAGGATAGACTACTCCCTTGACTCCTTATATGGCACCTCTTGGTTCTCCACCCTTGATCTCCAGTCGGGGTACTGGCAGGTACCAGTGCAGCCAGAAGACAGAGGCAAAACCACTTTCTCTACCAGCAATGGAAAGCACTACAAGTTTAACGTCCTGCCTTTCAGCCTCTGTAATGGTCCTGCCACCTTCTCGTGATTGATGGAGTCTGTCCTCAGTGGCCTCACCAGGAAGATCTGTTTGGCCTACTTAGATGACATTATTGTGTTCAGCATGACCTGGGCCGACCACCTCCAGCACCTCCTAAAAGTCTTTTCTCACATCCAACAAGCCGGCCTCAAACTACGGTCCTCTAAGTGCGTCTTAGTTGCCATCTCCTTCCTGGGACACGTCACCTCCCTGGACGGCATCTCTCCCAACCCAGACAAGCTCCACAACATCGCGGACATCCCCCCTCCACAAGACGTCCACGGGGTCCGAGCCTTCCTTGGCCTGACCTCCTACTATCGACACTTCGTGAAGGGATTTGCCCACATTGCCAAGCCACTCCACGACCTTACCCGGAAGGGAGAACCTTTCCTCTGGACGAATGAGAGACGGGCCTCCTTCCAACATTTAAAGGACAAACTCGTCTCCGCTCCAATCATGGCCTTCCCCGACTACTCCCTTCCATTCTGTTTGTACACCGACGTCTCCCTGATAGGAATAGGTGCTGTGCTAGCCCAAGTCCAAGAGGGTTGCAAACACATCATCGCCTGTGCTAGCCGCACCCTTAGTCAGACAGAGAAGAATTATGCCGCCACGAAGAGGGAATGCCTGGGCATTGTCTTAGCTTTGAATCACTTCCGGGCATACCTGTCGGGGACCCAATTTACCATCATTACTGACCACCAAGCCCTCCAATGGCTGTGGGAGTCCAACGCCCACAATGCCCAGCTCATCAGATGGTGCGAAACACTGGAGGAGTTTAGCTACGAGATCTCCTACCACCTCGGCAAACTTCACACAAACACAGATGCTCTCTCCCGGTTTCCCATCAATGCCATACAGCCCGAGCCCAATCTCCTCCGACAGTGGCAGTAAAAGGAAAGACCCCCTTGGATCCCCCAGCACCTTTTCCAAAAATTGCACCGCCAGGGCGACCACCTATTTACCCCATCGGGGCACATCGTCCTCGCTCCCGACACCGCCTTTGACGCCCTCCGACACCTACACACCCACAACGGGATCCACCTGGGCACAAAGAAGCTCCTGCAGGCTTTCACTGACACATATTGGACCCCCAACCCAACCACCCTAGCCAAGGATATTGTCCAATCCTGCTGGGCATGCACCCTAGGAAAAGACATCACCCGTACTGTCGGCCCGTCAGGCCACATCACTGCCCACAAGCCCTGGCAGTTACTATCCATCGATATAGTGGGGCCCCTGCCACCGAAATCAGGCTATCGGTATGTCATCACTTTTGTCGATACATACTCAAAATTCCTTGTTGCCTGCCCAGCAAAGGAACATCATGCCGTTACAGTTGCCAACACAATGATCCGTCATGTTTTCCCATGTTTTGGCATCCCACAGGCTATCCACTCCAACAACGCCCTGGAGTTCACTGGTAAAATCTGGCATGAGTTAGCTCAAATCTTTGGTTATCACATCTCCCGCTCATCCCCCTACTGGCCACAGGGCAACGCCATTTGCGAACAAAGCCATTGCACCTTAATGAACCAGCTCTTCACCCTGATAGAAAAGACAAAGAACGACGACTGGCCCGCACAGGTCAAGATCGTGCAATGGGGCATAAACTCTTGCCCACGAGAAGACGGCATATCGCCCTACGAACGTGTGTTTGGGGAAGCGCCTCTCCTCCTACCAATGTGGCAACACCTACAACCTCCTGCAACCTCCCCCACATCTGACCCCCTTCACCATCTCAAAAGGCGGCTTTCTCACCTGTATAGTAGCTTGGACCTCCAACCTGACACCGCCTCCAACCCGTACAAGCCGGATGACACCATCATGATAGCACAGCACCCTACACCCCACAAGCTTGCACCTCGCTTCACAGGACCCTGCACCATCACCAACGTCCTCAACCCCTACCAAGTGACAGTCGATTATCATAACACACCCCGCACACTCAGGAATCGCCATGTTCCCCAAACTCCACCTCCCCCTACCTCCTACGACTGCTACATATCCCCCTCGCTTTCCCTCTCAGCCTCCCCCTCCCCATCCTCTACCACCCCTCCCTCTGTCACGCCACAAATTTCTGACCTCTCCCCCACCCCTTCCTTGCCATCCTCCCCATCCCCCACACCCGCTACCACCTGTCCCACCCACGCGCCAACCTCTCCTCTGCCCACCTAGCCTTCACCCTACCCACCACCCATCCCCACTCCCAGCCCCGTCGCTGCCCCTCCACCCTCACGCTCCCCACCTGCCTACCAATCCCCCATGCCCGTCACCACATGTCCCACCCAAGGACCAACCTCTCCTCCACCCGCCCACAGTGCACCCCGCCTACTGCCCATCACCACTCCCAACTCTGCCACCTCACCACTGCCCCCACGGAAAATGCCCACCTCCCCACCACCCTCAACTCCACCACATCGCTCACACACACCTAACTCACCACCCACACCCACCCTAAAAACCACCATCACATGCTCCGGCTGCCTTTCTTGCCCACCCGCCCGATATGCCCCCACCCCTACATCATCCACCTCACCACAACACCACACACCCTCTCCTAACACAGTCATGCTACACCAGGCCCAAATCCCAGCCACCACCACTCCCCAGAGACATCACACCACACTGCCCCATTATAAAACCCCACGCTTCACGGTGATCTCCAGCAGTCAGCACAGCTCCCTACGGGAGACAAGACCTACCAACATGAGAATCTGACAAACCACATGGGCGTCGCCCTCCAGACACAACCATCGCATCCGTGGCCACGTCCACCTCCTGCGATTCCTCACCACCACCGACAAGTCCACCCTTTTCGTCACCTGTGACACCCAGATGGACAAAAGCCCAGCCACCACAGCATGGAATGCCCTCTTTCAACATCTCCAACCCGTGCACCACACCACCAACACCAAAATCTATCACCTCCAGTCAAGGGGACATGACTTTCTCCCTGATGACAGAGGCAAAATGTCGAGAATAGCGACTGAGGGCAACACAACTCTCCCAGGAGGAGCCTATGGAGGGGCAGACAGAGCGTGACCTGACCCTGGGTGACAGGGACATAAGTCCGCCCGGGCCACAGGCCCCTATGATCCAGAACTCACCCACCACCACCATAGCAGGAGAAGGAGACTACCTTGTGGGCGAGCTGACCCTCAACAGGATCAGGGTGAAGCTATTACTCTAGCTCCAGGCAGCACCCCAGCGACAGCCTGCACCCGTTCACCCCTTCTTCAGGAGACGGCCAGTAGCCACTCCCGCCTTCATCAGGAGACAGCTGGTAGCCGCTCTGGAAGTGCCCTAGAGACGGCTGGTAGCTGCTCCAGCCTTTGTCAGGAGACGGCCTGCAGCCGCTCCGAAGGTCCCCTTGAGACGACCAATAGTCACTCACCCCTCCTTCAGGAGACGGCCAGTACCCACTCCTGCCTTCGTCAGGAGACAGCCGGTAGCCACTCCGAAGGTGCCCTTGAGATGGCCAGTAGCTGCTCACCCCTCCCTCAGGAGACAGCTGGTAGACGCTCCCGCCTTCATCAGGAGACGGCCGGTAGCTGCTCTGAAGGTGCCCAGATGGGTGGTAGCCGCTCACCCCTCCCTCAGGAGACAGCCAGTAGCCACTCCCGCCTGCATCAGGAGACGGCAGGTAGCCACTCACCCCTCCCTCAGGAGACGGCCGATAGACACTCCCGCCTTCGTCAGGAGACGGCCAGTAGCCGCTCCGAAGGTGCCCCTGAGACGGCCAGTAGCTGCTCCCCCGCACTGCCCATGGCCAGTAGCCAGGCCCCAGCGACAGCCAGAAGCCACGTCCCTAAAATGCCATGGCCAGTAGCCAGGCCCTACGGCAGAAGACGGCCAGCAGCCACTCCTCCTTCAGGTGCTGCCACACCCCCATGATGTGACATCCTCCAGGAGGAGGGTCCAAGTCAACAGGACCTGTGGAGTGGCCCTGTTCTATCTCCAGGGTTGTACTCCACCCAGCCGGCTCCAGAGGGACCCTACCTGACGGACTCCGATGACAACCGACACCACAGCTCACTCCTGATGGCATCCCTGATGGCAGGAGGCCGCAGTCACTGGGCCCCCAAGGCTGCCCCCAGGACCGAGCAAGGCCTCTCCCCACCCCGACACAGACGACCCTCGTCCTAAGTGCGCATTTCAGGAGGCTGTTCAGCCCCAGCCCTGAAGGCTGTACTCCAGCTCCCAGCCCTGACAGTGCAGGGCCCTTCGCTTCCCCCAGCCCCGGACGAGAGAGGACGCCCCTACGAGTGATCCCGTGGCCGCTAGATACGAAGGCCACAGGCGGGACTCATCCCCCATCAGGAGTCGGGCTGTAAACCCTCCCGCCACCCCCACCCCACTAACCACGCCGCCGCCTCACCGACCGTGAGTGACAGTGAAGAGCGCAATGACAGTGTACTAATGACTGGAGTATCGGGCAGTGTGCTATCCAAGAGAACATAAGTACAAGGCCTAGTAATGTGTGATAACTGTGATTTGGGCAAACAGTGACTTAGGAGAGTAAGAAGAGAGATCTAGTAAGAGTGCAGTGATTTCAGTGAACAACAGACTCGGCCTTCATAGTGTAATTCCTCTGCACTGCAAGACCAGTGAAATACATGTCCAGCCTAAATACAGTTTATATTCTCCTCTAAGTGACAGTGATCTATTCCCCTGCATGAAATACTACAAACACTATTTATTGTGCCATTCACCTGCTATCCTGAACTATTGTAAACAGTATCTTGTGTGATACTACGATACTAGTACATGACTTATAATTACCAAGATTCCTGTTGTTGTGACATGTACCTGTTCCAAATATAAGATTAGTCAATACACGTGTAAGGTTGTTGCCTTGAGTTTTTGTGTCCTGCCTCTCTCTTATTTGTCTAAGTTCCAGTCTAGACAACCCAGCTACACACTAGGCGTTCAAGGGACGGGAAGCTGACCCTTAAGCACCTAGCATAACAATATACCGGTATATATATATATATATATATATATATATATATATATATATATATATATATATATATATATGAGCCTCTGTGGTACAATGTGCGTTTTCGTACACTGAAGAACGAGGGTTCGCGCCCCGCCAAGGTAATAAACTTTGGAAGCATTCTTCTGGCCACGTACTGCTTTGGCGAACATAAGGGGTGCTGTGGTTGAACCAGTGTTGCATACTATAAAGTATGCTTGCACCCACTCGGCTTGCACGGGCCGATTACACTTGGTTCACACACTACACATATCCACAGCCACTCCAACACTACAATCACACTTACAAGCACTTCTTACCGTACATACAATCTTCACTAGAGAGCCTAAGCCACTTGGTAGAGATACATTGGCTGTATCATCCCCACTTCAGTAGGGATAGGCCGATCCTGCAGTGGACACTGAAACGGATGATGATTATATATATATATATATATATATATATATATATATATATATATATATATATATATATATATATATATTGTTACATAGCCTATGATTTCATGATCCTTTGTGTAATTTTAATGCACAGTATGCTGCATGTTTGATCACGAGCGTGTTCTGCCTCAGTCCCCCCTTCTACCGTTATAGTAGAGTAAGTCGTCCTTTCTGTTGTTCAGAGCAGGATTGTCAGCTCTTTGTCCCCTATGGCTTCATTTGCGCGTCCTTCTTACAAGTTGTATCAAGCTCTGCTGGCCCCTATATACTGTAATGAGCTCAGTCTCTGCATTATGGCCCCTTAGATCTACTCCTCATTTTGTTCACATCTCTGTCCTCCCCTGTACAGTTATTAATGTGAGTTCTCAGGAAGTCTCCAACCATCTAGCAGCTGTGTAATTTGAGTATAAGTGTTGTTGCATTTTGTTCTTGTACTGTATAGCATAAGTTTAATTTGTAGGCCTAGTGAAGTTTTTGTAATTCATGTAAGGTTCTTATTGTCAGCCATCATTAATAATAGTTTATATCTGTAATAATTTATCTTGCATTAACTGAGCATTACCCAGTGTATTTTCATTTTATCAGGGCTGACTTAGATAAATTTACTCTTGCTAATTTCGTGTTAATAGAGGCTATTGCAGTTAACCATATATTTAACCTGTTTTTTGCCATTACATTATCCTTATGAGTCCTGAATGTTTTGTTGTTAGTTTGAGCATTAAACTTTAACTTGTAATTTTACCTAACTCTTTTGTTTTGAACCTGGAACTTTACGGGACAGTAGTGATTATTCGTATTCTCACTTAAAGTGTACATTATCTTTCTCTGTTCCGTAACATAAATTTGGCGACCTCTTATCAGGATATTCAGGATATTATCATAAGGATATTGCTCGATATTTTGTGACTGTGATTTATTCATGATGTCTACTATTACTACACTTGATGAAGCCAAAGATTTTTTGTCAAATGTGCAGTGTGTGATGTAGAAAACAGAACAAAGAATGAACTTAAGCTTGTTGCTCAACAATTGGGAATTGCTGTTCGCTCTCATCATTCTAAAGATCAAATTGTTGACATGATTAATGAAAGCTTGTTTAATGTAACTCCTCCAAATGAGCGAACGCAGATTGAATTAGCTAAGTTACAGCTAGCCCTGCAGGAGGCTCAGGCTAAGGAGGCGGAGTCTCGTGTTAAGGAGGCTGAATTTCAAGCAAATGCTAAGGAGGCTGAATCTCAGGCTCGGATTCAGGAGGCACAGATACAGGCTCAGGCACAAATTGAACTAGCTAGGATTCAGGCAGACCATGAGTATCGCATGAAACAAGGTGGAACTGGATCATCTAGCTCTGATGATTTTGACGTAGCTAAAAATGTTAAACTTGTCCCTCCTTTTAATGAATCTGATTTAACAAAGTATTTTCAGTTGTTTGAGAGGGTAGCTACAGGTTTTAATTGGCCCAAGGAGTATTGGCCAGTACTCCTTCAAACTATTCTCACCGGTAAAGCTCAAGTAACTTATGCATCTTTGCCTCAGGATCAATCTGATAATTATGATGTAGTTAAGAGCTTGATTCTTAAGGCCCATGAGCTTGTTCCTGAAGCCTATAGAGTAAAATTTAGGACAACTTACAAGCAAGATAAGCAATCCCATGTTGAGTATGCAAAAATCAAAGAAGATCTGTTAGAGCAGTGGTTAAATTCTAAGAATGTGGATTCTGATTTTGGTAAATTTAAGCAGATGATTTTGCTGGAGGACTTCAAAAGGTATATAAATAAAGATGTAAGCCTATATCTTGATGAGAAAAGAATAGATAATTTGTCTGATGCTGCAGTTTTAGCTGATGAATATGTTCTCACTCACAAGAGATATTCTAAAGGAAAAGGGAAAGCTGAGAGTATGTTGCCCCTACTCAGAGTACAGGTAACAGGAAAGAGAATAAAGATGATGTTTCTCAGGAAGTAAATACCAGCTTCACCTCTAGATTTCAGAAAAGTAAATGCACTTATTGTAGTAAGCTCGGTCATACTACGGAGAAATGTTTCAGGAGACAGCGTGATGTGAACAAAAGGGAGTCTTTAAATATTCAGTCAATTGGTCTAGTGTCCACCCTTGAGAGTTCCCATAATTCTTTAACTGAGTTAACTGAACCTGCTTTGAGGGGTAACTTAAATTCTCATGATGGAGCTCCTCTTTTGAGCAGTAACGTGGGTGACACTCTCAAGAGTTCATGTGCTAATTTCCTGTCTGATGGTTTTGTCAGTCCTCTGGACAATAATGACAGGAAATCAGTTAAAATATATCGTGATACAGGTGCTTGCCAATCCCTTATGCTGACCAGTGTTCTAGGCTCTAATGTTAATTCCTCTGATGAAACTGTAATCTTACAAGGTGTAGGGAATAATTACTTCTCTGTCCCTCTGTGCAGAGTGAATTTAGAGTCTGGTTTTGTTAATGGTTCCGTTATGGTTGGGTTGGTTGAGACACTCCCAATGTTAGGTGTAACTTTCTTACTTGGAAATGATATTGGTGGAAGTCAGGTGTGTCCAGCTCCTCAGTTGTCTGGTGAGCCAGTGGCTGCGACCCATGATTGTGATGTCCCTGATGTGTTCCCTGGATGTGCTGTCACTAGGGCTATGTCTAAAGTTACTGGTGACTTAGAGGATAATGATGATGATGTTATCCTAGCTGACACTTTTCTTGCTAATTTGGACCACTCACCAGATGAGGCAGTACCCCGTAGTGTTGATAATTTGTCTCGTCAAGAGTTGGTTGAGTTGCAGGTTGCTGACCCTGAGTTGAAAGGTCTAGCTAACTCTGCTTACAGTGAAGAAGAGTCAGCCGGTGCTTCTACTTGTTAATATGTAAAGTCAGGAGTACTTATGAGGAAGTGGAGACCCCCAACAGCATCAGCCGACTGTGAATGGGAGGTTGTACATCAAGTTGTCATCCCTCGTGTTTGTAGGCAGGATATCATTAGAGTGGCTCATGATTCCAGTTTGGCAGGACACCTTGGAGTGAGTAAGACTGTGGCACGCATTTTGAAACACTTCTACTGGCCAGGTATCTTCAGGGATGTTTCCTGGTATTGTAAGTCTTG
Source organism: Coenobita brevimanus (assembly GCF_032717465.1). Taxonomy (NCBI): domain Eukaryota; kingdom Metazoa; phylum Arthropoda; class Malacostraca; order Decapoda; family Coenobitidae; genus Coenobita; species Coenobita brevimanus. The sequence continues at coordinate 27,649,801 of NC_137063.1, read as the reverse complement.
TCACACCTGTCAAGTTGTGGGGAAGTGTAATCAGACCGAAAAGGTTGCACCTCTAGTTCCCATTCCTCCTTTTGAGGCGCCTTTCACCCGTGTGTTGGTGGATATTGTGGGCCCTCTTCCTAAGACTTCTTCAGGATTTTCTTATGTGTTGACCCTGATTGATATGGCTACTCGTTATCCTGAAGCCATTCCACTTAGAAATATCTCAGCAAAGAATGTGGTTAAGGAAATGCTAGGGTTCTTCACCAAGTTTGGTCTGCCCAAGGAGGTACAGTCAGACCGGGGAAGTAATTTCATGTCAAATGTTTTCAAGCAGTCTCTGAAAGAGTTGGGCATCACCCAGATCACGTCTTCAGCTTACCATCCCCAGACCCAAGGAGCGTTGGAGAGATATCATCAAACACTTAAATCGATGCTCAAGAAATACTGTTTGGAACATCAGAAAGACTAGGATAAAGGTCTTCCATTCGTTGTATTTGCCTCAAGAGAATCTCCAAATGAATCACTGGGCTTCTCACCCTTTGAACTACTGTTTGGCCATGAAGTAAGAGGACCCCTTAAGCTACTCAAGGAATGCTGGCTGTCGGAGGAAGATGACGTCAACCTGCTGGAGTATGTGATGAAGTTCAAAGAACGGCTGTCCACTGCTTTACAGCTGGCGAGAGAGAATTTAGGAGCTGCTCAGGAGAAGATGAAGACTTGGTATGATAAGAAGTCCAGGTTACGCCACTTTCAGCCAGGAGATCAGGTTTTGATTCTGCTACCAGTGCATGGGCAACCTCTTCAAGCCAAGTTTAGTGGTCCATATTTCGTGGAGAAGAAACTCAGTGATGTCAACTATGTCATCGCCACACCAGATCGTAGAAAGAACAAGCAACTTTGTCACATCAACATGCTAAAGTTATATCACAGGCGGGACGAAAATAATCCAGTCTGCACTGTAGCTGTTCCACCCGAGTCTGCAAGTGAAGCTCTCCCATGCAGTATGAGCCTGAGTGATAGTTTGGAGAAGAATCCTGATATCATGAATGATCTCCAGACTAAGCTTTCTCATCTACCTCCCGAGGAAAGGCAGGAGTTTTCGGCATTACTGCAGGAGTACCCGCAAGTGTTCCGTGCTACTCCAGGAAGAACCACTGTGTTGATGCATGATGTCGATGTTGGAGACGCAAAGCCATTTAAATTGCCTCCTTACCGTGTGAACCCAGTGAAAGTTCCTCTCATCCAGAAGGAGCTTGGTTACCTGTTGGACCACAAGATGATTGAGCCCTGTCAGAGCGAGTGGAGTTCTCCTGTCACTCTGGTCCCTAAGCCGGGTGGGTCACAGCGGCTTTGCATCGACTACAGACGTGTTAATCAGATAACCAAAACAGACACTTACCCTCTCCCTCGTGTGGAAGATTACATAGACAAGATCGGAAAGGCTAGGTACATAAGTAAGTTTGATTTGTTAAAGGGATACTGGCAAGTACCTAATACTGAACGTGCTAGGGAGATCTCATGTTTTGTAACACTAGGAAAGACTTTTGCATGTTCGGTAATGCCATATGGTATGAAGAATGCACCAGCCACATTTCAGAAGCTCATGAATGTTGTAACAGAGGGCTTGGCAGGGTGTGTTGTTTATATTGATGATGTATTAATCTTCAGTGACAACTGGAAAGATCATCTATGCCATGTCAGTAAATTTCTTGAGCGTTTGGTTCATGCTAATCTTGTAGCTAATTTATCAAAGTGTGAGTTTGGTCAAGCTAAAGTTCAGTACCTTGGGTATGTAATTGGTTATGGACATGTTGCACCACCAGGAGCTAAGGTTCAGGTTATAAGTGATCTTCCCAGACCTAAAAGTAGGAAAGAGTTACAAAGATTTTTGGGAATGGTAGGTTATTACAGGAGATTTGTTCTTAACTTTTCAATTCGTGTATCACCACTTACAGACCTACTGAAAAAGGGAGTTAAATTTGTCTGGACCGATAACTGTGAATCCTCTTTCAACAAACTTAAAGCTATCCTATTAAGTCAGCCAGTGCTCGCTACTCCAAATTTTGCTAAGCCTTTTAAGATGGCTGTTGATGCAAGTGATACAGGAGCTGGGGCTGTTTTGCTGCAAGAGGATGATCAGGGTATTGAACACCCTGTATCTTATTACAGTAAGAAGTTCACTCCACCTCAAAAGAACTACTCAATTATTGAGAAAGAGCTTTTGGCCTTGATTTTGGGTTTACAGCATTTTACATTTTATTTGTGTTCTGGTTTTGACCCCATAGTCATTTATACCGATCATAACCCACTGAAATTCCTTAGTAAGTTTAAAGATAAAAATCAGAGATTGACAAGATGGAGTCTACTTCTTCAGGAGTATTCATTAGATATACAACATGTCAAGGGGAAAGAAAATGTTATTGCAGATTGCTTATCTAGACTTTAGACAGATTGTTTTAGAGTAATAAAAAATTTCCTCTGCAAATTTCTTTTTTCTTTGTGGGGAGGTGTTACATAGCCTATGATTTCATCATCCTTTGTGTAATTTTAACGCACAGTATGCTGCATGTTTGATCACGAGCGTGTTCTACCTCAGTCCCCCCTTCTACCGTTATAGTAGAGTAAGTCGTCCTTTCTGTTGTTCAGAGCAGGATTGTCAGCTCTTTGTCCCCTATGGCTTCATTTGCGCGTCCTTCTTACAAGTTGTATCAAGCTCTGCTGGCCCCTATATACTGTAATGAGCTCAGTCTCTGCATTATGGCCCCTTAGATCTACTCCTCATTTTGTTCACATCTCTGTCCTCCCCTGTACAGTTATTATTGTGAGTGCTCAGGAAGTCTCCAACCATCTAGCAGCTGTATAATTTGAGTATAAGTGTTGTTGCATTTTGTTCTTGTACTGTATAGCATAAGTTTAATTTGTAGGCCTAGTGAAGTTTTTGTAATTCATGTAAGGTTCTTATTGTCAGCCATCATTAATAAAAGTTTT